>NC_092417.1:51985987-52320987 GCF_040894005.1 Engystomops pustulosus | reverse complement strand
GCGTCTCTCACCACAACACTGGCCATACTGGATGATGTGATCATGTGATGATCACATGACCTGTTCCTGCCTGGGCAGGACATGTGACCAGTGGCCATCTTATGTACTGTGTTTCCTCCACAGGGACAAAGTCAATGGACTCATTAAAGGGCCAGTAGCATTTTAATTCTTAAGTGGAGAATTACCTCTTTAAAAGCTGCAACAGCATTTGTCTAGGGATCACACAGGAACTTGGGGGAGTAAATCTGGGAGAGTCCCTTGTTGAGAAGGACCTGGGGGTACTAGTAGATCATAAATTGAATAACAGCATGCAATGTCAATCAGCTGCCTCTAAAGCTAGTAGGATCATGTCAAGTATCAAAAGTGGAATGGACTCTCGTGATAGGGATGTAATATTACCACTATACAAGGCACTGGTTCGGCCACACCTGGAATATGCTGTCCAGTTCTGGGCACCGGTCCATAAAAAGGATGCCCTGGAGCTGGAGAGGGTTCAACGTAGAGCCACAAAACTGATAAGGGGTATGGAAGGTCTTAGTTATGAGGAAAGATTAAAACAACTAGATTTATTTAGTCTGGAAAAGAGACGACTACGAGGGGACATGATTAATTTATATAAATATATGAATGGTCCATACAAAAAATATGGTGGTAAGTTGTTCCAGATTAAATCAAATCAAAAGACGAGGGGGCACTGTCTCCGTTTGGAGAAACCAAGGTTTAATCACCGGAGGCGACAGGGCTTTTTTTACTATGAGAACTGTCAATCTGTGGAATAGCCTGCCTCAGGCGCTGGTCACAGCAGGGACAGCGGAGAGCTTCAAGAAGGGTCTAGATGCCTTTTTACACCTAAATAACATTGATTGTTATGCTATATAGGATTGTTTCCCCTAAATCTCTTCCTCATCCAATCCCTACCCTTCCTTGGTTGAACTTGATGGACAAGTGTCTTATTTCAACCGTACAAACTATGAAACTATGAAACTTAATGTGAGCAATGGATGTATCTATCACACATTGTAGTGATACATGAAGAGTAGAATGCATGCTACATTCACACAAATGTATGGGGGAGATATATATATGGCTGACGTATATATGGCGCATATACGTCCCCCATACACTTCTATGTCCTCACGGCACCATACGGGAGCGGTACGGTGCGGCACACTTGCGGCACCATATCGTTCCGTAGCCCCGTATTTTATACATTTTCAATGATGCCCTTTTTTAATTCAAGACTCTAAAAAAAAAAAAATCAGGGTGACAGGCTTACTAAGGGTTAGTTCACATCATGCCGTTTTGTTTTCATCCAACATTTCCTGCTAGAAGCGCCATATACTATGCAGACAAAGGCAAAAAGTTGACCCATGTCTGCCAGTATAAGTATGTATGGCGTAAAACAAGATGTAAATGTAGCCTAAGACCTAAAATGCTGACAATCAGACATATTGACAAATTTCAAAACTGAGCTATTCACTATGCTGTTTGCCAAATCAAATAAAATATTCAGAGATGAAAGCACTGCCGTATCTATATCTGCTATTTCTTGTTCCCAGCCCTCATTATCTCAAGTACACCTGGAAAACAAATACATCACTTCTACAAACGCCAGTCTATGACGAGTGCAAACATTGCCGCTAATCTGATTAGGACAGGACGGAAAGAGGCAATATTGTGTCTGTCGTCTACTACCTATCAGAGCGCCAGAGAAAACATGGCCTTAATTAATAAGTGCATAAACATAGCATCCCTCATTATGGAAAATCAGCCCTACTTCTATGTCTGATATTAATTAATCCACCTAAATATGGAAATATATAACTCCCAGAGGAGGAGTTAAGAATTGTAAAAGTTTATCATAATTTCTAATAATTAAAATACCTATTATAAATTCCCTGTTTGTCTATTTTTTTAAATGTTAAGTTATGTGGTGGTCTGGGGTAGTGAAGGGGTCAATAGTAAATTCACACAAACTTTCTGAGCCCCTGGAAAAGGACCGGTTTGTTGGTTTGATCCCACGGGCTGCAAATAACACACACTACAGGATTCCATCTTCATACAGAAATATGATGCAAAGACTCCCTGTCTGCTGTCCGAAACTGCCACATCGATACTGTAACAGTTACAGGACTCCACCTCAACTTTTTAGTTTTTCATTTAACAGAGATGTATAAGGGCTTGTTATCTGTGGGAAAAATTGTACTTTTTAGTGGCGTCAATTAAATATTCCATGCAATGTACTGGAAAGCTGGAAAAAAGTTCCAAATGAGGTGAAATTGACAAAAAAAAACCACACTTGCAGCCATAAAGACCTCTGTCTTTATGGCTTTTACTATGCACGCTAAATGACTCTTTATTTTTTGGTACAATCACTGAGATCAGGGCCGCATCTGCCATGAGGCGAGATGAAAATCTCGCTTCAGGCGGCAGAATGCGGGTCCCTGTAATGGGCGGCGAAATTCGCCGCTCTAAAGTTGGCGATTCGGGCGTCCATTAACGCCCGAATCGCCAACCAGCTAAATAAATCGCGCCTGTCTCTTTAAGACACAGGCGCGATTTATATGCGGAAGGGGCGACGCAGCTCCTTTCCGGCAGCTGCGTCGCTCCGTTCTAAGCAGTGACACTGGCGTCATGACGTCACGCGCCTGTGTCACTGTGCGGAGCCGCGGCTTACAGGAGAGCCGCGTGAACACCGGGGCCGCGCGCCGAGGGAGCAGCTGCCTGCAGGTGAGTAGGATTTTTATTATTTTTCATGTATTTAATTAATTGTGGCTAATAATTAATACTGCGGGGGGGGGGGGGGGCGCTATATATATCATATGGGGCCAGAATTATTTTATACTGAGGGGGGGGGGGATGATGGAATGCTATGTATTTTATTTGGGGCTATAATTATTTTATACTGGGGGGATGCAATATATATTTTTATTATTTGGGGCTATACCGTAATTATTTTATACTGGGGGGGATGCTATATGTAGATATTATTTGGGGCTATGATTGTTTTATACCGGGGGGATGCTATAGATATTATATGCGGCCAGAATTATTTTATACTAGGGGTGGGGGGGGGGGGTTTCTGTATATTTTATTTGGGGATTTGGGGCTATAATTATTTTATACTGGGGGGGATGCTATAGATATTATTTGGGGCTATAATTATTTTATACTGGGGGGGGACGCTATAGATATTATTTGGGGCTATAATTATTTTATACTGGGGGGGGACGCTATAGATATTATTTGGGGCTATAATTATTTTATACTGGGGGGGGATGCTATAGATATTATTTGGGGCTATAATTATTTTATACTGGGGGGGGATGCTATAGATATTATTTGGGGCTATAATTATTTTATACTGGGGGGGATGCTATAGATATTATTTGGGGCTATAATTATTTTATACTGGGGGGGACGCTATAGATATTATTTGGGGCTATAATTATTTTATACTGGGGGGGGATGCTATAGATATTATTTGGGGCTATAATTATTTTATACTGGGGGGGATGCTATAGATATTATTTGGGGCTATAATTATTTTATACTGGGGGGGATGCTATAGATATTATTTGGGGCTATAATTATTTTATACTGGGGGGATTCAGTATATATTATATGGGGCCAGAATCATTTTATACTGGGGGGTGCTGTATATATTATATATCACTATATCACTAAGCTGGGGGGCTGTATATGGGATACAGTATATTACTAAGCTGGGGGGCTGTATATGGGATACAGTATATTACTAGGCTGGGGGGCTGTATATGGGGTACAGTATATTACTTAGCTGCAGGGGCTGTATATGGGATACAGTATATTACTAAGCTGGGGGGGGCTGTATATCGGGTACAGTATATTACTTAGCTGCAGGGGCTGTATATGGGATACAGTATATTACTAAGCTGGGAGGGGACTGTATATGTGGGGCAAGATTTTATCCCTATATAATGAGGGATGTGTTATATGTGGGGTAGTGTGCGGTCAGTTGTGTTGTGAGGGGTATATATTATTTAGGAGCACAGTGTTGTTATCCAGGAGACTTCATACTGTAAGTGACTGTGGTATTTTTAGGGACGCCGGGTGGAGATGCTGCACGGAGCTGAAGATATCCGGCTGTGAATTCAGCAGTGATACGTCATGGATTGGAGAACCCGGAATGAAGTCCTCCTGATGGAAGAGATTGTCATCTATAAGGTACTAGATGCCACTAATGACTCCCAGAACCTATAGTCAGTCACACAGTGTCAGGGAGCTGTCTGTAGGGTTGTTAATTGTTAGTAAAGTTTAAGGATTTACTTAACAGGGAGTGGGGGGGGGGGGCAGCATTTTAATATTCGCCTCAGGCAGCAAATATGCTAGAATCGGCCCTGACTGAGATACCAAATTTTATTATGTTTTTGCAGATTTAAAAAACATGCAAATCTTTTGTACAAAAAAGTTATTGCCATTTCCTGACACCAATATATTTTTTATACTTCGGAGCTGCCTAAGGTGTAATTTTTTTATCAATATAATGAGCATAAAATTGGTGAAAAAAATGACAAAAAAAAGCAGTGATTTGGACTTTTGGGCACTATTTCCATCAAGGCATTCAGAGGACTGGATTGTCTTTTGAACGATTTGGCATTTTGGGAAGAAGGGATTGCTAACATGTTAATGATTTTTGGTTTACCCCTAGGGTACTTTTACCAGATCAGACTTCATGACAACCGATCAGCACCCTCTGTTGACAGCTTGGGAGGTGATGATCAGCCATCCAAGATGACAGCACCGTTTGGTGTTGTGGTTGGGATCAGTGCAGGTAAATATAATATTGCTATTACCAGCCCTGTATGGAAAGAGCTCAGCCTTTGAGCTCTCTCCATATAGCCCCCACTGCACCAGGACATACTATACCATTGCGGTGCATGAAGGGATTAATGAGCTCGTTATTGTTATACACATGTATAAAAGTAAATATGGTTGGTAATTGCTATTCTAAAGTTATGGATTCAGCAATTAATAGACCACCAGAGATACACCCCCAGAGATGGTGACCCTAAGACTGTATTTGATCATAGATATCCACTTAATTTCATAGCTGACTCCTTATCTAACTCATCAAACATGAAGATGATTAAAAAGTAAATGATTAATTTCCCCACCCACATCTTTTAGACAATCTATTCATTAAAATGCATGCTCATGTTTTACCTAGACACAGGCCAAAATATCACTTCCATCAGAGACAATCTAGGTCATGCATGAAATTAACATTGGCATTAGCAGCTACAATTAAAGGGCATGTCCATTTCTGCATCTAATGCTTTTTATTGCTGTAAAGAGAGAGTGTTAACAGGAAATTATCTGTAAAGATGACAGTTACTAATTTTGTATGGATTCTCTTTGCAGAAATCACCTAATTTATATCACAAGAAGGATTATAATAAAATATTGCACCCTTATAAAACCACATCATTGCATCCTTTATTGACACCAGATGATGGCAAAGCTTAAACCGTATACACCCTCTATCTGAAAAGAGCATTTCATCAGTTTTCAAAAGTCCAAAAATTGTGATACATTCCATAAATTCTGGCATGATAAATAAAAGTGAAGTCACATTGCAAATCATTGTGGAAAGAAAATGTATCTCTTGGAAAGTCTCTTGGTAGAAGGTTATCTAAGTTAAGTGCTATAGTTCATGTGATAAGAACCATAATAAAATAAAACCACAGCTACAAGTTTTATAACAGGAAATGCTTCATCCGAAACCAAAGAAAGGGAGAAGTCATATATATTGGGCAACTATACACCACGACACCTAAACACGGAAATCCTGCTTTCACTAAGGGACAATAAGTCTGCCATCCAACGCAGGTCATCGAAATCAGTTTTCATCGTAATTTGACCAATGTCCAACATCAAGGTCAAAAGTACTGTAAAAGCACATTGTGTGGCATAATAATATAATGTTGGGTCACAGTGAAAAACATGCAAACTAACCCTTTCTTGTGTCCTCAACTTCTGAGGCTTATACAGGACATTTATTATCTTTGGCGCTAGGTGTTTTTTGGCAACTTATTTTAAATGTATTTGGAGCAACATAAGAGCTTCAGAAATAGCACTCCACATTCTTGAAGGGGGTTTAGAAGTTGGTAGACCTTTTGGTGGTGTGGATTGTGCCAAAAAAACGCCAGGAAACTAGAAGTGCAGGAAAAACGTTGGAATTCAAAAGCAGTGCCTAAATTGAGCTAAAAAGTGTCGAAAAAGAAGCTAAATTGAGGCAGTGACATAATAAATATGTTAAAGCAACAACTTTGCATTTCTACTATTCCCCCTATTATGCCTCTAGTTGCATGGGAGGTCCTTAAAGGATATCTACCACCAAGATTAGGATTGTAAACCAAGCACACTGACATACTGGTGTGTGCCCCCCTCTAGCAGGATCTGCTCTTCTTTTAGTTTCTTGAGCTATTGTTTTGAAAAATAAAAAAAATTATATTATGCAAATGAACCTGAGGGGCTCCATGCTCCATTGACATTTATTTTTCGTAAAACAAGAGCTTAAGAAGCTAAAAGAAGAGCAGATACTGGCAGAGGGGGCACACACCAGTAGGTTAGTGTGCTTGGTTTACAATCCTTCATCATAGTGGTAGATGTACTTTAAGTCAGTGGAGATGACCCATTCCTAAATGTTTTAATAAAACTTTTTACACTAGGCATCACAACCATAGCATGAAATAAAAATGGTAAACCAACAGCAATAGCAACAGTAGAACTTGTGACAATGAAAGATGAGTCAGAAGGGCTCTAGTAACACCCTAAGAAAACCTTCTGTCTGATTAGCATAATTTTAAAAGTTGATATTAAACGGAAGGAGAACATGGATAACAAATGTAAGAAGATCTGAATCTATGAGTAAGTGTCCCTGGTTTATCAAGTTGGATTCTGCTGGTAGATTTCCATTAAATGTCACAATAAAGTGAACTGTGTCTTTTAGTGTATGCAGCTTCCATTTTCTTTAGACACATAATATATAATAATGTACTCTTACACGTCATAGATGGCCAGCAGCCAGTGCCAAGGCTAAACACATCAAGTCTCAGTCTGTAGCTGTAAGTTGATAGAATCCTATAGCCCTTATAGGAAGATTTCTTTAAGACAGTGGTTCTCAACCTGTGGGTCGGGACCCCAGCGGGGGTCGAACGACCAAAACTGGGGGTCGCCTAAAGCCATCGGAGCCGCAATTTTACTGTGTTTTTACTGCGAGTTGCATGGTTTGGGGTCACCACAGCATGAGGAACTGTATTGCGGGTCATAGCATTAGAAAGGTTGAGAACCACTGCTTTAAGACATTGCACCTGTCATTTGTGGTAGATCAGTGCGGGTAATGGATTTATCAATGACGACGATTATAGAGGCATTGTTATATCCATCTAATTTAATTAGAGTTGAACACATTATTTTTAAAGGCTATAATTTCTCTTAAAATAGAAACAGGGCACAAGCTGTAACTATGGCAGCCGTGCCAGTCTTACATAATCTGAACAGACAGCTAGTGTTTTAACAGCTCTTTCAGAATTCCCATTTCCCTGTATCTGGAAGTTTAAAGCACAATGAAAGCCTGTTCTGTCAGACAAAAAGGTAGTGTTTTATAGTAAGCCCCTATATAATTCATGTCCAACATCGGAGCGTAGGCTATTGTTGTCTCGGTAACGCCATGTGATTGATTGTTTACACAGAAGTTATTACATCCGCTGAATTTTTGTTTTGTCCTTGGATTTCACTAATACTTTACTTCCTATGTTGTGGAACTGCACAGAAAATTAAATACTTACAGATGAGTTACCCCATAGATTATAGCTTGTCACTAGTGATGCAGCAGCATGACACTTAGTGATCATACGTTCACAACAGACAAACCCTATCTCATTTCATTAAGAATTATTTAATTCTTTATAGAAGTCGACAACCCCTATGAATCTTGAGAAACTAACTGATTACAGATTAGATATTACAATCATTGGTCTAGATTTTGCTATTCTGTTCTCTTATTAGCACATCAAGCTGCACATTGTTTATCAATTGACCCACAGATGTGTCCAAATTTGATTATCCTGCTAAACCAAACCATTTTTTATAAATCCCAAAAAGGACTATTAAAAGATTTATTTTCGGCTTAAATCAAGACTTAATCACACGTAACCTCCTTGTACAGGGCTGGTTTTAGCCAAAGTGGGGCTGTGGGCAAAATTAAGAGTGGGGCCCAAAAATAACTATTTTATGAGCAGTCACAGTCAGTGAGAGGCTCCTTAAGCCCTGAACAATAATAACACTTTGTAGTTACACACAGTAGTATGGTAAAGCAATGTGTATTATGGGACTGTAGGAAAGTGTTACAGGAGATAAACAGATGATAGGTAGATTGATGATAGAAGATCAATATGAACGATGATATAGATTTATAGATGGATGATAGATAGATTTATAGTTGTATAGCTTGTCTATATTATTTATATATTGTATATAAATAGCTACATAGATGATAGAAGATAGATATAAGAGATAGAGTAGAAGAGAGAAGGAAGATTGATTGATTGATTGATTGATTGGATTGATTAAATGGATAGATAATAAATAGCCAACCTCTTCCCTGATCTTCCCTGACCTCGCCAGATCTTTGTGCCTCATGCCTGAGAGAAAGCATTGACCCTATGCCTTGTGATTGTCTTCTGAATTCCTGTTGTGACCCCAGTTCTGTTCCCGACTTCGCTCCTGTGCTGCCCATCCTGACCTCCTGCCTTTCCCCAACTACAATTCTGCTCTACGACCCTATACTTTGCCTTGGCCACCAAGGTCATGGCTGTGGAGCGACCTGGTGGTACCACGAAGTGACAAGTCCAACCTGCTTTGCTGGTGAAAACCAGGTGCTACTTAGACTCCGCTCCCAGGTGTTGGCTTACATAATCATCCGCGGTGGTACAGAGGGTCCACTACCACAGATCCAGTCATAAAAAAGTGGCCCCCTAATGTCCCTGTCCTCTTCCGGTACCCCCCACACTGTATAATGCCCCCTTTGCTGTTGGCCTCCATTAAAATTGCTCCCTCTTCTCTAGCTTCCTCCTTATAAAATATTTTTTCTTTAGTCCGCACCACTTACAATACCCTCTTTTCTGTATCTTCTGAATGTATGCCCCCTTTCTTGTACCCCCGTTTATAATATCCACCATTTATTACCATTCATGTTTTATTCTGCTGCAAAAATAAATGAATACTCAGCTCTCCCAGCAGCAATCCTCTCCTCTTCTGCCTTCTCAGGCACCGCTATGTGTAGCTTTGAGGCCAGCAGGCATACTGACATCACACAGCAGTGATAGAGGCTCCATGGTAATTTGTGGAGAACACGTCTCCCTGTTTCACCGCTGCATCCAGCTCTATCCACTCAATCTGGAACATTTGAGAGAGGTAAGCCACACATAAAATATGTAGAGCCTAGATTTCATTTCTTCTGTATAGGATTATGGGGGAAACCGTCTTGTCCGATTTTGGACATGGAAATTTAAAAAACAATATAGGCAGTCCCCTACTTAAGAACACCTGACTTACATACGACCCCTAGTTACAAACGGACCTCTGGATTTTGGTAATTTGCTGTACTTTAGTCCTAGGCCACAATAAACAGCTATAACAGTTATCAAAGGTGTCTGCAATTGAGAGTTATTGTTATTCCTGTTTCTTATGAGAAATCAACATTTTTAAAATCCAATTGTTACAGAGACCAAAAAAAAATTGTCTGGGGTTACAATTTCAATGCTTACAAATTCAACTGCCTGTATATCGAATTATTCTTAAAAAATATATTTAAAGAGAATAAATTGGATCATTTAGACCATATCAATAAATACCATTAAATAATGGACAACCCCTTTAAGGACAGAAGTCTGAGCTGAGTGCAAAATTGTATAAGATTATGTAACAGTGAAGGAAGACATATAGGATAACATAATACACAAGAGTATTTTTAAAACTAGCTGTGTCAAGAACAGAATCCCTACTTCCATCAGCCTCTGTAAGGCTCCTTGCACACACTTGTGGTTATTGGCTGTGTGCTATCTGTTGTATCAACTGCTAGCACACAGCCCCATGTATTTCTATAGTCAGACACACGGCTGGGCTTTCTTATCTCTTGTCATTGGCACGTGAGCAGACTTCACATGCAGATGAGACATGGTCACAGGTTTGATGTTTTTGAAGCCAAATGTTACACATGCTTGAGTGCAGGTAGCCCAAGACAGACTTCTGCACCTAAAACAGTGAACTGTCTAAAAAACTTTTTAAAGCCCTTGATAAATGTGACAGTAGGCATTTTAGACACCAGTACTACAAAAGGGTATGGGTGTGGCCTACTATTAGGGGTGTGGTTTATAAAAAATATGCAAATGTACTATCATTTTTCTGGCCAACTAGCAGAATGGAACCTGGACAATAAATGGTTCCCTATGGGATTACTAGACATCTATATTTTACATCACATTTAGTTTAGGTGGAAATTTTTAAATTGTCATTTGTCAAATAAAGTGGTTTGAGCTTATGGCTGAATTGAAATGTTTTACAAAGTTGTTTAGGTAAAGTAATAGATAAAGTCCGTGGCCAAATATTTACCCACTCATTCTGTTGTCTGAGTTTGCTTATTATAGTTAAGTATTTGGTTTAAGTATGTTTTATAATCCCAGGTTTTAAGGGGTATTCTGGGAATATAAACGCCTGCTACAAAAACCCATTATACTTTAAATAAATTAGAATAATAAAACTCAATGTCATTAGTCACAAAATGGAGCTTAAATAGTTTGATTTTATGATTCACAAAATTTTATGGCCTCTCTAAAGTAGGTGGAGTTATCACCAAGATTGCCGCCACAGGAAACTACAAGTCCCATGATCCTTTAGTTCTCAGTAACTGCTCCTCCCTCTTATGCTCTGCTCCCAGTGATGATCTAACAAACTGTGCTGCTCTGTTACCATAGTAATGATGAGTAACTGTGTACCTCACTGACATGATGTCTCGCCAAAAAAGCGGCCACACTAAATGCAACCAACTGACTACAACCAAAAGAGTGGTGATCATATGACCTGCCCAGGCAGGTGCAGGACATGTGATATGGGCATGTGACCAGCGGCCATCTTCCTCCACGCAGAGGAAATCAACAGACTGATTAAAGGGCCAGAAGCATTTTAATTCTTCATTACAGCCAGATGCATTTTCTGCTAATGGCAGTAACAACTAATTACATATTAGCTTATAGTTTAAGGACCCATTTGTATATGAAGTATGCCAATTCCTGGAAAACCCCTTAAAATGCTGCAAAACCAGACATAGACGTCTCTGTTACTTTTTCAGGCAAGACTATTTCAATAGAACCCTTAAACTTGTATTTAAAACTAAATCACTAGAGAAATGTGTTATATGGTTGTGTATGTTTTGTTACACGTTCCATGGTTTGTTTTGTTACATGCCACTGATATTAACCTGTAAGATGGTGAAACAGCCTCCATTTCTGTATGTACCCATTTCTGTAAGTAGGTTTATGTTCATGGCTGATATTTTGTTGTTTGACCTCAAGGGGAGGTCAGTATTTACCACAAGATGGCAAAAAAAACAAAACCCCTTTGGCAGTGACGTACAGACGGTGGAGTCTCAGGCAGGAGGAGGGTTCGGCAGCCAACTTTGGAGTGTGGTGCAGAGGACTGGAAGGAGAAGGACTGCTGACTATGTGTTCCAGTATCATCCATGTGTGAGAGCATCCCCCAAAAGGACAAAGACACTGCGAGGAGAACTGGATCATAGACTGTGGCAGAATTCCACATTTGAAGGAGAGGAGTGGCATCAGGAACCATGCTGAGAGGACAAGCAGCAGCATCAGTGGGACTGCGTGTTTTCCATACGAGACCCTCTTCCAGCTATTTCTGAAGGTTAAGAGAGAACTGAGGCCCCTGTGCAGACACAGAGGGTAACCGTACACACACCCCATCACTCTCTTGGCGCCAAGTTAATAGTGACCGTATAAAGCCCTGTATTAAGAATAGATAAGTCACAGGCCTCCTTGCTACAGAAGATGATTTATTTGTGTACAAAACTTAGTATGGGGGAATAAAGTTTATAAAGATATTAATTTACAATTTGTAAATAGAATTTGAGTGTGTTATACGGACACCTGCGGTATAACACAAATGCTTACAAATTTATCACAGAATTGTTCCCAGGGATTAGGGCATCGATGGCAAACCTTTTAGACGCTGAATGCCCAAACTATACCAAAACCCATGTATTTTTTGCAAAGTGCCGATGCGATTTCACATGTTTAAATTGTATAGGTACCTGAGGACACCAATACAGTAGAAAGAAGGAGAAGACGTTTGGATTATCATTGTAGCTTCCTTCTAGGGTCTGCCTGGGCCTGCAAGAGGCCTTGAGTCCTGTCTGGTAAACTCTACCTTGGGGTGATGGCGCAGGTGCCCATAGAGAGGGCTCTGAGTGCCACCTCTGGCACCTGAGCCATAGGTTCGTCACCACTGGATTAGGGTATTAAAAGGTACAGGGGGTTGGGTTAGCGCACCTTGCTGTGTAACACAAGGGCCTCAGCTTCCTGGCTGAGTATATGTATATATGTTTGGGGGATTTCCTTTTAAAACCTTTAAGATCAAGTAAAATCTCCTATTTTTGCTAACCTGAGGCTTCCTTGCCTGTGGCTTTCCCTCATCATGGGGAGCAGGCCCCAGTAAACTGCTTACAAACCCATCCAAAATTCATTAAAAACTATTATTAAAATCCTTACACTGTACCTAAATGATTCCTTTCCATGGCTGCCATGCTAAAAAAAATAGTTTGTAAACTTATATGCAACTCACCTGATGTGAGTCCAATAACTGAGTCCAATGAAGCCTTGCATATTCAGTGGTTACTGCATTGCCCTGTCTCCTTTTTCCTGATTGACAGGTCTCACTGCTACAGAACATACTGTTATATGGAACATTGAGAGAGAGCTCTGTTGGCTACTTCATGTAATGTGACCAGGGTGTTGTCATCTAAGGTCCTATTACATCTGCAACATCTAACCCATGGAGACATACTGTGATTCATGTGATCAGATACATATATGGGTTAGACATTGCAGATGTAATAGGACCTTAGATGTCAACACCCTGGTCACATGACATGAAGTGCTGACATGAGGACACACCCCCTCCAATGCCAGCGAATAAAAGATAAAATTGATTTAGGGGGATGTAAGGGAAATAACTTTTAGCTAAAAGATGGCTGTCTGTTAATTAATAGGGCTCCAGCCCTGTCACTAGCTGCATTTGTAAAAATGTGGTGACAGGTTCCCTTTAAGATGGCTACACTGAGGAAATACTAACCAGTTCTGACAATAGCAAGATGCTGATAATTATTGACTAAAATTTGTCTTTATATTCAAAATTGTTTATTCAAGAAAATGGTTTGCATACAACAAAAAAAGTACAGTTCAATAATACAATGAAAAATACAGATTACTTTATGGCATTAATGATAGAATGATACTAGATGTGCCCCTAGCTAGCAAAAAATGTCTACCTTTGATGAAATCAAGATGAGAGGAGAATGTGAAATTTCCCAGGTATTTCAGTTATTTCAGTCTTGGTACATGAGCTTGCCAGGGGATTGAAGGAAATCTACCATCAATATCAAGGATAAACCAAGGGCACATTTGGGGGCAACTATTACCCCTTTTAGTATCTAGATAGTATTCCTACATACTACCTGATAAGCATAGACTGGACCTCCTTTGTGTAAAATCACCACAAGAACAAGTATGCTATAGTACAACATAATCTGTTGGTTGGGCACAGGCAAATCCAGGTGACAATGTTTGGGCGCCGCCCAGAACCAATTTTTATGATTTGGATTTTAGCCAGTAGAAGGTGAAGAACTTTCTGGTGTCATTATCAGGGCGTTCATGTTGTCCACACACCCTGACGCAGTTGCCACACAAACTCCTATTCTTATGAATGTGATAAGAAGATTTAGTTTTAATAGTTATTAGATACAGTTAACAGCTTAAAAAACACAAATCTATTCAAAAAATTTTTTAATCATTTTTTATTAAAAGCATTATATGTCAAACAACAGCTCTTAAGCAGCAAGCATGAAGTAAATGGTTAGAATATATAGGGGCTCATTTACTAAGGGTTGCGGATCACACTTTGGGTGGACTGTTCAACTTTATCGGGGTTTGCATGGCCTGGGCAGGTGTTTAACAGGTGTCTGGGCTGGGATTGTGTCGCACAAAATCGGATTGTGGTGCAGCTGCGCTGGCTTTCATCTGACAAATCGGGGGGCGGGCTGTCGGATGATTCGACTGATTCGGACTGAGCGCAGGATTTTACTTTCAAATTGTGTCGCAAGACAATGCACTTACATGCACCAGGAAGAAGAAGATGAACTCTGTCGGACCTGAGCAAGGAAGCGACACAAGCAGGATATCGGGTGCACTATCTTAGGTGAATAGCAACTACATGGGACGGGGTAAGTAAATGTGCCCCATAGGTGGGGGGTTTGATGGAGAGCAATGGATAAGGAAAATTGCTGTTATGAATGCCAATACCTACAGTAATGCCAGAACAGTTTAACAGAAGAAGATACGAAGACACATCAATTGAAATATCTGACACAGTATAAAAAACAGGGGGATAAAAAAAAAAAAAACACAGTAGAGGGCATGTGTTCAGGACTCTGTATTCAGAAGAGAGCTGGTAGTCAAGCCAAGGGGTCCAGTGTTTAAAGTAAGAATCACCAGTGGAATGAAGTTCAGTAGTTAGTTCCTCCATTCTCCTAAGATGTTCCATTTCCATGAACCAATCTAAAATAGATTGAGGAATGGTAGATTTCCACAGGATTGGGATGACCGTTCTAGCCACCACGAGAAGATGGCTAATCAGCAGTATGTGGTTTTTTAATCTTGAAGCCTCTTGTAGATTGCTCAAACACACTCAGGTAAAGATAAAACTTACTCTCTATACACTAAGTATGATAAGAATTTTGGAGATTGGTTCATGGGGCCAACTTCTTTTATACCAGTTCCCCTATGCATCTTTCTTCCTCTGTAGACCAGAGCAAAACCCACTTGAGCATGTTCAGAGACATGCAATATTGAACAAATACTTTTAGGAGAATAATATAGAACCAATTATGAATGTGAAGGAGTTTGGAAAGGATAAAAATGTGACCGTAATTTTGCAAAACCCACAACTCTCATATCATGTCTTACAAAAATGTTTTCCAAGGTGTTTAATGGAAAACCAGGTCAAAACAGCGCTGTTCCTTCGGGAATAGATATACTGGTTTGGCTTAATTCAACATGTCATTAGACTTCTTGTACGTCATACTTGGTGTTAAGGGGGCTGCCTTTCAAGGTAGCAAAAGGAGGCATGGTTTTCCCATTTCACACCTTGGAAAACGTATGTGAATTCTTCCCAGAATGATACCCAGCTGTATAATTCTGCACATAACACCACCCCTGCCTTACTTAAGACCACTTATGATTGCCACTCTGCTGTCTCTAACATCATGACCTCTCTCTTCTTGAAACTTAATCTTTCTAAGATTGAACTTCTTGTCTTTGCACCAACTACTGACCGATCCAACCCTGACCTCTCCATCTCGGTCTGTGGGATCACTTCAGCAGGCCCGCTGTCTTGGGGTAGTTCTGGACCTCCCTTTTGCACTGCATATTTAATCTCTTTCCCACTCTTGCTGCATGCATCACTGAAACAGTTTATAACCTGCCCATTTGTTACAAGTGAAACCTCTAAAATGCTAATTGTCAACTAGACTACTGTAACTCCCTACTAATCAGTCAACTCTTTTTAATTAGTCCACTCACTAAAATCGCCCAACCCGTACTCTTCGATCTGCCAGTGTTGTTAGATTAATCTCTACCTTAATTCAAACCTCTCACACACATCTCCAGGACTTCTCCCAAGCTGCACCAATTGTCTTGAATGCCCTTCCCCGGACTATCAGACTAAGGCACCATTCACATAGCAATCGTGGAGATATATACACCTGGTAGAGCATGCTCTATCTTTCCCCGTATGCACCGTTGGGCATCGCTGTTTGCTAAAGAGAGAGGAGGGGTGAGCAGTGCAAATGTGCTCTTAAAACCCAGGGTAGCCTATCACACTCTCTTTACTAACCCTCCCTGTGTTTTCCTCCCATCCATTATCTGGCAATCACCAGATACCAAGCTCCAGGCTTCTATGCAGTACCATTGACCTTGGGACTGTCCTTTTTTATATGACAATTGTCTATATGACAATTGTACTCTGTAATGTAATATATTATTTGTCTCTTTGTAAAGAGCTACAGAATAAGATGGTGCTATATAAATAAAGATTATTAAACTGGAAATAATAAGGCTTCCCATAGAATATCAAGCAGAGATCTAGGAAACCATGAGGGATTCATATAGAAATTATTTTTGAAAACTTTTCATGATGCAAACAATAAAATTTATTTGCTGAAGCTGGAACACTCCTTTAAGCTGGTAATAGGGTTTCCCTTTACAATTTGAAGTAGAATGCAGCATAAAGGGTTATATTTTACTATAGCTCCCCCACAGGAGACTTAAAATATTACACTGGAATTAATATGAAGTCATTGTATTGCACAGATCTCCCAGGGTGGCTGTATTCTGTTGCCTATTAGATAAAGGTCCTGAAAAGGACACAGAATCTGAGCAAGAATTGCATAAATCTTGGAACTCAGGAATTGCAGAACAATTCATTGTGCAATCACTGTACTTTTTTTTAAATGTAAAACCACTTTGTACAGTTGCCATAGCAAAAATTGTGTAAAACAGTATGACACTTATAGTTGAGCTGAAAATACAGAAAAGGGATCACTTATCCTATGCACATCTGTATGTGTTCTCTAGTGTCTGCTCCCTTGTTTTGAGTGAGATACTAGTGGAGGAATTTCTTTAAGGTTTTTGCCTTCTCTGTGTCCTGCGTCCAGGCCTATCCCAAGAGGAAAAGGGGGAATGCACACAGATTGGTAGCAGGGAGGGCGATTCGCTGCTTTGGGCGGACTCTCCAGTCTGCTGACACAAGCAATGTGTGATTCACTCTCACACCCACTATGCAATACATTCCTGAGGCTCTGAGCATTGCCGTCTACAGTGGATCCCTCTCCTGTCACTTGTTGATCAGGAAACTGTACAGTACAGAACATCAGGACCAGCTACTATTTGGATACCTCCATACCCACAGCTCCCTTTGAAGAGAATGATATGAAAGAGTACAATTATGGAGAAAACTGAAGACAGTGGATCTGGGGTAAGTTATTCTGGTTGAGCAATGTGATCAAGCGGATACGAGAAAAAAAAAAATGTAATTTGCTTTCTCTACTGCCAAGTTCCTATCATTCTTAAATTTCAGGATTTGGCTTGTCTCTGCACCATTAGCAATGCAAATATCGATGTAACAGAGGAGAATTAAACATTTCATCTCATTCTTTGTACTAGATGCAGATGTGGACTGGCTCTACTTCTAATTTCACACTTTGGGGTTGGAACAAAAAAGTACAGATTACAGACTCTGCTACATCTGCTGATGTAGTCCTCTTCTGAAAATTGGGTACATAACGTTCAGTGGTATAATAAGTTGTGTGGGAAGGGAAGTGCTCATTAAGTCAAGAGCATAGAAAAAGTCTTATTGTACATCACTAGTTGTAGGACAACAAGACAGCTTCAAACTTTGAAGAGTTTTGCTAAAGTTCAGGATCGTTCTGCAAAGTTTATGAAATGTTAACAATGTGTTACATTATATACTTTCCACAATACTGAGAAGCACAAAAAAGATAAGAAGGATCCAAAAGAACTATGAATGGGTCAATAAACCTCTATAAAGAGTGGGGACAACATTGTGTGATGATGAATGGAGTGGAGGCAGAATTATATACAGATGCTTGAATAGGAACAGTATTGTATAGGAGGGGGTCAACTTTGTTAACAGCATATAGTAGGTGTATGATCCATATATCCCATTGATATGATGAACGGTATGGATGTATAATGTATGGATGGATGTTATTTCACTAGGTCCTCTACTACTCCAGCCCCATTTAGGTTTTCAATCAAATCTGGGTATAGTGCAATATTATTTATGAACTGTCTCAACGCATGGCTCCATTATTACATGCATTGTACTGTGGTATTATGTAATTACTATATGGTACTATGTGGCAGTTTTGCAGGGCATTTGTCCATACGATTACTCCAGGTGTGAATCCACCCTTACATTTCATTTCCTTACATGAAAACAAAAAATTGCAAGCCAACATGCCTTCACAAACTTGACCCACATAAAATTACCCTATATTTTTACTAGGCAGAGTAATATTATAGGACATCACTACATTATTTTAGGTCTCTTTAAATTGGTCATATGAGTAATTTTACAATCTCATGAAAAAGGTTACAAAAGGGTCATATGAACATATCTGCATCCAAAATAATACATAATCCAATTTAGAAAGAGGATGCCCATGTAGAGTGTACAGGCGGTCCCCTACTTAAGGACACCCGACTTACAGACAACCCATAGTTACAGACGGACCCCTCTGCCCCATGTGACCTCTGGTGAAGCTCTCTAGATGCTTTACTATAGTCCCAGACTGCAATGATCAGCTGTATGATGTCTGTAATGAAGCTTTATTGATAATTCTTGGTCCAATTACACCAAAAATTTTGAAACTCCAATTGTCACTGGGGCAAAAGAAAAAAAATTGTCTAGAACTTCCATTATAAAATATACAGTTTCGACTTACATACAAATTCAACTTAAGAACAAACCTCCAGACCCTATCTTGTATGTAACCCGGGGACTGCCTGTAATCAATACATCTTACATTAAATTATTATTGTTAAATCAAATATTTTAAAAACATTTAAAAGCACAAATATACACAATTATATGTCTGATCCATTCATTCTTATGTACAATATCAGTGGGTCCATCAAACAAATAAGTATAAATAAATCCACAAATCTAGGTGTAATGCATAAAGGCTCCCACCACATACAGCACATATGGCAGACATGGGCTCAATACAATCAGTCGCATTGTAGGGATGAGGGGAAATACCCCATGTGTTTCGCCTGTCCTCACAGGCTTCCTCAGTGACTAAATGAAGTCTCCTATTGGTGGAAACAGAACAACAAGCCTAACAAATGCTTAGTTTCTTCCACATAATTCATTTGCTCATGCACGGAATATGTTTTTTAGCAAGAAAGTCACATGGCCGCACTGATGGCTGTAACACAACAATTGAGGTCTGCATTACTTAAATCTTGCAGGAACATGTACCAGAATTGCAATTCCCTGAAGTATTGCTTCCCAACTTTGCAATGAAATTGCACTAATTCTTACCATAAGCAGAGGCCCCCTGTTCTCCATTGCATTTAAAGGGGTTGTCCACTCTCAGCAAGTAATTGATATTGTTTGTTTAAGGAAAACTTATCCAATTTGACAATACACTTTCTGTATCAATACACTTTTTTCTAGATCTCTGCTTGCTGTCCTCCTATAGGAAGCTTCTATGTTTACTCAAGTGAATAGAAATCTGTCCATAGTGATGTGATGACCCACAAGTGCATGAGCCATTGCTATGACAGAGTAATAGGAGTTGTGTGATAATAACGGCTCATGCACCTGCACCTCCATCATATCACATGGACAGATTTCTATTCACTGGAGTAAACATCGAAGCTTTCTATAGAAGGACAGCAAGCAGAGATCCAGAAAACTGTGAGGAATTGATAGTATATTGGAAAATAAGTTGACTTTTCATTACACAAACAATATCAATTATTTGCTGAAAGTGGACAACCCCTTTAAGGAACAAATAACCTCATTCAATGACATTTATAATAATATTATTATATCCCCCTTCTCCAGAGTTATTTCATACCCTGCAGCAATGCTATCAATATAAATTCCTAGATAACCTATTTAAATAATAATGACAGTCTATTGATTTCATGTAATGGCTGTTACTGTAGTAGACAGATATCATTCTGGCCCAACTGTAAGAAAAATACTCTTGGAGACAAGATCCACAAGTGAAGTAGATCCCAGATCTACTGTATTGCTTCAAAGTATATATAAAATTGGTGGTCTACTGGAAATCCCAAAACTTTACATTCTTAAAACTCTCTATTGATTCTGACAAAGATTGATTTCAACTCTAATCCCCCAATTCTGAGGACTCCTGACCAGGACCGCTCACTTGGCAGTTTAGAGACTAATTAATATATTGGGGGACATGTATTATCGTATCTGCGCCTAAAAAATGCGAGGATCGTTCTTTTTTTGGGGGCGCAGAATTGGGATCATTTATAATGAGTTTGCGCCAGAAAGAACAGATGTTTCCCACTATCCTGACTCCGTCTTTTTTGCCACAAGTGGGCGTGGCTTAACTTTACCACATTATCCGTCACATTTATCTGTATTTTGGCAGCATTTTTAGGAGCAATTTTTGGATAGACCAAGAAAAAAATGGTCAGAGAGCAAAATTAAGGCACAGTCCATGTAAGCTTTTGGCGCACATCTCATTGATGTCGGTATTTTTATGGCACACAACTGATTATTACGTCTAGCCATTATTTACCTACAGCCGTGCGCCACTTTAATACATCAGGCTGTGCTTTCCGGAGACTAATCTCCGATGCCGACACAGTAGGGGTTGGAACAAAAAAAAATTTAAATCAATGAGCAACACCTGTTTAGAGATGGAAAGAGTTGTTGAGGGTAATAGACCTCACCTTGGTGAAGAACCTCTTTTAAGAATGGTTGCATTGTTATTATTTGAGGGTGAAAGCTCTGCTTGGCAACAAAGGAGTTAAAACAATTTACTTGCCATCCACATGTTACAGGGCGGTACAGGAATGCAAGTTCTGCTTAGTGTATTCACAGCCAGCCATTAAGTTCCAGAGCGATGAGAAAGGAGAAGAGATGGAAAATAGACTCTAGAAGCTGAAAAAGTTTCCAGGATTCTAGCATATAACCAAGGAGACTGGCAGCTGTTTTCTTCTATGAGTCACTTTACATTGGCAGAATGAGGAGCCAGGAAAGGAAGAAACTTGACAAATTTGTGTCAGTCTTATAATTACACAAGTAGAAAACCAGAACAAGGGCGCAGATCAGTAGGCTGCGGATGCATATGCCTCGGTTGTGTGTGCGCCAAGGGGGTCCAACCAAACCACTCGGTCTTGTCCAGGTGCTTTAAAGGGAACCCATCACTATGAAAATGAAGTCCCATCTGCAATTCAGTGATTGACAATCTATCATGTATGGATTGTGTATAAATAGATAGCCCATGACTGCTTCTAAGCTTAGAAAAAACAAATATATAAAAATGACAGGTTCTGATTTAATGTTGTCCAACAAAACTATATATCTCAAAATGCTTAGCTCGTCCTGCTCTATAACATACTGCATGCAGATAGGACACAATCAGCAATCTGCTCAGCCCCTTCTGCTCTATAACAGACTGCCTGCATAAAGGGCGCTATGTACAATCTGTGCAGCTCCTCCTGCTCTATAACATGCTTACTGCAGAAATGCCACTATGTACAATATTCTCATCACCTCATGCTCTATAACATGCTTTCTGCAGATAGCACACACTTTCAATGTAGTCTCAGCAGCCACTGCTTTCTAAAATGTCTGTAGAAAGGACTGCATTATCATAGTTTAAATACAGAGCTTGGAAAATAAACTGGCGATCCCTACATGGACACATCTTGTCCTTCAGGAGTGATGTACGACACTTTCAGTAGTTCTGCAGCACATGCATTAACAGAGCTGTGATTTCCAGTACAATGTATATCTAAATAGTGCTTCAAAACAGCCATACAGTTCTAGGAGAGTATTGTACAGGGAGTATTTTACAGAAAGTCAAGGGCTCATTGCCACATTTGGTACACATGTGGGTAGAAACAAAGAATGGTCACTGAAATCACATGAAACTGCTAAAAGTAATAATACATTTTGATTTGAAAATAAATTAATGGAAACTGTGGTTCAACTAAAAATGTTGAAAAAGAAAAACGAAACTGACGGTGACAAAGGATATTATATATAGAAATATAGAAAATAATTTGACCCCAGGGACGTGTTAGACTGCAAAGGGTCTTCTAACTAGCCTCTCGAGGGTCTTCACAGTTGGACAGTCTATTTACAGGGTGTGGAATCATCGGGTGTACCACACTGAACATGGAGCAGAGAAAGCCAAAAAGAGTTGTATCAGGAGAATGGGAATAAAACTTGGAATTGGTCTCAGTCGCAGATCTTAAGTCCGCAAACAGGATAAAAACATTCAAGAGTTGCTAAGAACACACACACACACACACACATATTCATTTACACATACTGGATGATTACATAGATGCAAATGGGTACATATATGGAACAGCTTCCACCGGGGCCTAGCCTTTTCGTGGGGCCTGGAGGCAGCCTGGGCCCAGAATACCGGAGTGGCTGGCGGTTGCGGCCTAGGCACGCTGATGTCACGGTGCTTGATATGGGGACCGGAGGACTGTCCTACAGCCTGACAGGTCTCCAGCAGGTGGTGTGTGCAAGAAATAAGGAGGGAGAGGCTGATGTACTGGACCTCCCTGGGGTAACCCCTGAGTGTCTGTAAGATATGTCCGTGGGTAATGGATGGGGAGCCCGTGGTGGTGTTACAGCCATATCCAGGGATCAGACGGAGGCAACGTTGTGCAAAATAACTCAAAGTTCTTTACTGGAACAACTGCAGGCAATGGTCTAAACGATTTTGGTAACAGATTCCGGATTACTGGAGTGGTCATGGAGAGTGTCCTCAGGAATGGTTCACCAGCCTGGTAGTAGATGCAGGCTGGGATGGAGCTGTGTCCAATCTGTGGATGCTGCAGCTATGAGTCTTCAGACTCTGGTCCTGGGGTAAGCTAAGTGCCAGTGCTGATGGTACACAGACACTCTCTCTCTCTTCACTCTGTGTGTTCAGGAACCCAAGAGGCCTAGCACCTCCCTGTCCTGGGGTTTTGTTAACTTGGTCAGGTGGCGGCTAATTCCCCAATCACCCTCCAATGTACATGGTGGAATAAAATTAGATGAAAACTTGCACCTTATTAACCATTGCCTGTACAGGCAGGATCTACCGCTGCTAATTACCTCAGAATAGCTGTGTAACCCCTAAGATGAGTTGCGCAGGCTCACCTACTGGGGAGACATAAATAGAGGGCCTTATTCGCAAACACTCCTCTGCCCATACATTGGCAGGGGTGTTATATATAGATAGATATACAGATAGATAAAGTAGATACATACATAAATATGCAGAAATCTTCATAGTCAGACCAAAGCTGCCCCCTAAAGGAGCCCACACATGGCCAGGGCTTTCTCCTATTTGTTCCTAGCAAACACTAGCTTTAACACAATAGAGAATCAGTGAATAATAAAAATTCCTATGTCACCGGCAGGTCTACAGACATAGCAGTTTTTACCCCTTCAGATCCCGCCAGAAAGTAGCTCATATCTCAGCTTCCTCTGTCCACATTAAGATGATCGCTTTATAATCATATCCTTTAAAGTGTGATAAGAACCACACATCCATAGTGAAGGGATAGCCTGGGGGTACAGGTTTCATCTCCTTGGGGTGCAATGCACTATGGGATTACAGGTATATTCTGTACAATACACATTCCGGGTGGGGCTCATACTTAACACTACATTAGTCAGCATGGAGTTAAACAGTGAGCTTAGACTCCTCAGGAATGACCCGCAGACATGACTTCCTATGTAGATGTTATGGTCATCCGCTAGGCTTCCTCCATGAGTCAGCGGCCGGCTGCAGACTATTCACTTACTACTGTGTGGTGTTCCCAAACCTCCATACAACTCAGAACAATTGTGTTTCCATATGAACCTTTCATGTTGCCAGACAATTTGACAAGTTTTTAATTTGATCTCTGGGGGCAACCATTGTGGGCTCTCCACAGATCAAGCACCACTTTAATTATTTGCATGGAGTATTGGCCAGTGATAGACTTCCTTAAATGTGACAAAGGAAATTATTCTTCATCTCTTCTGCAGTTATTATATTTTCGACTTCTTTGTGGTCTTCCAGGAACCCTTACCCTAGTTTGCTCTACATTCCGTGTGGCAATGGAGTCTGCTACTGAGCTGAAGCTTTAGATCCTGATCCATATTTCCAGCTCCACTCCTTCATTATGGATCCATCATCAATATCCTGCAGACATGAACCCCTTTAATTCCATTTACCCTCTGAGGGATCTCATGCGGTTTTGCATTTTACATATGAGTGATGATGCTTCAGGTCGGAGACATTAGTGCACCATTTTCCAGAGACCCGCATGTGTGACCACAGAACAATATAATTGCCTACAGCTTTTTGGTCACAAATTTGGAAGACATATAGACCCCCATCTGTGTAATATGGGTCCATGTGCAGCCCGTATCAGCTCCCATATAGAATATAAAAAAAAACAAAAATCACAAGTCAGCTAACAATAATTATTTGAAATATCTTAGCAGTATCTTTTGGTCGTTGACAGCTTCCCAGACGGTCTCCACCCAAACACTAAAAAATTCTTCTAGATGAATCAAACATCAGTCACTTCCTCTAACAACCCAAGTTATATTTTCGTTTTTTTCTTGTTCCCTTTCAATGGTGTACACCAGTAGTATATTTTGGATGACAGGGGATATTCTCTATCTCAGGCAAAGATTCAATGAACTTGGCCAAGACCCCATAATAATCTTTATTTATATAGCGGTGAGTATTGTACTTACTACTGCCAAAGATTTCAGCAGCCAACGGGAGGCGGAGGAGGGAGCGGGCACAACTGCCCAATAGCCCAGAGGGGCTCTGGTGACACCCCCTAAGTACTTGTGCTTTATTTAAATAAAAGTTAAAAGTTGATTTTATGTGTAAACCATCTTATTAAAACTTCTAATAAACATATCCACGTATTCACACGGCTGGGAAAGTCTATGACCGGAGTACATTGAGTGACTGTACAATGCGATGATTTGCCTCAAGCAAACACAGAGGATTTCCCAATATTGCTTTGCCATACACTTCCGTTTTCCACTCTTGTAATTTATGGAACTTTCAAGCTACCAGTTAATCTTTACACTTTTATGTGGATTTAGTTTTTTACTTTATATTTACCATAAGGACATTGCCTGGAAAGCTCAGCTCCGTGCCAATTTCCAGTAAAGGCTCCCAAACACAGTCTCATACATTGTCCTGACATTTGTGGTTTACTGATGTGTTATCTGCTTGCACCATATGGCAGTTTTACTTTTATTTGATCTACTCAAAAGGAAACAGATTGTTTTGTATACGGTTTATAGAAAGGAAACAATATCATGTCCCCTTACAGTATTGACACATACAGCACTGGTATATACTAAATAAGAGCATCAATTCTGGTTCAGTTTTAGCAGCTTAACTTAAAGGAAACCTACCACTGCTGGCATGATAAAATCATGCGAGCAGACCACCTGGTAGGCTATTTAATACTGATGTCGGCACATACTTTAGTTAGGCATGGCGATCGTTAGTTTAGATTAAAAAATGTTTTACTTACATATGAAAATATCGCTCCGGTGCTACCCCTACGTCACCTTCGGAAGGGAGATGCCTTCCGATCTTTAATTATTCCCGCCTCCTTCATTGTAGCCGCCCTCCTTCGGGTGCCGAGAGCCGTGACGTCACCAAGCTCTCGGCACTTATCGCGCATGCGCAGATACTAACTCTCACACAGCCGGACAGCGATAGGTGCCGAGAGTTTGGTGACATCACGGCTCTCGGCACCCAAAGGAGGACGGCTACAATGAAGGAGGCGGGAATAATTAAAGATCGGAAGCCATCTCCCTTCCGAAGATGACGTAGGGGTAGCACCGGAGGGATATTTTCATATGTAAGTAAAACATTTTTTTATCTAAACTAACGATCGCCGTGCCTAACTAAAGTATGTGCCGGCATCAGTATTAAATAGCCTACCAGGTGGTCTGCTCGCATGATTTTACCATGCGAGCAGTGGTAGGTTTCCTTTAGGGCGCTGTCCCACGTTGCGTTCGCAAACGCAGACGCATTCAAAACCGCGCCCACCGGGGCGGTCCGCGGTCCGATCGCATCGGCGTTTCTATGGAAACGCCTGCGATCGGGAACGCAAAACACCGGCGGCTCGTACCCGATCGCAGGCGTTTCCATAGAAACGCCGATGCGATCGGACCGCGGACCGCTCCGGTGGGCGCGGTTTTGAATGCGTCTGCGTTTGCGAACGCAACGTGGGACAGCGCCCTTAAAAAATATTTCCAGGAATTCTGAAAAACCCTAAAAAAATAGAAGTGCAGTGAGACAGGGTGACCGGGTGCCATAGACGTCTATGGGGTCCGTGATGCGGCCGCACACTATATAGCTGGAAGCTTGGCATGCACAATAAGTTCCTTTAGAGCACCTAATAGACTGAATCTCATACCAGCACAGAGTTTCACCAAAGGAAAAGTCACAAGTCATCCCCCCGCAAATGAAATCTGCATAACTGTCCAAAACAGCATTTATCTAACACTGCTGACAGGTTCTTCATGAGATTTCTTCTGCCTCTGCCAGTACAATCTAATTAAAGTAGAGCAGCAGATGCAAGATGTAATTTAATGTACTCTTCAAGATTCAGCTTGTTTTATGAGCATGTGTGATGTACTAGAAGCTGGTAAATCATTTCCAAAAAAACGAAATCAAGACTTCTTATAAGGGTTGGATCAAGTTTCCAAGGGATAAGAGAACAAGGGGTTTGAGGGAGGTCTGACCACTGCAATGCCCCATGTATCATGAGAACGGGAACCCTAGGGCATGTTCACACGCAGCATTAGGGTGTGGTCATATGTACCTCTGATTCCATTTATAAGCACAGTGAAAGGCTGATTGCATTTGCGATTCTATAGAAACGCTTGCAATCGCGGTCATGACTGATATATGTCATGTCATATGTAAGTCAGGACAGATCCACCGCTCTCTAGCGCCACCATTCTGCATTTGGTGGTGTTGGAGATATATGTGTGATCTGTCCTATAGGTACTATTCACAATCACAATTACACCCCTCCGTTTTTCCTTGCATTTTTCCCAGCACCAATTGTTTTTCCTTGCGTTATGTCCCCCATTGTCTGTTTTTTTTACCCCAAAAAAACCCACCCAATCAGCAAAATTATACTACTTATATAAACTACAATGTTTCATGAAAAAACAATCTCAAAATCTTTAATTAAGATAATTGGTAAAACCTGTTAAAAACGGGTGCGTTTTCAAAAAACGCGTGCGTTTTTAAACGGACTGCTTTAGAACAGCCCACAAACGGGTTCATAACGCCACGTGTGCCGCCAGCCTAACACCCGCACCTACCATGTGCCTTTTATAGTACTGGTGCCTTCTGTTTGGCACTTTGAATACCAGGTCCTCGGCACTGCTACATATAATTACAGTTTAATAGTAATATAATGGTACAATGTTACCTGCGCTGTAGTACCTGTGACTCAGTGCACCTCCCTTGTCATAAAGGGCTCTTTAAATGGTGTCTGCCATTATAGTCTCGCTGTCAGCTTGCAGGGCAGCTGAGTGTGCAAGTTGTTGGATTTCCAAGCTTTGTCTTGCTCATTCCTTCAAAACAAGAAGATTCGCAGTGGTGAGTTTAAGCAGATTATTACTGGAAGACATCTCATGCTATGATTAGATATCTCTAGGGAAGGTTTAATGCAGATTCCTCATCTTCCTGGATAAGTGCATTGTACACATCCATGATCATTTCATGGTAGATGATAAATGAGCTGAGGAGTGATGTCTCTGACCCTACCAGTAACACTTGGGTTAATTAAAGGGCCACGGTTGATACCTTATTCCTGCAGATCTGCTGCTCCAACCAGACACTGATTACATGTTTGGATATTAGGGTGGTGTCACACGTGGTGTTTTGAACCCGTTTTAAGTCTGTTAAAAAACGCATGCGTTTTTTTGAAACCGCATCCGTTTTTGTCCATTTTTAATTAATATAATTGGGAAAACCGGACAAACGGAAGCGTTTTCAAAAATGCAGTTTTTTTACAGACTGAAAAAGCATGGCAAAAAACGGGTTCAAAATGCCACGTATGACACCACCCTTACATTCCTTTGGAACAAAGACTTGTAGTGCCACAGTTTCTATGGATGGGGATAAGGCCAGTGACACGTGGTGTTTTTGTTGCATTTTTTTCATTGCGTTTTTGCATCCTTGAGGGCGCGTTCACACGTTGCGTTTTGACCTGCGTTTTCATTGCATTTGAAACGCATATACAACAGCTGAGGAGAGGTGATTTGCCTAATTACATCACTGTTAACATTTCCCTTTACAAAACGCATCGTAAACGTGATGTTAACGCATGCGTTAACTGCGTGTTAACGCATGCGTTTTGTTAACGCATGCGTTAACATTGCGTTTACAAACGTAAACGGTAATGTAATTAGGCAAATTACCTCACATCAGCTGTTGTATATGCGTTTCAAACGCAATGAAAACGCGACCAAAACGCAACGTGTGAACGCGCCCTTAGGCGTACAAGCCCTGAAAAATATGGCCAAATGTTACATGTGATCACAGGAGGAGCCTGTGCGTTGCGTTTCAAGGCACAATGCAAATGGGACATGTGAGCACGGCCTGAAAGATCCAGTTCAAACTGGGATTGAATCTTGGGGACAGACATCACATCACGGGCATTAGTCCATAACAGGGGTGTCTTGAACCTGGAGAGGGTACAGTGAAGAGCCACAAAAATCATGGTATGGAGGATCTCAGTTATGAGGAAATATTAGATCAATTAGTCTTGAAAAGAGAAGACTACGTGGGGACATGATTAATTTAAATAAATATATGAATGGTCCAAAAATATGGTGAAAAGTTGTTTCAGAGAGCTTCAGGAAGGGCCTAGATAGCTTTTTGCATCATAGACAGAAAACTGGAGTCATTTGCACCTGAAATACTTTATTGAAGGTTTTAGACAATTTTTAGACAGTTTTCTGAATCTTCAGAAAAATGTCCTTGGTATCTGGGGGCTTGACCGTGATGTCATTGGAGGGCACCTCATAAAGACTTGTAGGCATGTCATGGATACTGATCTCTAATAGCTTGCGTCCACATTCTTTTCACTCGCACCCCTCAAGTTACACTCTTGGTGCCCTCTTTATAAAGCCTCATGCCTCTGGAGGACAGACTGGAAACCTACTGAGTGCACCATAGCTCCAGTGTCCAGTGAAGAAATAAATTGTTCTTCTGAACTAGGACATTTATTCTTGGCTGGTGCTGACTTCTGGCTGAGCTGGAGAGCATCCAATCACCAGGTTTTATTAGCACTTTTATTGCAGCTACTTTTTTTTTTTTAAGCAATATTATTTTATTATGAAAGGTAATTAAGTTGCACCTAAATATATTTCCTTGTTGATTGAGTCAGATTTGAAACCTGGAATATTGCATTATTATTCTCGGTTTGTTTGGTTCTAACTAAACCTGCAGTTACTGAGAATAAAAGGTGGTACATGGGGGGCATATAGTTGCAATGTATTTTATGTGTTATATCTCAGTAGACATTTGGACAACAGTCACAGGGCTCAAAGGTTCTAGGAGGTCTTTGGCCACCCATTTTACACTGCCCTGTAGCGTGGGGCCTCTATTCCTGAAATCCTCAAACATTAAGAGCCCTTGCTGGAGCTTTGAAATTCCTCCTAAGAACTGAAAACCAGTTGTGTTATAAATTGGGACAAGGAAGCCTGGCAGGAGATAAGTGATTGGTGAGGCTTCACTGTCTGTACTTCTGTTTAGGACAAGTCATCCTCTCCTGTTGGTATTAAATGTAAATGAAAGGACTTTTATGTACATGCCTGTTGTAAGGAAACCACAGTTTCCTTCCTCTTGGACTGAAGATTGGGATGAAATGGTTGGTGAGTGGCAGAATGTTCCAAAAAATGGATCATTTACTTGTTAAGCAAGCCTTCGCCAGACCCTGATATAAAAGATGTATTCATTGTGTGTTACTTATAATTAGCAACATGGCATGATAGGGCAGGGAAACCTACAAGGCTACATCATTTAGGCAGAGCACAGAATTGCATCACCAGAACCCAACCAGGCTCCGCGAGCTTTGGCTATTACTTGCCCCTTGAAGCACTTGTAAATCTTGCAGTGGCACAGGGTATTATCTCTTTGCTGGTGTCATATTCCCATCACAAAGAAGTAGGGGGAGCCAGCGAGGGAGCAGGTGTGTTATAGCCAGAGCCTTCGGAGTCCAGAGGGGCTCTGGTCAAACCTTCCCCCCACACACAAGCACTTGTACTTCATCTGAATAAAGTTAATTGTATTAGTAAACTAAAGGAGAACAACTCCTAATTCACACTGCCAAGATCTACTCAGCAGTGTAATAGTTAATGGAGTGGAAATCTGATAATAGATTTCCTTTGAAGGGGTTGTACCAGGTTTAGAAGTGGATTACAGTATAGGATCACATCTCAATCCCCTTGTGATGTTAACACAATAAAAATCATTTTTTTCACTTTACAATTTTGTCTGAAAATCGGAATATTTCTAGTTGCCCATGGCAATCAAAGCTCAGCTTTCATTTTACCAGTGCTCATGAATATATTAAAGGGGAGCTGTGATTGGTTGCCGTAGGCAGATAGAGAGACATGAGTCAGATCAGAGATGCATGAGATCCATTAGATGCCAATTACAGAGTCATCTCTGCTACATCTGTGTTCTCAGTCTCACAGCTATGTGCCTGCATTCCCCTTCCCCCAGATCACTTATCTCCTTGTAGTTTGCAGCTTGTCTCTCCTCACAATCTCCTGCCAAGAAGTGAATCAGTGTCTGTGTCTGTGAGCTCCGTGCAGGGGGTGTGGCTACAGGCACAAGACACAGAAATCTCACCGCACGATCTCACAGAAAAATCAAGATGGCGGCCCAACTGTAAGTCTGAAGTTACAGGGTCGGATCTAGGGGCAACTGAAATTGTGTACAGCATGACTGATAGAGACAGGTTGGACTTATATCTGTGAAATGCTGCATTTTTTCTGAATTAGAGAATGTCTTATTTTGAAGTGCTGAGTACGTATAACAAACTGGTCTTCGGGGGAATACCCCTTTAAAGCATATAAAATATAGGTGCATTGAATTGCTTTTAGGGAAGTGCCTCCTGCTGTGACAACTGGGTTCACAGCCAAATCCCCAAGTACCGATAGCCATACACAAGATGCATGTGGGAAGAACCTATATTTGATGTAAACTAAAAGCGAACCAGTCACCAGGAATGTCATTATAAGCAGGTGTACAAAAAGTAGAAAAAATCGGGGCTGATATGTTGGGCGCTGGACGGCCTTAATTGGTGGGGCGTCTGCACCAGCAGATGGAATGGACTGATTCGGCCCACACCAAAAGATTGTTAGGCAGTGGACTTTTTAATAAATTGGATTAAAATACAAGTGAACATACAAATAATAAATAAATAAATAAATAGAAATGGATTAAAAACAGTACTTTTGAAAGGTACTTATCCACATGGGAATGAATCTATAATAAGATATAAATTAGTCCAAATTTGGACTAATTTATATCTTATTATAGATTCATTCCCATGTGGATAAGTACCTTTCAAAAGTACTGTTTTTAATCCATTTCTATTTATTTATTTATTATTTGTATGTTCACTTGTATTTTAATCCAATTTATTAAAAAGTCCACTGCCTAACAATCTTTTGGTGTGGGCCGAATCAGTCCATTCCATCTGCTGGTGCAGACGCCCCACCAATTAAGGCCGTCCAGCGCCCAACATATCAGCCCCGATTTTTTCTACTTTTTGTACATTTCTACCACTGGTCCATCGGATGATAGTACCAGTTACCAGGGGATCTGTGGAGCTGCAGGATCGTGTTGGACCTCTTGGATTATACACTGCACAACACCAAGTGATAACCAGGTGAGAATATTTGCCTACTCCCTACACCGCTATTGTGACGGTATCACACGAGGCGCCGCCCTCCCGTTGTTCTCTTTTTTCTTCTCATTGCACATTATAAGCAGGTGACAGGTTCCAATAACCAATGGTGGGGCAGCTGCAGACTGTAGTGATGTGTCGTTCATGAATGAGCTGGCCCAAAGAGCCGGCTCTTGTTCATGAACGACGGGAGCCGTAATCCCCAAACACTAGCAGACTGTGTATGCCTGTGCAGGGGAGGGAGGGGGATAGTGTGGAGAAGAGGAAGAATGTATGAGGAGACACAGGCACACACACACAGGTTGCTGCAGCTGCCCCCTGCTTCCCCGTGACTCACCACACACTGCTGGCAGGGAGCCAGGGGATGTGAATTAAACTTATATAAAGTACTGAAATGATTCAGAATGCTGACAAAGGAATTTTTTCAATCCGCATAGTATAGGCTATTGGAATCTTTCACCAGCTAAAAATGACATTCCTAGTGACAGGTTCCCTTTAATGTTCCCCTCTAGAGAATATTAACAGGAAGGTCATTAAAATCCCTTCCGGTGACCGCTACTTATTCTCACATACGTCCAGTTCTATTGATTCCCCTAGAGACATCAGCTCGGTTTAGAAGCCGTGCTTAGCTGCTGACATTAGTTTTCTATCCCTATACGTCATGTGTACTATTGTGGGTTTCATTTCCAAGGTTGGTGCCAAGTTTATTTCAGAGCATTTTCAGCTAGAAATCTGCCGGATGACTAATCCTGAACAGATTCTTTTTCTTTCCCAGTCTCCTACTGTTCACTTACTTGTATTCACATTCAGAGCCATTTATTATTATTACACATCATTCTCTAACCAGCAGAAAATAAAGTCTTTGTCATGCCCCGACGCCAGATTCAAGTTAGAAAAGCTAATTGAAATATACATTGAAAAAATTATTCTGCTTCTCAAAGGAACATTGTGTTATGCCCCCTGCAAGACCTTAGTGGGCAGAGCATTACACGGCTGACACCATGACATGAGTTTCCACTGAATGTTATCCTGACTAGGTATAACACAGTGTATAAGTACTGCCTGGAGTGCTTATTTAAAAGGAGTCTATCCAATCCATCCATTGTTAGTCAACCTGAAAGGGCAATGTGGGCGGACCTGAGTTGCCATATTTGCTTACATATCAGGTCCGCCCCTGTTGCACTTGCATATCCGTTGATTATCTCTGCCTTGCTTCTGATAGATTTTTATCTAGGGCTTAAACCGCCCTTACTTCAGTTGTAAAGATGACTTTCCAATTAACTCTTTCATGGCTGCCCGGTATCGGGACGAGAGAACAAACCCAAGACACATCAGTCTCCTAGTGTATGTAGAATTGCTTCCTTTATTTATACGCAGGCGCATATATAAGAGTTAGCATTGAGGGGCGTGAAAAGGAGATAGAATACTGCAATGCTATTGGCCATAATGAATTTACCAGGACATTCTCTGTTAACTATTTCTTCTAAGAGGCCTTGTTTATACTAATTGCCCTGAGAAGAAGACTCGGGCAGGCCGAAACATAAGATATGCAGGTGCCAGAGCAAGAATATATAACAAAAGTGAAGGACAGACTTGCCTCTCATTTAATGTCAATGAGAAAACTGGCAAACAGGTTACATAAAAATGAAGTTTAAATCATGACATTAACTGTGAGCAGGCCAGCTTAAATGTCCGCTACATCTAAAATGGCCGCTGTTTGGTTCTCTTGGTCCAAGATGGCCCCTGCAGAGGAATATATCATTAACACTTCTCAAATTTCTTAAGCTTCTACTTTAGGAAAATAATTGGTATTATTATACAATTTTCCATTAGATTTCTGTATCAAATCTGCACTATTTTCTAGATCCCTGCTTGCTGTCATTTAACAGGAAGCTTCATTGTTTACTTCCTGTGTATAAAAACAGGTCCCTGGTCATATGAAGTCACACAGGCGCTTGGCTCGTTTTAATGGGTAATCAGAGCTGTTTGTTCTAATGAGCCGTGCACCTGTGTGACATCACATGATAAGAGACCTGTTTTTATACACTGGTAGTAAACAATGAATCTTTCTACATAGAATGACAGCAAGCAGAGATCTAGAAAACTGTGAGGATTTGATCCATTAAGTATATAGGAAACTTGTATAACTTTTCATTGCACAAACACTATCAATTATTTGCTGAAAGTGGACAACCCATTCAACCCCATGTTTATGTTCCTATAAAAGGTCCTAACAGGGTGTAGTTAATAGACTTGACAGACTCCCTTTAACTTGAAGAAAATCTACTACTAAGTTGTGAAAAAATCTGCTTTGCTGCTTCTTATTACTGGGACGTTTGGCAGCATAATGTAAAACTTGTCATTAGTTTTCTCAAAAAATAGAATGCAAAAAATATTTTTATCTGTATTACTAATGCTTCAGTGGTAAGTAGTTTTAGGCAGCAGAACTGGTGTCTTGGGTACTAACATTCAAGAGGGAAAGATGTACTCGCCTCACAACACTTGAGTTCCCTTTTTGTGGGACAATATCTGACCTTCCAAAATTGCGTACAAACCAAGTAAAAATGCCCACTGTGTTCATTTTCTGAAATGTTTGAGAAAATTATATAAAAACAAGATGGCTAGGAGACAGTTTGCTCAACAATGTGCAACAACCCTGCCAACTTATAGGCAGGCTGGTAGTTGCAAATAGCGCCCTCTCCAGGTTAGGAGCTGTCGGAGGGAGTCATGAACCCTGTAGTAAGTTTCTAGCACTGGGCGATTATGTAATAGCAACTGCATCCTCCGGACACGCAATAGTTAAATGGGTGTAAGATGATATCCAATTATGTGGCTGTATTGTAAACTGGAGTGTGATTGGAGAGGTGCCACCACCTGACCAGGGGGAGTATGAAACCTCTGTACAGTGGGAGCACATGGTCCATTGTGTCAGCAGTCCAGATCATATGGTCTGAGTGAAGAGAGAGAGATAGTGTGGAGCACAACTTCAGTGCTGGCACAGAACCCAATCCTAGAAACTGAGTTAGGAGACTCTAATCCAGAGCTGTAGCTTCCACAGTTTGGACACAGCTCCATCTCAATTATCCCAGCCTGCATATACTACCAGGCTGGTGCACTATTCCTGCGGACTACTCTCCACGACCACTCTAGTACCAGAATCTTGATCTGCTGTATGACCATTTAGGCCGTTGCCTGCTACCTGTGGTTCAATAAAGAACCATGGGTTGATTTGCACAACGTTACCTCCGTCTGATCCCTGGATACGGCTGTTACCACCACAGGCTTCCCCGTCCATTACCCAGGGACCTATCTTACAGACACTCAGAGGAAGAAACAAGTACATCAACCTCTCCCTACATATTTCCTGCACATACCACCTGCTGAAGACCTGCCAGGCTATAGGACAGCCCTCCATTCCCCATACCAAGCACCGTGACATCAGTGCACGATAGGCCGCAATCGTCAGCCACTCGGGAATTCTGGGCCCCGGCTGCCTCCAGACCCCAAGAAAAGGCTAGGCACTGATGGGGATGTTGTATATGTTGTACATAGGTGTGCGGTGTCCTCAGATTTCCTCCAACAAAATGAAGTGGTAGGTCGAGCATGCGACCTGTCATTCCATTTAAGACTACAGGGGCTTCAGAAGTTGCAGAACACAGCTATTTGCCATCTTAGGCACTCTCAAAGACAGTTTGGGTGAAATTTATCAGGTGCTTGAGGGCATAACTGTTCTAGTTGCTCATAGCAACCAGAGTTCATCTTTCACTTTCCCGCAGCTGTTTATAAAACTAAAGCTGAGCTCTGATTGGTTTCCATGGGCAACTGGAACAGTTTTACCTCAGACACTTATGATAAATGTACCCCACTGGATTGCCGGAGATAGCTGAGTGATCGGCTTTTTTTGGATTAGCAGGACTCATGCTCATCCTACTGCATTATTCACAGGACTCCTGTTCTTGTGATCGGTAAGGGTCCCTTCTTGGGACTACCACTGATCAGATTGTAAACCCCTTAAAGGGGTATTCCCACAAAGACAAGTTTCTTATATGTACTCAGGAAAACAAAATACCACATTCTCTAATTCACTGTTGTTAACAAAAATACAGCATTTCACAGATCTAATTCCAGCCTGTCTCTATCAGTTCTGCAGTACACAATTTCAGTTGCCCCTAGACACGACCTTGTAACTACTTACTTTAGAGTCGGGTTGCCACCATCTTGGATTCCTGTGTGACAGCTGTGCTTGCTGAGTTTGTGTCTTTCTGCTCTGAGCCTGTAGCCACGCCCCCTGCATGGAGCTCACAGACGCTTACTGATTCACTTCCTGTCAGGACATCATTAGCAGAGAGAAGTTGCAAACTACAAGGAGATAAGTGATCCGGGGGAAGGGGGAGGCAGGCACATATCTGTGAGAACACAGATGTAGCAGTGCTGACAACGTAAAAGTCAGCCTCTGTCTGTCATGCCTCTGTGTAATGCATCTGATGCATCTCATAATCTCTCATCCAACTCATCTCTCCCATCTCACCTTCTATGTGTTAGTACAAATGTCAGAAGCCAGATGAAAGTGTATATACACCTGTACCCTGATAGTCTAACCATATTGTCAGCTCAAAGAACTACATGGATAATAATGTGTCTGCTTAGAGAGGCCCCACCCAAACCCTGGGATTTTGCACTGACCAGCCTAGGGAGTGATAGGAGCTAGAACAGCAATAACTCCAAGTAAATTGTAGGTAACGGGTTAAAAAGATCTTTATTGTGTTAACATCATTAGGGGATTGAGATGTGAGAAATTTCTTGTCCCCTTCTCACAACTGGTGTAAAAACAGGATGGGTGGCAGTTCCAGAGTTCCGCCCCCATGATCAGATTGTTATGCCCCACCTCTGTTCTCCTCGGGGATAGCAATCCTCCAACCTCCCAGCTTTGCACATGACCTGTCTAGGGGCAACACAGGGAAGGAGTTTGTATGGTAATTTTACTAGTCATGAATGACCATGGAATATTATACAGTAATGTAATAATATGAAATTTAAAATATTGTCTGAACTTTAAATTTTACTTCTTTTCTTCAGGAAAAGGTGCCAAAAATGTCCATCAGCAAAAAATGGGCATCTCTAAAGGAGAAACTTTCACCCCAAGAATCGGACCAGAGCGAAGCCAACTTAGAGAATGCAGATCCAGAGCTATGCATCCGCCTGTTGCAAATCCCATCTGTTGTGAACTATTCTGGACTGAAGAAGAGACTTGAGAGCAGTGATGACAATTGGATGGTGCAGTTCTTGGAGCTCAGTGGCTTGGACCTTCTACTGGAGGCCTTGGACAGGTTATCAGGTCGAGGAGTATCCAGAATTTCGGATGCTCTTCTGCAGCTCACTTGTATCAACTGTGTCAAAACATTAATGAATTCTCATAAGGGGATTGAGTACATTGTCAACAATGAAGGTTATGTCCGAAAACTTTCTCAAGGTAAGGATTTAAAATCGTAATGTATTCATGTTCTTCATATCAAGGACTATGTAATACTGAGGAACATTAGGACATTTTAAGGGGAATTCCCAGTTGGGAATACCCATCTTCTGGATATGCCATAAATGATATTTGCTTTTATCCCACCAACGGGAAACTGCTCATGACTGCAATGAATAGTTTGGGGGGCTCTTTCAATTTACGTTTACAGGAGAACACTTTGGTACACCAGTCCAACCCTTGGGGCCTTGGTGTTTGTAACGAGGCAGCAGAAGCAAGTCAAATGTAGAGGAGTAACTTTAATCTTTTGGACCTCATTGTAAATCTGAAAGATGGCATCCCTACTACAATGTGTTGTGTGTAACACAGGTGTCTTATGTCACAGGAGGGGACATTGAGCTCCATCAAGCACCTGGACCTGGCTGTACACACTATGGCCTAACGTCTCCCATCACTGTACTATGGATGAATGTATCAAATCTTTCTAATTAATTTCTTCTACATTTTATTTCCAGCTCTTGACACTTCCAATGTGATGGTGAAAAAGCAAGTGTTTGAGCTGATCGCAGCCCTGTGTATCTACTCCCTGGAGGGCCATGCACTAGCCCTGGATGCACTTGAGCATTATAAGGTAAATCAATTCCTCTGTTCGACAAGACTTTATTAATAAGTAGGCATGTCCATCTTTATGAATTATATCTGAATAATTGTAACATGGCTAAAGTTACCATTTAATATACAAATTTTTACTACTAATACTTTTCTACTACTTTACTTTAACACTTTTCTGTGCCCTCAACATATTTTGCAGCAATTGACCAATTACGGACAGACCTGGAGTATGTTCCAATGTAGATTAGCAGAATTCTATATACATGATGCCAAAACACCTTTATTGAAATATATATGACTTTTTATATTTTCAAAGTTTTTATTTAATAACATTTTAAATCTACTTCTATTTCATAGATATATTACTGTATATATGTATATATATATTTCATAGATTAATACTGAGTCATGTAGTTTGTGAATATAATGTATCATAGGCAGAACAGTAGAAGAGAACAGAATGTTAATCTATTTATGCAATTTTAAGAGTATTTTAACCAACCCATATCTTGATAGCAAACTGGTTATATCAAATATGCAGTATATGCATCTGCGTGAAGCATGTTATATAGCAAAATGATTCCACATAGTATCATATAGGCAGGCAACAAAGAGCATAGGGAGCTAAGCAGATTGTACATAGTGTCCTATTTGCAGGTAGCCTTTTATAGAGCAGAAGGACATACCTCCCAACGTATGGGCTAGGGAAAGAGGGACAAAAAACCTTCCTTTTTTACTAAACCATGCCCTTTTTCCTGCCACTTGTCCCACCCCCAAACATAGTATAATATTGACCTTAATGGGCTCCCCCACAGTATAACACCCCCTTCCTGTGGCCAACTTCCCCTCCCTGAGGACCCATATAACAGCAACCTTTAATACCTCTTTCATTTTATCCTCCTTTTACTTTTGTGGCCTTCTGTCCTCCATATCACTCATATTGTAGCCTCCTGTCCTCCATCTTCCCTCATATTGGGGCTCATTTACTAAGGGATCGTCGGAATATCCGAGGATTTCCAATGTGCTCTGGATTTAGAAGGGGATTGTGTCGCACGCGATCGCAGTTTTTCTCCCATTGGCTTCGGCTTTCATGTGACAGAAATTGAGGGGCGTGCCGTCGGGGGTGTGCTGCCATCTATCAAATGAAGGCAATTTGGCAGCCATTTGACTAAGATGTGTTTTGTGATTTTTGCTAAGATGGAAAAAGAGCAGTATCGTTAGGAAATTCGCTTTTTTTTTTGGGATGGGAAAAAATGCGAGGAGATAAAAGCAAAGTTGGATACTGTTTATGGGGACACTTTGCCATCTATGACCACAGCTAGATATCGGTTCAATGAATTTAAACGTAGGCGAACATCCATTTTTGATGAGGAGCGACTAGGACGCCCAGTTACCGAGGAATTAATTCAAAAAGTCCACGACATGATACTCTCTGATCGACGAACGAAAGTGTGCAAAGTAGCAGAGGCCTTAGGTGTGTCGACCAGACGGCAATTAATATTTTACATGATAGGTTGGAGATAAAAAATTGTTGGCCCGATGGGTGCCGCGATTGCTCATGGTGGACAACAAGCGGATGCGGCTGTTAACTTTGAAACAGTGTTTGGAGCAATTTAAGCAAGATCTGAAGGAGTTTTTGGGTCGTGTTGTCACCATTGATGAAACCTGGATTCATCATTACACACCAGAAACTAAGCAACAGTCAAAACAATGGATTTCTCCCGGTGAATCTGCTCCAAAGAAGGTGAAGACAGTCCCATTGGTCACGGTGACGTTTTTTGGATGCAAACGGCGTCATCCTCATGGATTTCTTAGAAAAAGGAAGAACGATCACTGGACAATACTACAGTGAGTTATTGGACCACTTTGACAAAAAGTCGCTCATTTGGCAAAAAAGAAGTCGCTGTGTCACCACGATAATGCACCAGCACTAGAGATGAGCGAACATGCTCGTCCGAGCTTGATGCTCGGTCGAGCATTAGGGTACTCGAAACTGCTCGTTGCTCGGACGAATACTTTGCCAGCTCGAGAAAATGGCAGCTCCCGCCGTTTTGCTTTTTGGCGGCCAGAAACAGAGCCAATCACAAGCCAGGAGACTCTGCACTCCACCCAGCATGACGTGGTACCCTTACACGTCGATAGCAGTGGTTGGCTGGCCAGATCAGGTGACCCTGGGATAGACTAGCCGCTGGCCGCGCTGCTCGGATCATTCTGTCTCTGGATGCCGCTAGGGAGAGAGCTGCTGCTGGTCAGGGAAAGCGTTAGGGTGTTCTATTAGCTTACTGTTAGGCAGGAGTGATTCTCAAAGAACCCAACAGCCCTTCTTAGGGCTACAATAACGTTCTACTTTTTTTATTTTAATTTGCATCTTTTACCATTTTGTGAGGAATTAGCAGGGGGACTTGCTACCGTTGTGTTTAGCTCTTAGTGGCACACATATCCATAGCAAAGACCGAAGTGGGAAAATTCAGTAGGGGTTGGATTTCTATTAGGCAATAACTCAGTGTCATCTCATCTGGCATAGTAGTGTGCTTCCTTTGATACTTGGCTAGAAAATAGCCATAGGAGAATACAAACAGCTTCTTGAAGCCTACAGTAGCGTTCTATATATTTGATTTCTGGTTGATCTGCTGGTGGCTTTAGTTTCTGCAGTGCATGTACTTGCCAATTCTGAGCAATTTGTAGTGAGACTTGCGACCGCTGTGTTCTGCGCTTAGTGGCGCACATATCCATAGCAAAGGCTGAAGTGGGAAAATTCAGTAGGGGTTGGATTTCTATTAGGCACTAACTCAGTGTCATCTCATCTGGCATAGTAGTGTGCTTCCTTTGATACTTGGCTAGAAAATAGCCATAGGAGAATACAAACAGCTTCTTGAAGCCTACAGTAGCGTTCTATATATTTGATTTCTGGTTGATCTGCTGGTGGCTTTAGTTTATGCAGTGCATGTACTTGCCAATTCTGAGCAATTTGTAGTGAGACTTGCGACCGCTGTGTTCTGCGCTTAGTGGCGCACATATCCATAGCAAAGGCTGAAGTGGGAAAATTCAGTAGGGGTTGGATTTCTATTAGGCACTAACTCAGTGTCATCTCATCTGGCATAGTAGTGTGCTTCCTTTGATACTTGGCTAGAAAATAGCCATAGGAGAATACAAACAGCTTCTTGAAGCCTACAGTAGCGTTCTATATATTTGATTTCTGGTTGATCTGCTGGTGGCTTTAGTTTATGCAGTGCATGTACTTGCCAATTCTGAGCAATTTGTAGTGAGACTTGCGACCGCTGTGTTCTGCGCTTAGTGGCGCACATATCCATAGCAAAGGCTGAAGTGGGAAAATTCAGTAGGGGTTGGATTTCTATTAGGCACTAACTCAGTGTCATCTCATCTGGCATAGTAGTGTGCTTCCTTTGATACTTGGCTAGAAAATAGCCATAGGAGAATACAAATAGCTTCTTGAAGCCTACAGTAGCGTTCTATATATTTGATTTCTGGTTGATCTGCTGGTGGCTGTAGTTTCTGCAGTGCATGTACTTGCCAATTCTGAGCAATTTGTAGTGAGACTTGCGACCGCTGTGTTCTGCGCTTAGTGGCGCACATATCCATAGCAAAGGCTGAAGTGGGAAAATTCAGTAGGGGTTGGATTTCTATTAGGCACTAACTCAGTGTCATCTCATCTGGCATAGTAGTGTGCTTCCTTTGATACTTGGCTAGAAAATAGCCATAGGAGAATACAAATAGCTTCTTGAAGCCTACAGTAGCGTTCTATATATTTGATTTCTGGTTGATCTGCTGGTGGCTGTAGTTTCTGCAGTGCATGTACTTGCCAATTCTGAGCAATTTGTAGTGAGACTTGCGACCGCTGTGTTCTGCGCTTAGTGGCGCACATATCCATAGCAAAGGCTGAAGTGGGAAAATTCAGTAGGGGTTGGATTTCTATTAGGCACTAACTCAGTGTCATCTCATCTGGCATAGTAGTGTGCTTCCTTTGATACTTGGCTAGAAAATAGCCATAGGAGAATACAAACAGCTTCTTGAAGCCTACAGTAGCGTTCTATATATTTGATTTCTGGTTGATCTGCTGGTGGCTTTAGTTTATGCAGTGCATGTACTTGCCAATTCTGAGCAATTTGTAGTGAGACTTGCGACCGCTGTGTTCTGCGCTTAGTGGCGCACATATCCATAGCAAAGGCTGAAGTGGGAAAATTCAGTAGGGGTTGGATTTCTATTAGGCACTAACTCAGTGTCATCTCATCTGGCATAGTAGTGTGCTTCCTTTGATACTTGGCTAGAAAATAGCCATAGGAGAATACAAACAGCTTCTTGAAGCCTACAGTAGCGTTCTATATATTTGATTTCTGGTTGATCTGCTGGTGGCTTTAGTTTATGCAGTGCATGTACTTGCCAATTCTGAGCAATTTGTAGTGAGACTTGCGACCGCTGTGTTCTGCGCTTAGTGGCGCACATATCCATAGCAAAGGCTGAAGTGGGAAAATTCAGTAGGGGTTGGATTTCTATTAGGCACTAACTCAGTGTCATCTCATCTGGCATAGTAGTGTGCTTCCTTTGATACTTGGCTAGAAAATAGCCATAGGAGAATACAAACAGCTTCTTGAAGCCTACAGTAGCGTTCTATATATTTGATTTCTGGTTGATCTTCTGGTGGCTTTAGTTTATGCAGTGCATGTACTTGCCAATTCTGAGCAATTTGTAGTGAGACTTGCGACCGCTGTGTTCTGCGCTTAGTGGCGCACATATCCATAGCAAAGGCTGAAGTGGGAAAATTCAGTAGGGGTTGGATTTCTATTAGGCACTAACTCAGTGTCATCTCATCTGGCATAGTAGTGTGCTTCCTTTGATACTTGGCTAGAAAATAGCCATAGGAGAATACAAATAGCTTCTTGAAGCCTACAGTAGCGTTCTATATATTTGATTTCTGGTTGATCTGCTGGTGGCTGTAGTTTCTGCAGTGCATGTACTTGCCAATTCTGAGCAATTTGTAGTGAGACTTGCGACCGCTGTGTTCTGCGCTTAGTGGCGCACATATCCATAGCAAAGGCTGAAGTGGGAAAATTCAGTAGGGGTTGGATTTCTATTAGGCACTAACTCAGTGTCATCTCATCTGGCATAGTAGTGTGCTTCCTTTGATACTTGGCTAGAAAATAGCCATAGGAGAATACAAATAGCTTCTTGAAGCCTACAGTAGCGTTCTATATATTTGATTTCTGGTTGATCTGCTGGTGGCTGTAGTTTCTGCAGTGCATGTACTTGCCAATTCTGAGCAATTTGTAGTGAGACTTGCGACCGCTGTGTTCTGCGCTTAGTGGCGCACATATCCATAGCAAAGGCTGAAGTGGGAAAATTCAGTAGGGGTTGGATTTCTATTAGGCACTAACTCAGTGTCATCTCATCTGGCATAGTAGTGTGCTTCCTTTGATACTTGGCTAGAAAATAGCCATAGGAGAATACAAACAGCTTCTTGAAGCCTACAGTAGCGTTCTATATATTTGATTTCTGGTTGATCTGCTGGTGGCTTTAGTTTATGCAGTGCATGTACTTGCCAATTCTGAGCAATTTGTAGTGAGACTTGCGACCGCTGTGTTCTGCGCTTAGTGGCGCACATATCCATAGCAAAGGCTGAAGTGGGAAAATTCAGTAGGGGTTGGATTTCTATTAGGCACTAACTCAGTGTCATCTCATCTGGCATAGTAGTGTGCTTCCTTTGATACTTGGCTAGAAAATAGCCATAGGAGAATACAAACAGCTTCTTGAAGCCTACAGTAGCGTTCTATATATTTGATTTCTGGTTGATCTGCTGGTGGCTTTAGTTTATGCAGTGCATGTACTTGCCAATTCTGAGCAATTTGTAGTGAGACTTGCGACCGCTGTGTTCTGCGCTTAGTGGCGCACATATCCATAGCAAAGGCTGAAGTGGGAAAATTCAGTAGGGGTTGGATTTCTATTAGGCACTAACTCAGTGTCATCTCATCTGGCATAGTAGTGTGCTTCCTTTGATACTTGGCTAGAAAATAGCCATAGGAGAATACAAACAGCTTCTTGAAGCCTACAGTAGCGTTCTATATATTTGATTTCTGGTTGATCTGCTGGTGGCTTTAGTTTATGCAGTGCATGTACTTGCCAATTCTGAGCAATTTGTAGTGAGACTTGCGACCGCTGTGTTCTGCGCTTAGTGGCGCACATATCCATAGCAAAGGCTGAAGTGGGAAAATTCAGTAGGGGTTGGATTTCTATTAGGCACTAACTCAGTGTCATCTCATCTGGCATAGTAGTGTGCTTCCTTTGATACTTGGCTAGAAAATAGCCATAGGAGAATACAAATAGCTTCTTGAAGCCTACAGTAGCGTTCTATATATTTGATTTCTGGTTGATCTGCTGGTGGCTGTAGTTTCTGCAGTGCATGTACTTGCCAATTCTGAGCAATTTGTAGTGAGACTTGCGACCGCTGTGTTCTGCGCTTAGTGGCGCACATATCCATAGCAAAGGCTGAAGTGGGAAAATTCAGTAGGGGTTGGATTTCTATTAGGCACTAACTCAGTGTCATCTCATCTGGCATAGTAGTGTGCTTCCTTTGATACTTGGCTAGAAAATAGCCATAGGAGAATACAAATAGCTTCTTGAAGCCTACAGTAGCGTTCTATATATTTGATTTCTGGTTGATCTGCTGGTGGCTGTAGTTTCTGCAGTGCATGTACTTGCCAATTCTGAGCAATTTGTAGTGAGACTTGCGACCGCTGTGTTCTGCGCTTAGTGGCGCACATATCCATAGCAAAGGCTGAAGTGGGAAAATTCAGTAGGGGTTGGATTTCTATTAGGCACTAACTCAGTGTCATCTCATCTGGCATAGTAGTGTGCTTCCTTTGATACTTGGCTAGAAAATAGCCATAGGAGAATACAAACAGCTTCTTGAAGCCTACAGTAGCGTTCTATATATTTGATTTCTGGTTGATCTGCTGGTGGCTTTAGTTTATGCAGTGCATGTACTTGCCAATTCTGAGCAATTTGTAGTGAGACTTGCGACCGCTGTGTTCTGCGCTTAGTGGCGCACATATCCATAGCAAAGGCTGAAGTGGGAAAATTCAGTAGGGGTTGGATTTCTATTAGGCACTAACTCAGTGTCATCTCATCTGGCATAGTAGTGTGCTTCCTTTGATACTTGGCTAGAAAATAGCCATAGGAGAATACAAACAGCTTCTTGAAGCCTACAGTAGCGTTCTATATATTTGATTTCTGGTTGATCTGCTGGTGGCTTTAGTTTATGCAGTGCATGTACTTGCCAATTCTGAGCAATTTGTAGTGAGACTTGCGACCGCTGTGTTCTGCGCTTAGTGGCGCACATATCCATAGCAAAGGCTGAAGTGGGAAAATTCAGTAGGGGTTGGATTTCTATTAGGCACTAACTCAGTGTCATCTCATCTGGCATAGTAGTGTGCTTCCTTTGATACTTGGCTAGAAAATAGCCATAGGAGAATACAAACAGCTTCTTGAAGCCTACAGTAGCGTTCTATATATTTGATTTCTGGTTGATCTGCTGGTGGCTTTAGTTTATGCAGTGCATGTACTTGCCAATTCTGAGCAATTTGTAGTGAGACTTGCGACCGCTGTGTTCTGCGCTTAGTGGCGCACATATCCATAGCAAAGGCTGAAGTGGGAAAATTCAGTAGGGGTTGGATTTCTATTAGGCACTAACTCAGTGTCATCTCATCTGGCATAGTAGTGTGCTTCCTTTGATACTTGGCTAGAAAATAGCCATAGGAGAATACAAATAGCTTCTTGAAGCCTACAGTAGCGTTCTATATATTTGATTTCTGGTTGATCTGCTGGTGGCTGTAGTTTCTGCAGTGCATGTACTTGCCAATTCTGAGCAATTTGTAGTGAGACTTGCGACCGCTGTGTTCTGCGCTTAGTGGCGCACATATCCATAGCAAAGGCTGAAGTGGGAAAATTCAGTAGGGGTTGGATTTCTATTAGGCACTAACTCAGTGTCATCTCATCTGGCATAGTAGTGTGCTTCCTTTGATACTTGGCTAGAAAATAGCCATAGGAGAATACAAATAGCTTCTTGAAGCCTACAGTAGCGTTCTATATATTTGATTTCTGGTTGATCTGCTGGTGGCTGTAGTTTCTGCAGTGCATGTACTTGCCAATTCTGAGCAATTTGTAGTGAGACTTGCGACCGCTGTGTTCTGCGCTTAGTGGCGCACATATCCATAGCAAAGGCTGAAGTGGCAAAATTCAGTAGGGGTTGGATTTCTATTAGGCACTAACTCAGTGTCATCTCATCTGGCATAGTAGTGTGCTTCCTTTGATACTTGGCTAGAAAATAGCCATAGGAGAATACAAATAGCTTCTTGAAGCCTACAGTAGCGTTCTATATATTTGATTTCTGGTTGATCTGCTGGTGGCTGTAGTTTCTGCAGTGCATGTACTTGCCAATTCTGAGCAATTTGTAGTGAGACTTGCGACCGCTGTGTTCTGCGCTTAGTGGCGCACATATCCATAGCAAAGGCTGAAGTGGCAAAATTCAGTAGGGGTTGGATTTCTATTAGGCAATAACTCAGTGTCATCTCATCTGGCATAGTAGTGTGCTTCCTTTGATACTTGGCTAGAAAATAGCCATAGCAATAGGATAGGATTGTTTGGTTCTAAAAACTCAAAAAAAAACAAAAAACACAAAAAAAAACAAAAAACACAAAAAAACACAAAAAAAAAAAAAAAAAAGTAAAAAAAAAAAAAAAGTTATAACTCTCATTTTAAAAATGTTTAACCCCAGGGCTAGGGGTAGAGGACGAGGGCGGGGACGTGGGCGTCCAACTACTGCAGGGGTCAGAGGCCGTGGTCCTGGGCGGGGTGAGACACCACCTGCTGATGAGGGAGCAGGGGAACGCCGCAGAGCTACACTCCCTAGGTTCATGTCTGAAGTTACTGGGACTCGTGGTAGAGCACTGTTGAGGCCAGAACAGTGCGAACAGGTGATGTCGTGGATTGCTGACAATGCTTCGAGCAATTTGTCCACCACCAGTCAGTCTTCCACGCAGTCCACCCATGTCACCGAAATCCCCACTCCTCCAGCTCCTGCACCTCAGCCTCCTCCCCCCCAGTCTGCCCCCTCCCAGGAAAATTTGCCATTTGAACCGGCATACTCTGAGGAACTGTTTTCTGGACCCTTCCCACAGTCACAAACCACTTGTCCGGTTGCTGCTGAGCAATTTTCCGATGCCCAGGTTTTCCACCAGTCACAGTCTGTGGGTGATGATGACCTTCTTGACGTAGTGGAAGTGTGTAAAGAGGTGTCCGACGATGAGGAGACACGGTTGTCAGACAGTGGGGAAGTTGTTGTCAGGGCAGGAAGTCCGAGGGGGGAGCAGACTGAGGGATCGGAGGATGATGAGGTGACAGACCCAAGCTGGGTTGAGAGGCCGGGTGAACACAGTGCTTCTGAGACGGAGGAGAGTCCTCGACCTGAACAGGTTGGAAGAGGCAGTGGTGGGGCCAGACGGAGAGGCAGGGCCAGAGCTGGTGCATCAGCGCCACTGTCAACTAGTGAAGCTCCCGTGGTGAGGGCTCTTGCGGCGAGGGCTAGATCTTCAGAAGTGTGGAGGTTCTTTAAGGAAACACCGGATGACCGACGGACTGTGGTGTGCAACATTTGCCAAACCAGGCTCAGCAGGGGTTCCACCACTACTAGCTTAACTACCACCAGTATGCGCAGGCATATGAATGCTAAGCACCCCACTCAGTGGCAACAAGCCCGTTCACCTCCGGCCGTGCACACCACTGCTCCTTCCCCTGTGTCAGCTGCTAGTCAGCCCCCTGCCCAGGACCCTGCCACAAAAACCCCATCGTCGCCTCCACGATCCTCCACAGCATCCACCAGCGTTCAGCTCTCCATACCCCAGACGCTGGAGCGGAAACGCAAATATAGTGCAACCCACCCGCACGCCCAAGCCCTTAATGTGCACATCTCCAGATTGCTTAGCCTGGAGATGCTGCCCTATAGGCTAGTAGAGACCGAGGCCTTTCGCAACCTCATGGCGGCGGCCGCCCCTCGGTATTCGGTCCCCAGCCGCCACTACTTTTCCCGATGTGCCGTCCCAGCCCTGCACCAGCACGTGTCAGACAACATCATCCGTGCCCTGACCAACGCCGTTTCTGACAAGGTCCACCTGACCACGGACACGTGGACGAGTGCTGCCGGGCAGGGCCACTATATATCGCTGACGGCACATTGGGTTAACTTGGTGGAGGCTGGGACCGAGACTGACCCTGGGGCTGCTCATATACTGCCGACGCCGAGGATTGCGGGGCCTACCTCGGTCCAGGTGTTTCAGGCCTACTATGCCTCCTCCTCCTCCCACCCCTCCTCCACCTCCTCCTCCGAACTACCATCCGTGGGCACGGCGCCATCAGTCGGTAGCTCTAGGCACAGCAGCAGTGCCGTCGCTAAGCGACAGCAGGCGGTGCTCAAACTGCTGAGCCTAGGCGACAAAAGGCACACCGCCCAAGAGCTATTACAGGGCATCACGGCGCAGACTGATCTGTGGCTGGCACCGCTGAACCTCAAGCCGGGAATGGTTGTGTGTGACAACGGCCGTAACCTGGTGGCGGCTCTGCAACTCGGCAGACTGACACATGTGCCATGCCTGGCCCATGTGTTAAATCTGATAGTGCAGCGTTTCCTCAAGACATACCCCAATCTGTCTGATTTGCTCACGAAGGTGCGCCGCATCTGTGCGCATTTCAGGAAGTCCAGCCCAGATGCTGCCACTCTCAGGGCAGCGCAGCGCCGCCTCCAACTGCCCGCTCACCGACTGTTGTGCGACGTGCCCACGAGGTGGAATTCAACACTGACCATGTTATCCAGAGTTTACCAGCAGCGCAGAGCGATTGTAGACTGCCAGATGTCAACTTCCACCAGAACTGGTAGTCAGGTCAGTCAGCTTCCTCAAGTCTGCAATGAGGAGTGGACGTGGATGTCTGATATCTGTCAGGTGCTGAGTAACTTTGAGGAGTCAACACAGATGGTCAGTGGCGATGCCGCCATCATCAGCCTCACCATCCCGCTGCTTGGCCTGTTGAAAAACTCTCTGGTCAGCATGAAGTCGGAAGCTTTGCGCTCGTCACAAGAGACGGGGGAAGAATATTCCCTTGTTGATAGCCAAAGCACCCTGAGGTCTGTTTCTCAGCGCATATCGGAGGAGGTGGAGGTGGAGGAGGATGAGGAGGAAGAGGAGGAGAATGTTGGCGAGACACAAGAGGGGACCATTGTTGAGTCCTTCACTGTTCAGCGTGTATGGGCAGAAGAAGAGGAGTTGGAGGAGTTGGAGGAGGAGGAAATGGACAGTCAGGCCAGTGAGGGGAGTGAATTCTTACGCGTTGGTACTCTGGCGCATATGGCAGATTTCATGCTAGGCTGCCTATCCCGTGACCCTCGCGTTCAAAGAATTTATTCCAGCACCGATTACTGGGTGTTCACTCTCCTGGACCCACGGTACAAGCAAAATCTTGCCACTCTCATCCCTGCAGAGGAAAGGAGTGTGAGAATGCATGAATACCAGCAGGCCCTGGTGCACAAGCTGAAACAGTATTTCCCTTCTGACAGCGCTAGCGGCAGAGTGCGTAGTTCTGCGGGACAAGTAGCGAGGGAGAGTAGGCGAGCAGGCAGCTTGTCCAGCACTGGCAAGGGTACGCTTTACAAGGCTTTTGCCAGCTTTATGTCACCCCAGCAAGACACTGTCACCTGTCCCCAGTCTCGGCAGAGTAGGGCTGATCTTTACAGAAAGATGGTGAGGGAGTACGTAGCTGACCATACCATCGTCCTAAATGATCACACAGCTCCCTACAACTACTGGGTTTCAAAGCTGGACATGTGGCACGAACTGGCGCTGTACGCCTTGGAGGTTCTTGCCTGCCCTGCCGCTAGCGTCTTGTCCGAGCGGGTTTTCAGTGCAGCTGGTGGCATCATCACCGATAAGCGTACACGCCTGTCGACTGACAGCGCTGACAGGCTGACGCTTATTAAAATGAATAAAGGCTGGATTTCTCAGAATTTCCAATCTCCACCAGGTGAAGGAAGCTCAACCTGAATAATTGATCCACTCCTCCTCCTCCTCCTCATTTTCCTCCTTCTCCTCCTCTTTGTACAGTAAAGCAGAGGAAAATGGCTATTTTTTGACAGGGCCCACTGGCTCTTGCTATACTTCATGCATTTAATTTTTCTGGAGGGCCACCTACCCGGTCCTCTGTTTGAAACAATTTTTGTGAGTGCCACATACAGGCACTCAATCTATTCCATTTTTCTGGAGGGCCACCTACCCGGTCCTCTGGTTTGAACAATTTTTGGGACTGCCACATACAGGCACTCAATCTATTCCATTTTACTGGAGGGCCACCTACCTGCTCCTCTGGTTTGAAGAATTTTTGGGACTGCCACATACAGGCACTCAATCTATTCCATTTTACTGGAGGGCCACCTACCTGCTCCTCTGGTTTGAAGAATTTTTGGGACTGCCACATACAGGCACTCAATCTATTCCATTTTACTGGAGGGCCACCTACCTGCTCCTCTGGTTTGAAGAATTTTTGGGACTGCCACATACAGGCACTCAATCTATTCCATTTTACTGGAGGGCCACCTACCTGCTCCTCTGGTTTGAAGAATTTTTGGGACTGCCACATACAGGCACTCAATCTATTCCATTTTACTGGAGGGCCACCTACCTGCTCCTCTGGTTTGAAGAATTTTTGGGACTGCCACATACAGGCACTCAATCTATTCCATTTTACTGGAGGGCCACCTACCTGCTCCTCTGGTTTGAAGAATTTTTGGGACTGCCACATACAGGCACTCAATCTATTCCATTTTACTGGAGGGCCACCTACCTGCTCCTCTGGTTTGAACAATTTTTGGGACTGCCACATACAGGCACTCAATCTATTCCATTTTACTGGAGGGCCACCTACCTGCTCCTCTGGTTTGAACAATTTTTGGGACTGCCACATACAGGCACTCAATCTATTCCATTTTACTGGAGGGCCACCTACCTGCTCCTCTGGTTTGAACAATTTTTGGGACTGCCACATACAGGCACTCAATCTATTCCATTTTACTGGAGGGCCACCTACCTGCTCCTCTGGTTTGAAAAATGTTTGGGACTGCCACATACAGGCACTATCCAAATTAAATTGTCTCCATAGCAGCCTCCACACGTTGTCTCCATTGCTACCTCCAAAAGTCGTCCATATAGCTGCCTCCATACATCGTCCCTTTATCAAACGAGGTGTGTCAGGCAGAAATTTGGGTTGTTTTCATGGATTCCACATCAAAGTTGTTAACTTTGTCGCCACCCTGCTGTGTTATCCACAAAATATACTGGCAAACTTTTACCATTTAGGGATATTATTTCAGCGCTTCTTGCGCATCTGTTTACATTCCCCTCACCCGGCATATCCTAAACTTATAAGAACGCTACTACACTTGATCTTATACAAAAGGTTCTTAGAAGTGCTGTTTGGGGAGTAGCCTAGAGACAGGGGCTTGGATTGGCGAAAGCTCGCCTGGCAGCGGAACGCCAGCTCCATGCGCATCATGCGCTTCTTGCGCATCTGTTTACATTCCCCTAACCCGCCATATCCCAAACTTATAAGAACGCTACTACACTTAACTTGGTGCAGGCTGGGACCGAGTCTGACCCTGGGGCTGGTCATATACTGCCGACGCAGAGAATTGCGGGGCCTACCTCGGTCCAGGTGTTTCAGGCCTACTATGCCTCCTCCCACCCCTCCTCCACCTCCTCCTCCTCCGAATTACCATCCGTGGGCATGGCGCCATCAGTCGGTAGCTCTAGGCACAGCAGCAGTGCCGTCGCTAAGCGACAGCAGGCGGTGCTGAAACTGCTGAGCCTAGGCGATAAAAGGCACACCGCCCAAGAGCTATTACAGGGCATTCCACATCAAAGTTGTTAACTTTGTCGCCACCCTGCTGTGTAATCCACAAAATATACTTGCAAACTTTTACCATTTAGGGATATTATTTCAGCGCTTCTTGCGCATCTGTTTACATTCCCCTCACCCGCCATATCCTAAACTTATAAGAACGCTACTACACTTGATCTTATACAAAAGTGCTGTTTGGGGAGTAGCCTAGAGACAGGGGCTTGGATTTGCGAAAGCTCGCCTGGCAGCGGAGCGCCAGCTCCATGCGCATCATGCGCTTCTTGCGCATCTGTTTACATTCCCCTCACCCGGCATATCCTAAACTTATAAGAACGCTACTACACTTGATCTTATACAAAAGTGCTGTTTGGGGAGTAGCCTAGAGACAGGGGCTTGGATTGGCGAAAGCTCGTCTGGCAGCGGAGCGCCAGCTCCATGCCAAGATCCAACTAACATAGTTTTAACTGCAGCACCTTTAATCTACTACTAGTTCACTGCCTCCATACATGGTCCCCTTATCAAACGAGCTGTGTCAGGCAGAATTTTGGGTTGTTTTCATGGCTTCCATGTTAACTTTGTCGCCACCCTGCTGTGTAATCCACAAAATATACTGGCAAACTTTTATCATGTACCGATATTATTTGAGCACTTCTTGCTCACCTCCTTTGGTTCCTCTCTGCCACCCATTGGTTTGAAGCCTGAGTCCATTTAGGGTATGTCGCCATGACACTCTCTAGCCTGCTGCCGCTGCCTCTGCATGCCGTCCCCTATAGTGTCAGGGTCAATTATTGCATGTTTTAGATACTATCTAGCTTCATTCTGTCACTCTGTCATGGCCATGCTGTTGCCCATAATTTTGGCATAATGGTGCGTTTAAGCAGCCTCAGAGGCATCCATGCATGCTGCCCCTGCTGTTTCCTGTCCATTTCCGTGGTGTTTCCATCCTTTTCTGAGGTTCCCAGGTGTTTGGCCAAGCTTCCCTGTGCAGAGCCTTGGTCCCCTTGAAAAATGCTCGAGTCTCCCATTGACTTCAATGGGGTTCGTTATTCGAGACGAGCACTCGAGCATCGGGAAAAGTTCGTCTCGAATAACGAGTACCCGAGCATTTTAGTGTTCGCTCATCTCTAACCAGCACATTCATCCGGAGTTGTCGCCACCAAACTGCAAGAATTGCATTATGAATTGCTGCCGCACCCCCCGTATTCACCAGATTTGGCTCCCTGGGACTTTTTCTTGTTCCCTAACATGAAGAAATGGCTCTCAGGATACTACAATTCCTATTTTTTGAAGGGGTTAAAAAAAATTGCAGGAACGTTGGGAGAAGTGTATCTTTCTAAAAGGGGACTATGTTGAAAAACACAAAAAAAATGTCTTCATTTCTAACGGGTACTTATTGAACCCCCCTCGTATACTCCTGTCCTCCATCCCTCTAATATAGTGACCTCCATCTCTTTTATATAGCAGCCCCCTGTCCTTCATCCCTCTCATATAGTATACCTGTTATAGAGCAAGTGGAGCTCAGCAGTGTCCTGAATATGATACTAGGAGTAGCTGCGGATATAGAACGCTTTATACAATCTGCAGACAGCATGGGGCACAGAGCAGGACAAGGTAATCACAGTTACAGCCTACACCCTGCTCTGTGGCACTGCATCATTGATGGAAGCACCCAGTGGTGCTGGAAGCCAGGCAGTGGTTAGTTCATCTAGAGCTGCCTGGGGGCACCTAATGCTGAACATACGGAATACAAGGGGTTGAGAGGGGCCATTTCTAATGAATCCATAGGGGGTGATGGGGGCTTTATATAAATAACCATTATGGGGTTGTTTGGTATTATATTTTGAGGAACTGGAGACTGTTCAAATTTGGTATCACCGTGATCACACCAACCCAAAGAATGAAGGAGACATGTCATTTGGGTAGCACAGTGAAATCCGTAAAATCCAAGTCCACAAGAAAACGGCACAAATACGTTTTTTCACCATTTTCACTTCATTTGGATTTTTTTCCTGCTTCCCAGTACATGGCATGGAATATTCAATATCATCACTATGAAGTGCAAGCTGTGTGCAGGGCTGAGTAATCGGTAGGCGCTATATACATAAAGAATTATTTATAATAATAATAATATTAATATTATGTGACCTGCACCCTGTACCTGTTCTGGATATATTTTATGGACAAAACGTCTTAAAGAACTGGAGTGTTTTTGTGCTGGAACAATCTGTGATTTTGCTGCACTGCTTACTCGGGTCTGAGGAGGGATCTATAGCACCCACCACGACAGAAACTGCCCCCTGAAAGATTGGTGTGCTAGACTTTTTAGTATAACCTCAGGCTACTCATACACAGTGCAGCCTGGGTGCATGCAGCATACACTGGTGCATGCCACATGCCACATGTCAATGGGCATCCTTTGGGTTTTCGAATTCATGGTCAGGGGTGGCCTGGTGGCTTGGACCCTTAAACTGGAAATATATTGAGAACGACTGAACATTTAAGCCATGCAAAGGGCCTTTTAGTCATGGCCTGTAACCCATTGATTCAATGTAAAAGCAATGGGTAGGAATCTGATAATGTTTGTATTTAGGGAATCGCTGTTTAAGGAATTGTACTGGAAATTTTCATAGATTCCTCACATTTGCTACAATTCCTACAGCCTTCACCCTTGAGGCCTTACATTCAATAAACACTGCTCAGGTTCTCCCCTCTTGTATATAATTGTGTCGCTGAATATTTATGGAATGTTTATTTCCATCCTGGCAAATTCTTTCTTCAGAAGTTAATAGCTGAACACAAAGCAACATAGAGGAAGGAGCAAAACATGAATAAATGAATTAGCAAAATATTATGTTACTGCATATTATGCTTTGTAAATTGGGACCTGGGATTTCTCAGCATATTCTAATTAAATACAACATGTGTTTAGTTCCTACATTGATCTCCGTGTAATACATTGTGAAACAACTGGGAGTCCTTGTATCTCGCAGACGAGAGCATCTGGCAGCTGCTGTGCATTGTCCTATGGAGCCTGTAACAAAACCGCAGCAGCGGCCTCTGCTTTTACTGCTGACCCTCTATCCCTGCGATCATCTAGGCCTTGTTCACACATAGTTTTGCATATTTTCTTTTTTTGATACATTAACCCCTCACAGTCTGAATTATATGGGCTTTCCAGACCAAGCATTTTTTTTTATATTAACTGAATGACAGAGCTATATTAGATTGGTATTAAACATGTCCCTATGAGGTCTTATTTTATGCTGGACAAGTTGTAGTTTGTATTGGAACCTTTTTTTGAGAATATATAATTTATCAATAGCTGCCCCCAGATTTATTTAGGTTCATGCAGCAGAATTCTGGTGGATGCTTTGCCTTTTTTGGGGAAAATCAGTTTTTGTAAAATTCATTGTTTGTTGTGCGGTTTTGTTCTTTAATACTCCAGATCTATTACAAACACAATTACAGAGGCCCTCGGCAATCTAATATTTTCCTAAGTGTCTAAACCTCCACTGAAGTGATAGTAAAGGGAGCGTACCAATTAGGAGACAAGAATCTGATAGATGAGGGTCCAACAGCTGGGACCCTCACTGATCATGAGATTGGTGGTACAGTTAGAGTAGATGGTCGAGAATTGTCCTGCCTCTCCATTTAACTCCTTGGGTGCTTCAGAAATTGGCAAGCTCAGTGCTTGGGTATCTCTGACACTCTTAATCAAAGTGTATAAGTGATGGAGATAGCTGAGCGGTGTACTCTGCAGCTTCCGGCACTCTGATGCACAGTGAATGGAGAAGCAAGCTGCTCTATTTATTAATGACAACATGATCGGTGGGGATCCCAGTGATCCCACTCTCCCCAACCATACTGTTAAGTCCTTGGATAGGCGATAGTAATTGAACTTTCTACAGCCCCATATCTTAAGGATACGTCCTAGGTACCTTAAAGTTGGAAACCACAAATGGCCTTAAAATGTATTCAATTTGTTTGATATTTTATGAGCTGTATTAAAGGAAATCAACAACAAAAAAAAGGCTACAAATACTCACCTCCGCTCCTCTTCACCTTGATCCTATCGCTGTCCGTTGCTACTTTAGTCGTGAAACGCCGGGATCACCTAGAAAAGAAAGTTATAATTAGCAGCACGGAGTACAAGGACAGATGTCCAACTCTCCGGGCAACTAATTATGCACGACATCACCTTCCTCTCTCAGCGGGTCGTGCATAATTAGCAGCCCGGAGCACTGAAAATCTTGTCCCCGCACTCCGTGCTACTAATAATATGTTTGTTTCCTAAAAGGTGATCCTGGCGTGTCAAGACTAGCAGAGGACAACGCTGGAATCAAGGTGAAGAGAAGCGGAGTTGAGTATTTGTAGCCTTGTTTTTGTGGGGTTTTTTTGTTAGTGATTTTCTTTAAGCCTTAAATTCCTTCTGATTTCTTCCATTTCTTTAGTGGTAACACTTTTGTGGTGCTTTGCAGGACTAAACAAGTCTATGCCACCTTATGAATTTTTGCAATACAGCCATCCTGTAACTATGAACAATGTCTCGGGGGGAAGAGGGTACAATGACTAAAAGCACGGTATTAAAGCAAATGTGGAAGGAGAAAGCTTGGGTGAGGTCAAAAGAAGCACATCTTTCTGAGACAAAGAGGAAAAAAGCAGATCCCAAAATTTCACATATAACAGATGCCCGTAATACTAGATATAGGTGGAGTCCCTGCCTTAAAATAACAGAGGATCCTGGTAAAAAATTATTATTATTAGAGATGAGCGAGCACTAAAATGCTCAGGTACTCGTTATTCGAGACGAACTTTTCCCGATGCTCGAGTGCTCGTCTCGAATAACGAGCCCCATTGAAGTCAATGGGAGACTCGAGCATTTTTCAAGGGGACCAAGGCTCTGTACAGGGAAGCTTGGCCAAACACCTGGGAACCTCAGAAAAGGATGGAAACACCACGGAAATGGACAGCAAACAGCAGGGGCAGCATGCATGGATGCCTCTGAGGCTGCTTAATCGCACCATTATGCCAAAACTATGGGCAACAGCATGGCCATGACAGAGTGACAGAATGAAGCTAGATAGCATGTAAAACATCCAATAATTGACCCTGACACTATAGGGGACGGCATGCAGAGGCAGCGGCAGCAGCGGCAGGCTAGAGAGTGGCATGGCGACATACTCTAAATGGACTCAGGCTTCAAACCAATGGGTGGCAGAGAGGAACCAAAGGAGGTGAGCAAGAAGCGCTCAAATAATATCGGTACATGATAAAAGTTTGCCAGTATATTTTGTGGATTACACAGCAGGGTGGCGACAAAGTTAACATGGAAGCCATGAAAACAACCCAAAATTCTGCCTGACACAGCTCGTTTGATAAGGGGACCATGTATGGAGGCAGTGAACTAGTAGTAGATTAAAGGTGCTGCAGTTAAAACTATGTTAGTTGGATCTTGGCATGGAGCTGGCGCTCCGCTGCCAGGCGAGCTTTCGCCAATCCAAGCCCCTGTCTCTAGGCTACTCCCCAAACAGCACTTCTAAGAACCTTTTGTATAAGATCAAGTGTAGTAGCGTTCTTATAAGTTTGGGATATGGCAGGTGAGGGGAATGTAAACAGATGCGCAAGAAGCGCATGATGCGCATGGAGCTGGCGCTCCGCTGCCAGGCGAGCTTTCGCCAATCCAAGCCCCTGTCTCTAGGCTACTCCTCAAACAGCACTTCTAAATGATAAAAGTTTGCCAGTATATTTTGTGGATAACACAGCAGGGTGGCGACAAAGTTAACAACTTTGATGTGGAACCCATGAAAACAACCCAAATTTCTGCCTGACACACCTCGTTTGATAAGGGGACGATGTATGGAGGCAGCTATATGGACGACTTTTGGAGGTAGCAATGGAGACAACGTGTGGAGGCTGCTATGGAGACAATTTAATTTGGATAGTGCCTGTATGTGGCAGTCCAAAAAAGTTTTCAAACCAGAGGAGCAGGTAGGTGGCCCTCCAGAAAAATGAAATAGATTGAGTGCCTGTATGTGGCAGTCCAAAAAAGTTTTCAAACCAGAGGAGCAGGTAGGTGGCCCTCCAGTAAAATGGAATAGATTGAGTGCCTGTATGTGGCAGTCCAAAAAACTTTTCAAACCAGAGGAGCAGGTAGGTGGCCCTCCAGTAAAATGGAATAGATTGAGTGCCTGTATGTGGCAGTCCAAAAAAGTTTTCAAACCAGAGGAGCAGGTAGGTGGCCCTCCAGTAAAATGGAATAGATTGAGTGCCTGTATGTGGCAGTCCAAAAAAGTTTTCAAACCAGAGGAGCGGGTAGGTGGCCCTCCAGAAAAATTGAATAGATTGAGTGCCTGTATGTGGCACTCCCAAAAATTGTTTAAAACAGAGGACCGGTAGGTGGCCCTCCAGAAAAATTGAATAGATTGAGTGCCTGTATGTGGCACTCCCAAAAATTGTTTAAAACAGAGGACCGGGTAGGTGGCCCTCCAGAAAAATTGAATAGATTGAGTGCCTGTATGTGGCACTCCCAAAAATTGTTTAAAACAGAGGACCGGGTAGGTGGCCCTCCAGAAAAATTGAATAGATTGAGTGCCTGTATGTGGCACTCCCAAAAATTGTTTAAAACAGAGGACCGGGTAGGTGGCCCTCCAGAAAAATTGAATAGATTGAGTGCCTGTATGTGGCACTCCCAAAAATTGTTTAAAACAGAGGACCGGGTAGGTGGCCCTCCAGAAAAATTAAATGCATAAAGTACTATAGCTAGAGCCAGTGGGCCCTGTCAAAAAATAGCCAGTTTCCTCTGCTTTACTGTACAAAGAGGAGGAGAAGGAGGAAAATGAGGAGGAGGAGGAGTGGATAAATTATTCAGGTTGAGCTTCCTTCACCTGGTGGAGATTGGAAATTATGAGAAATCCATGCTTTATTCATCTTAATAAGCGTCAGCCTGTCAGCCCTGTCAGTCGACAGGCGTGTACGCTTATCGGTGATGATGCCACCAGCTGCACTGAAAACCCGCTCGGACAAGACGCTAGCGGCAGGGCAGGCAAGAACCTCCAAGGCGTACAGCGCCAGTTCGTGCCACATGTCCAGCTTTGAAACCCAGTAGTTGTAGGGAGCTGTGTGATCATTTAGGACGATGGTATGGTCAGCTACGTACTCCCTCACCATCTTTCTGTAAAGATCAGCCCTACTCTGCCGAGACTGGGGACAGGTGACAGTGTCTTCCTGGGGTGACATAAAGCTGGCAAAAGCCTTGTAAAGCGTACACTTGCCAGTGCTGGACAAGCTGCCTGCTCGCCTACTCTCCCTCGCTACTTGTCCCGCAGAACTACGCACTCTGCCGCTAGCGCTGTCAGAAGGGAAATACTGTTTCAGCTTGTGAACCAGGGCCTGCTGGTATTCATGCATTCTCACACTCCTTTCCTCTCCAGGGATGAGAGTGGAAAGATTTTGCTTGTACCGTGGGTCCAGGAGAGTGAACACCCAGTAATCGGTGCTGGAATAAATTCTTTGAACGCGAGGGTCACGGGATAGGCAGCCTAGCATGAAATCTGCCATATGCGCCAGAGTACCAACGCGTAAGAATTCACTCCCCTCACTGGCCTGACTGTCCATTTCCTCCTCCTCCAACTCCTCCAACTCCTCTTCTTCTGCCCATACACGCTGAACAGTGAAGGACTCAACAATGGTCCCCTCTTGTGTCTCGCCAACATTCTCCTCCTCTTCCTCCTCATCCTCCTCCACCTCCTCCGATATGCGCTGAGAAACAGACCTAAGGGTGCTTTGGCTATCAACAAGGGAATCTTCTTCCCCCGTCTCTTGTGACGAGCGCAAAGCTTCCGACTTCATGCTGATCAGAGAGTTTTTCAACAGGCCAAGCAGCGGGATGGTGAGGCTGATGATGGCGGCATCGCCACTGACCATCTGTGTTGACTCCTCAAAGTTACTCAGCACCTGACAGATATCAGACATCCACGTCCACTCCTCATTGTAGACTTGAGGAAGCTGACTGATCTGACTACCAGTTCTGGTGGAAGTTGACATCTGGCAGTCTACAATGGCTCGGCGCTGCTGGTAAACTCTGGATAACATGGTCAGTGTTGAATTCCACCTCGTGGGCACGTCGCACAACAGTCGGTGAGCGGGCAGTTGGAGGCGGCGCTGCGCTGCCCTGAGAGTGGCAGCATCTGTGCTGGACTTCCTGAAATGCGCACAGATGCGGCGCACCTTCGTGAGCAAATCAGACAGATTGGGGTATGTCTTGAGGAAACGCTGAACTATCAGATTTAACACATGGGCCAGGCATGGCACATGTGTCAGTCTGCCGAGTTGCAGAGCCGCCACCAGGTTACGGCCGTTGTCACACACAACCATGCCTGGCTTCAGGTTCAGCGGTGCCAGCCACAGATCAGTCTGCGCCGTGATGCCCTGTAATAGCTCTTGGGCGGTGTGCCTTTTATCGCCTAGGCTCAGCAGTTTGAGCACCGCCTGCTGTCGCTTAGCGACGGCACTGCTGCTGTGCCTAGAGCTACCGACTGATGGCGCCATGCCCACGGATGGTAATTCGGAGGAGGAGGAGGTGAAGGAGGGGTGGGAGGAGGAGGAGGCATAGTAGGCCTGAAACACCTGGACCGAGGTAGGCCCCGCAATCCTCGGCGTCGGAAGTATATGACCAGCCGCAGGGTCAGACTCGGTCCCAGCCTCCACCAAGTTAACCCAATGTGCCGTCAGCGATATATAGTGGCCCTGCCCGGCAGCACTCGTCCACGTGTCCGTGGTCAGACCTTGTCAGAAACGGCGTTGGTCAGGGCACGGATGATGTTGTCTGACACGTGCTGGTGCAGGGCTGGGACGGCACATCGGGAAAAGTAGTGGCGGCTGGGGACCGAATACCGAGGGGCGGCCGCCGCCATGAGGTTGCGAAAGGCCTCGGTCTCTACTAGCCTATAGGGCAGCATCTCCAGGCTAAGCAATCTGGAGATGTGGACATTAAGGGCTTGGGCGTGCGGGTGGGTTGCACTATATTTGCGTTTCCGCTCCAGCGTCTGGGGTATGGAGAGCTGAACGCTGGTGGATGCTGTGGAGGATCGTGGAGGCGACGATGGGGTTTTTGTGGCAGGGTCCTGGGCAGGGGGCTGACTATCAGCTGACACAGGGGAAGGAGCAGTGGTGTGCACGGCCGGAGGTGAACGGGCTTGTTGCCACTGAGTGGGGTGTTTAGCATTCATATGCCTGCGCATACTGGTGGTAGTTAAGCTAGTAGTGGTGGAACCCCTGCTGAGCCTGGTTTGGCAAATGTTGCACACCACAGTCCGTCGGTCATCCGGTGTTTCCTTAAAGAACCTCCAGACTTCTGAAAATCTAGCCCTCGCCGCAAGAGCCCTCGCCACGGTAGCTTCACTAGTTGACACATTTGGCGCTGATGCACCAGCTCTGGCCCTGCCTCTCCGTCTGGCCCCACCACTGCCTCTTCCAACCTTTTCTGGTCGAGGACTCTCCTCTGTCTCAGAAGCACTGTGTTCACCCGGCCTATCAACCCAGCTTGGGTCTGTCACCTCATCATCCTCCGATCCCTCAGTCTGCTCCCCCCTCGGACTTCCTGCCCTGACAACAACTTCCCCACTGTCTGACAACCGTGTCTCCTCATCGTCGAACACCTCTTTAGACACTTCTTCCACTACGTCAAGAAGGTCATCATCACCCACAGACTGCGACTGGTGGAAAACCTGGGCATCGGAAAATTGCTCAGCAGCAACCGGACAAGTGGTTTTTGAGTGTGGGAAGGGTCCAGAAAACTGTTCCTCAGAGTATGCCGGTTCAAATGGCAAATTTTCCTGGGAGGGGGCAGACTGGAGGGGAGGAGGCTGAGATGCAGGAGCTGGAGGAGTGCCGATTTCGGTGACATGGGTGGACTGCGTGGAAGACTGACTGGTGGACAAATTGCTCGAAGCATTGTCGGCAATCCACGACATCACCTGTTCGCACTGTTCTGGCCTCAACAGTGCTCTACCACAAGTCCCAGTAACTTCAGACATGAACCTAGGGAGTGTAGCTCTGCGGCGTTCCCCTGCTCCCTCATAAGCAGGCGGTGTCTCACCCCGCCCAGGACCACGGCCTCTGACCCCTGCAGTAGTTGGACGCCCACGTCCCCGCCCTCGTCCTCTACCCCTAGCCCTCAGGTTAAACATTTTGAAAATGAGAGTTATAACTTTAATTTTTTTTTAACTTTTTTTGTGTTTTTTTGTTTTTTTTTGTGTTTTTTAGTTTTTAAAACCAAACGATGCTATCCTATTGCTATGGCTATTTTCTAGCCAAGTATGAAAGCACACTACTATGCCAGATGAGATGACGCTGAGTTATTAAACAAAATAAACGTAAAATAAAAAAGGAAATGGCAGACTGTGCCTAATTGAAATTCAACCCCTAATAAATTTTCCCACTTCGGTCTTTGCAATGGATATGTGCGTCACTAAGCGCAAAACACAGCGGTCGCAAGTCTCACTACAAATTGCTCACAATTTGCTAGTAGATGCACTGCAGCAAGTACAGCCACCAGCTGATCAACCAGAAATCAAATATATATAACGCTACTGTAGGCGTAAGTAAGCCGTTTGGATTCTCCTATGGCTATTTTCTAGCCAAGTATGAAAGCACACTACTATGCCAGATGAGATGACGCTGAGTTATTAAACAAAATAAACGTAAAATAAAAAAGGAAATGGCAGACTGTGCCTAATTGAAATCCAACCCCTAATAAATTTTCCCACTTCGGTCTTTGCAATGGATATGTGCGTCACTAAGCGCAAAACACAGCGGTCGCAAGTCTCACTACAAATTGCTCACAATTTGCTAGTAGATGCACTGCAGCAAGTACAGCCACCAGCAGATCAACCAGAAATCAAATATATATAACGCTACTGTAGGCGTAAGTAAGCCGTTTGGATTCTCCTATGGCTATTTTCTAGCCAAGTATGAAAGCACACTACTATGCAAGATGAGATGACACTGAGTTATTAAAAAAATAAACGTAAAATAAAAAGTAAATGGCAGACTGTGCCTAATTGAAATCAAACCCCTAATAAATTTTCCCACTTTGGTGTTTGAGGTGGATATGTGTGTCACTAAGAGCTAAACACAACGGTAGCAAGTCCCCCTGCAAATTCCTCACAATATGGTACCAGCTGCAAATAAAAAAAAAAAAAGTATAACGTTATTGTAGCCCTAAGAAGGGCTGTTGGGTTCTTGGAGAATCACTCCTGCCTAACAGTAAGCTAATAGAACACCCTAACGCTTTCCCTGACCAGCAGCAGCTCTCTCCCTAGCGGCATCCAGACACAGAATGATCCGAGCAGCGCGGGCAGCGGCTAGTCTATCCCAGGGTCACCTGATCTGGCCAGCCAACCACTGCTATCGACGTGTAAGGGTACCACGTCATGCTGGGTGGAGTGCAGAGTCTCCTGGCTTGTGATTGGCTCTGTTTCTGGCCGCCAAAAAGCAAAACGGCGGGAGCTGCCATTTTCTCGAGCGGGCGAAGTATTCGTCCGAGCAACGAGCAGTTTCGAGTACCCTAATGCTCGACCGAGCATCAAGCTCGGACGAGCATGTTCGCTCATCTCTAATTATTATCCAACCATGGCTTCCATGTTTTTAGAAACTGGTCCCATTTTAACTTTTTTTTTTCCAATTTATGCATATGTAGTTAAAATGTTAGAACTTCCGTTGTCCGGTTCCAGTGTCCGGTGGTATGTCAGGAGATATTCCAACCATTTACCTTTAACTGAAAGCATCAACGTGATGTGAAGAGATGCTTAAAGACCCTTAACACCCAAAAATTCCGACTCCATTACCATACCATTGGGCTATGCAGGTAGTCATTTATTCTGATGTCCAGAATACGTAACCCATACAGGTTCAGACCTAGATTTTTCACTTGAATTGGGGCGAGAGGCAATATCAGACACAGCCAGTAAACATATTTTATAGTCTCATACAAATCTTTTAATAATGTAATTTAAGTAATGTAATGTTTAAAGGACTTGAGGGAAGCCATTAGATGCAGCCATTGCTTGTATCTGACTGTACCCAAGTTCTACACAAAGTTCTTCAAAATATTGGAAATCTGCCCTGAAATTAATTCTGGAATTCCCTATGTAATTAGGTTCTAGCATTAATAGAGCCAGTCTGGTCATCTGAATGTGATTATGATAGCGCAGTCACAACAAGCAATTTCGGAACGTCTAATCCCTAGGCGCGCAGCTCTACTAAGTGACGGTTTCACGTCTATACATTACAAGGGCTTTGTAATTAGTCTGGATAAAACATTTTGCTTTTTTTAATTAATTGGGAAATGCCATTCCACTACTGAGGTAAATCACTTTTTTTTTTTTTTTTTTTTTACTAATAATTTAGTTGACATTTAACAAGTACAAAGTATTTGCGATGACAGTAAAAAAAGATTACCGTTATCTTTAATGGGCAGGAATAAAACTAATGAGTTTAAGTTATAAAGACGGGCATAGTTATGCGATATGAACAGGATTGTTAAAAGGCTACTGTTGACTTTGTAGTGTTCACATTATTAGTTTTCAAAAACTCATTAGCAAAAAAGATCAGTCCTTTTCATTCCCTTATAAGATCTAAGCCACACAAGGCACTACAAACTACCGTTGGGGCAGGTTTCGCATTTTTGGGGTTCCAACCCCAGTTAATCCGTGGGGCTACCTTAATGCATAACTGTGAGAGAGCAGGGAGTCTATTGCTCCCTTAATTGTCATTGCTTCAAACTGTATTGGATTCCAAAACAGTTTTAACATTCAGCAGGGCAAGATTATAGGGAGGGCTCCTGGGGCACGCACCCCTGGGCCCCCACCATTTTACTCATAAAGGGGCCTTCCCAGCAATGTCTGAGCTGTGAGCTTACTGTCTCTCGGAGTGATGCACCACACATTCATCTGCCACCAAGCTTTGACAGTGACTCGCAGTGAGTGTTGCAAAAATACGTCCGGTGAAAAACTGGTGCAAAGCTAATAATAAATTATCCCCAATGAGCTTGGCTGTTACAATTCTCTTAGATGAGCCAACTAACAAGGATGTTTCAGACACACCTTACGACAGACAACAATTATGTGGAATGATACCTACAACACATTGCTGACACCTATAACGTATTATAGATGCATGTTAAAAGGGTATCCTAGGCACCAATTCCCTTCATCCTTCATGGACCGAACCTGCTTCTGGGAACGGGACTCCGAGAACAATAGTGATAGATAAAACACAAAGGGGCACATTTACTAAGGGTCAGTTGGACGCATTTCCGTCGGGTTTCATGCAACACCAATCAGGGGGTGTGGCCGTCGGACAACCCGACTATTTCGGACAAACCGTGGAATTTAAAATTCCAATTGTGTTGCAAGATCAGCACTCACATACACTGGGAAGAAGATGGTGAACTCCGGCGGACCTCAGCGGGGAAGCTAAACATTCAAGAAATCAGGCGCATGCTCTAAGTGAATCGTGGCTGCTCCGAATGCTCGTCGGACATTCCGGATTGAGGATTGTGACGAGACGGGTTCATAAATGTGCCCCAAAGTGCCTGCTTACCCATTATGCATCAGAGCCGTCACTGTAATGATGAAGAAGCCTGGGTCTAAGGTGAAACGTGCATTGAGGTGATCTGCTCTGTCCCTGACATGTTTTGGGGTTTCTAACATGTCTTGTGGTATATTTTGTAATTTTTCATGCATCTCTGCAAGTTGTCTCATTGTGACTTGTGTGGATCTGGGCACTGAGCTATTTGCCTTAATTTGGTGCTGAATCCACTAAATTCAGGCCTTGCAGTTTTTAGGTTCAAAATATTTCTCTTTTGCTTATTCTATATTTCATTTCTGTATGAATACATGATTCCGTATGGATGTCCCTTTGTGATACATGTATTATATTTATTTCATCTGTTTATGATTTAGTAAGATCTTTTCATTTTCATTTAATAGTATGTATAATATAGAATATTTAGTCCATGAGTGTATGTTATAACTAGTGTTACACTCATACATAGAATTAGAATTAGAACACTTAGAATGTTGGGACCCTATTGCGTCTAGTCATAATTTCTACATATGTTTGTACCTGAATTACACGCTGATGTTTTTTTATAATACTCCTATAGTTATCCCTCAAATTATCTCGAGCACAGGAAAAAATCCCAGTAATGGACCATGTGTAACACTATCGTCATGTATCTCATCCTCTCGCAGGCCGTGAAGAATCAGCAGTATCGATTTAGTGTCATAATGAACGAGCTCTCAGCAACGGATAATGTTCCTTACATGGTCACGCTGCTCAGCGTCATCAATGCCATCATTTTCGGAACAGAGGAGCTGAGGCTGCGAGTACAGCTGAGAAACGAATTTATAGGTAATATTTCTACATAAAAGCCGTTCTGCATGCTCATACTGAGTTATGTTATTTGTGGAAAATATATTTTTTTATACAGGGTTAGATGAGATTAGGAAAAGAGCTGCAATCTTCCACAAACGGCGCAATCCATGTTATGAGAAGTTTTTGGAAATGCAGCGTGGGGTTTATTCACAAGATCATATTCAGTATGTGAAATGTGGGCAATATGATGGGACAAAAACTTCTCCAGGTGACAGGAGTCATCCAGACAAGTGTAGATGATGCAAGACGTTATACTGCAACATTTCAGTTTTGCAGGGATCCTTGCATCGAATGTAATGATAGTGCTTGGACTCCCATACCAGAGCAATGTTTTGACCAATTGGTGCAACCTCCATATGGTCCATAGGCTAGACATGTTAGTGTGAATAAGCCCTAAGGTCGCCTGCACACAAACAAGTTCAGCATGGGCCGAAAAAAGGGCCGATCCTACATCCTAGACACATTGCACAGGGTGGGAGCCCTTGCATCATACAGAAACAGGGTCGGACTGGGGGGCCTAAGGCCCACCAGTGAAATAGATTCTGGGGGCCCACATCCCACTAAATGGAAATATTACTTGGATATTCCTAAGCAGCAAATGCATCAGGCAAAACGCTTTCCCAAAACACATCAGTATAAATGAAAACACGGATGTATTTTGAGTAGCGTTTTTTTCCCCATGTGTTTGCAACATGTTTTAAAACTCAATGCAAACACATAATGTGAACGCAGCCAAAGACCATGTGCACAAGATACAATTGAATTGTGTTTTAAAATACATTTTAGATGCATCTGGAGAATCTCCTCCCTGAATGCAGACTCCTTCCAGAACACAGATGTGTTTAGACTTAAATGCTTGTGTTCGGTAAGTAGTAACGTGCTTTATTGCTACTTACCCAGCGCAAGGATTTAAGGGGCATCTACCACCTAGATGAAGAACTGTATGCTAATGAGCCTCCATAGGTGTTAATGGAGCCTGGAGCCCCTCAGGCTCATTTGCATGCAGTCTTTCATTCTGGTGGTAGATGTCCTTTAAGTCTAAAAACTTTGGCGTTTCTGGAGGAGTCTGCATTCATGGAGGAGATTGTCCAGATGCATCTAAAATGTAATTCAATCTTGTGAACATGGATGTAAAGTCCAGCATTAGTTAGGACTAATTAAAAGCAATCAAAGCCTCTGCCAGCTCCTATTGTGCCCCCTCACTACACACTCATATTGTGACCTTTCATCTCCCCCTCATATTATGACCTCTCACCTCCCTCTCATACTGTGGCCCCTCTCCTCCCTCTCATACTGTGGCCCCTCTCCTCCCTCTAATACTGTGGCACCTCACTCCCTGCTCACATTGTGGCCTGATATTGTAGCATGTCATCCCCCCCATATATTGTGGCCCCTCATCTCATATTGTGGTTTCTATCCTCTCCATCTCAAATAGTGACCTCTCCCCCTCGTGTTGTGGCCCCTGTCCTTTTCTCCTCATATTGTGGCCCCTCGCATCTCCCCTTCATATTGTGGCCCCTCATCTCCCCCTCATATTATGGCCCCTCATCATATCCTCATATTGTGGCCCCTCATCTCCTCATATTGTGGCTTCTCTCTTCACTCCCTCATAGTGTGGCCCCTCTCATCTCCCTTCATATTGTGGCCCCCTATCTACCCCTCATATTATGGGTTCTCATCTCCTCATAATGTGGCCTCTCATCTCATATTGTGGTTTCTATCCCCTCCATAATGTGCCCCCCCTTCTTATTGTGGCCCCTGTCCTTTCCTCCTCGTATTGTGGCCCCTCTCCTCCTCCTATTGTGGCCCCTCACATGTCCTCCTCCTATTGTGGCTCCTCTCATCTTCCCCTCATATTGTGGCCTCTCATATCCCCACTCATATTGTGGCCCCGCATCATCTCCTCATATTGTGGCTTCTCTCTTCACTCCCTCATAGTGTGGCCCCTCTCATATCCCCTCATATTGTGGCCCTTTATCTACCCCTCATATTATGGGTTCTCATCTCCTCATATTGTGGCCTCTCATCTCCTCCCCATATTCTTTCCCTTCTTATCTCCTCCTCATATTGTGGCCCTTTCCATCTGGCCCTTATATCGTAGCCCCCATGCACACCCTCACATTGCAGGCCCCCTCACAAAGCTCCCTATAATGTTGCCTGCTCTCATACACCCATATTGTTCGCCCCTTCTTGTACTCCCCATATTGTAGACCCACTATTATAAGTCCCATATTGTGGGTGCCCTCTCATGTCTCCCTATAGTGTGGGCCCTCTCTCACCCCCCTCCCCCCACTTGGGGGCCCATCAGTGGATCTACCTATTCCCCTATGGGCCAGTTTGAGCCTGGACAGAAATATGATGCAAGGACTCCCTGCGTTCTAGCGAAACTGCAGTGCCGGAAATTTTACCACTCACTGTGGAAGATTTCGGCTATATGCACATGTCGCAGATTGTCACGCTGAAAATCAGTATGAAACTCTGCATCCACAGTTTTTATGTGTATTTTTCATGCTAACTTCATGCGGATCTGTCTATTTAGAGTCTCATTCAATGTGCATTTTGATGCAGATTTTCACTCTGCCATAGACTTCAATGTTAAAAAAATGCATGCAAAAATCTGCAAGGACACACAAGAAAAGTAAAATGATCAATATTTTATTTTCCGCACTGAACAACGTGTGCCTATAGCCTTATCAAGGCCCTTTATAACCCCAAGTGACAGGTGGGTATGGAGGAGCGCAGAGTAGGCCATCCCAGGCTGCGATTTTATGCCAGGTAGGGTAGAGTCTGATGAAAGGTTCTTGATAAATTGCGCCAATTGTCTGATTTGGAGATCTGGTTTATGGATATGCATTTTTTTATGTGTTCTGTTATTTCTACACAACAACTTCCAAATCATAAATGCACCTGTAGACCATATGGGCGGTAAAAATTCATACACAGATATTTTAATTAAATGAGTGCAAAGAAATGGTGGTGCAACCAGATTCCAGCTTTTTTCTTTAAGGGCGCGATCACACAGTGCGTTTTGGTTGGATTTTCATTGTGTTTTACAACAGCTGAAAAACGCAGTGTAAATGCAACGTTAATGCAAGTGTTAACAAAACATAAACTTAACACATTGTTAACATTGTGTTTACATTGTTTTGTAAACACAAATGTTAACAGTAATGTCATTAGGCAAATCACCTCATCTCAGCTGTTGCAATGCGTTTCAAAACGCAATGAAAATGCACCAAGACGCACCGTGTGACCGCACCCAACAATATGACTGGCTACAAGATTTATTTCCATGGACAACTGCTCTGCTTTCTTGGGCAGCGGTCACACGTTCCACTAGCAGTCTGTTTATAACGCGATGCTAGTGCACAGTGGACAGAGTTTCCAGGGAAACTCATGGGATCTGGTATGGTGAATATTATCCACCATATTCTCCACATTGAAAATCAGTTTGTAACCCATGCTTTCTGTACTCTTTTAAGGCTGTGTTGCTTCAAGCTTAAATTACATAAAACAGAACATCCTCTCAATCACAGTAAAGGGAATGGATGAATCTGCTAGAATTTGTAAACTGGATTGAAATATTTTTCTAAAGTTTATCATTTCATTTGAAAGCAAAATGTCTCCCCCTAGTGGTGATCTAGAAATTAGCAATTAAATGGATTTCAATTAATCAAATCCTTTCCACAGCACCTGGCAAAACCACCCAGGTGATCCCATGTGACTTCCTGAGCTCCAGCAGCCTTGATAAACAGCATCAGAGCGGGTCTGTAAAATAAAGCCATTTCTTACATTTTAAAACTTCATAGTTAAAAACAAAAGACATGACATAATTAAAGAAATGATCACTTCCTATTTTGATGGATCAGATTGAGGCTTAGTCCATCCACTTTAAAACCAAACATCCCCCTGCAATCTGTAACCTGGCTCCAGGCGTGTGAGGAGAGGCAGCGCAGTCTGTGGTGGGATGCGTTATGTCCGCATTGTCCCTGGCGCTGTCACTTGTATGTCATGAGTAGCTTGTCCCTATATCTGATGCTGCCTACTAATGAGTTCTGGTCGGGGTAAGTTATGAATTTATTATGTTGTATATGTTTATCAAATGTAGAGAAGTTTGCATGTCTCAGGGTGCTGCCACACGTTGCGTTCTTGGACCATTTTAAAGAATGCGTTTTTCAGTCCATTTAAAAATGCGACGTGTGGCAGCACCATTAGGGCTTATGGGGTTGAATGTATTGCATTTTCTACATACAAGGATTGGTCAGATTTGGCATTCAGGACTGTAGGAAATCTGGGTGATTTTGTTTGTTCTTTTTACTACCTAAAATATTTTTCTGCAAGAACCACATGGGGGTCCTACAACTTTTGATATTTGCATTGCAAAGGCTGAAAGCTGGAGGGTGAAGCCACTGCATAGTGCTTTATGTTCTCGCTGGATGAGGCCAGATGTGGTTGAATATGTTTTGTACTTGTTATCCCCTCTATAGGGAAATAACCTGGTAAAGGGGCTTGTTTCTCCTCTCAGCACCCAGAATTCAGGATCATATGCCCAGTCACATCCGCTCCCACTAGAAGTTGACGCCAGGTTAGTGATTTCAATGCACATAGAGTAGATTCTGACATACACAACAACCATCTACAACTTTCACGTCATTTATTTTTACATTTTCATTTCTTTTGACGCTCATATAATACTGCCATACTATGTGCCAAATATACTACATTTGTGTGCCACGTTAATGTGTTAAAGCTTAGATGCCATCAGTTAGTCAGAAACACCACAGTCGTGTCCTACAACACAGGTAATTAATTCCCTCCATAGTAAACCCTTCCATTGCACTAAAGTTACACTCACACAGCCGTATAGGGGACGTATATACGGTGTATATATGTCCCCCATAGACGGCAATGGGCATACAGTGCCATACAGGAGCGGTACGGTGTGACACCGTACAGTCAGGGGCGTAACTTGAGGGGGTGCAGAGGATGCAGTCGCAACCAGGCCCATAAGGTGTCACTTTCCCATATGAGAATACAAGTACTATGAACCATACATTATAGTCGGGGGGGCCCTGGCACAGACTTTGCACTGGGGCCCATCAGCATCAAGTTACGCCACTGCGTACAGTTCCATAGCCGGTAGAAAGATGGGCCATGTCCTATCTACCCCCGTAATGTGGCGCCGTGTGCCAAATATCGCTATGGAGAGGGGTGGGAGTGTGCAGCACCGGTGTGTGCCCTCCGTGCTAGCATGAAGTACATCCAGTCATCATTCATCTTACAGTAGCGTTATTCCCTGCTCTGTCCCGCTTTGCTCTGTGACCCTGGGGGCAGGACAGGATTATTTTCCTGCATGTTCTGGATTATTGCTTCCTCTCTTTGCTATGAAGTAAACCGTCTTTGAGGAGAAGAGACTCTTGAGACTAAACGGATGTTTCCTCTTTTCTCTAATAACATTTACAGTGAAGCTGACACATGTATGAGCAACCACCACATAAAAACTAGGCCTCGTTTTTTTACCAGGCTCTTTGTAGTGTCAACATATCAATGCATATTGTGTATAAGGCCAAGAATTGCTTCATTGATGATGTTGCTATTTATATCATAATATAGGGTCTTCCTCATAGTAGGTTGGGACTGGTTGCCCAAGAGGGAACCAATTCCCTGCACCGAACCTCATATTGCTGTACAGAGCTTCCATGCTGAGGTCAGTCCAGTGATATGAGGTTCAGTCCAGGAAATCTTGCCAGCACAGAATGTTTTTGTGGGTAGGTGACTTAGAGGAGATGTGCATTTTTCCCCTTTCCCAGAAGTTGGACTTCATATAAATGGATTGTTGGTGAGCACACCCAACCATTGCAGCATTTATTTTCTGGAGGGACTGCAGAGGATGGCCGTCCTGAAAGTCTTAGGCCGCGGTCACACGTATCGCTAGACGTCCGTTCATAACGCGACGCTAGCGCACAAAGGGAGGTCCTCGGCCCAAACGCACATGCGTTTCCAGAGAAACGTATGCGATCGGCTTAACAATCGCATGCATTTCCCTGGAAACGCATGTGCGTTCGGGCCGAGGACCTCCCCCTGTGCGCTAGCGTCGCGTTATGACGGACGCTTAGCGGTACGTGTGACCGCGGCCTTATGTACCTATATACAAGGCCTCATGCACAGATGCTCGTCTGGTCCAGCATCCACCCAGGTGCAGTAGAGTGGAGGGTAAGTGCTCCTCACCCCTCCCCTATGCTTTGAAAGGCCGGCGCCACACAGGGCGCTTTGTCTGCGCTTGCAAACGCAGACAAAGTCGCGCCCACCGGGGCGGGCCTCAGCTCGATCGCATCAGCGCTTCTATGGAAACGCCTGCGATCGGGAACGAGCCGCCGGTGTTTTGCGTTAATTTAACGCGAAACACCGGCGGCTCGTTCCCGATCGCAGGCGTTTCCATAGAAACGCCGATGCGATCGGGCCGAGGCCCGCCCCGGTGGGCGCGACTTTGTTTGCGTTTGCAAGCGCAGACAAAGCGCCCTGTGTGGCGCCGGCCAAAGCTGAGTGGCGAGTGCCGTAATATGGAAAAATATAGGACATAACCTATATTTTTGCATGCCCAGTCAGTGTGGTGAGACTGTGTGCGCTCAATGCACCATAAGCGGGTGCCATAAACGTCTATTGCACCCGTGATCCGGCCTCACATGGTCCCCTGCACATGGTTAGTCTGCATGAGTCCTGAGTAGTTATGCACACCTGGGTGGCAGTCAGACCTCCAGTGATCAGAGAACTACCGGTATCTCTTTTACTGTAGGTAAAGAATCCTGTAGCATCCTGTTGATATGTATGGGAAATGATTTGTTGTAATAGATTTTTTTTTCCGGACAGTTTCTCAGACACCCCTATTAATTGTTGTCTTTGTGTGTATTGCAGGTCTTCAGCTACTGGATGTGTTAACAAAATTAAGGTAAAAAACGTACATTTATCTTGCCTAATTAGTTAATGATGTAAAAGTTCTGACCACTGGAGACCTAAAGAGCGCACAGAACTATGATAAAGGGGATGGTTGGTACTTGGATATTGAAGGCTTGAGATTCCACCTGGGGTGGTCACAATGTTCTATGTATTTTTCAATAGGTCTGCAGGACAATGAATCAAAACTGTGAACCTCAATACTGCCAGGGCAGTACATGTCCTGAAGCCATGCCATGATAACTACAGTAAAAGTTTATACATTTTACCATTGTCAGAATCAAATTATTTTTTTTTAGGCCCACAAATGAGTGCTGATTCTCAGACATTATCAAACAAGTTGCATCCGTGTGGCCTTTTTATTTATTTTTTTGATGTCCGTGGGGGAAAAAAAGAATTTTGCAGTGAACTTCCAGGCTGTATTTCTCATTGCAAAAAATGCTTAATTGTACACTACAAAGTACAATTAGCTGTAGATAACAAGTCTGCATCTGGTGCTGCCAGAACAAAAATACAGGGTCTACAAAAAGAACAAGGATCTCTCCGAAGATCTTTTTATACCTAGGCCTGTGACCAGGACAAGGAGGTATCCTCTACGCCTAGAGGAGAGGCGATTTTACCATCAACATAGACAAAGGTTCTTTACTGTAAGAGCAGTGAGACTGTGGAACTCTCTACCGCAGGAGGTTGTTATGGCGGACTCTATGTACATGTTCAAGAGAGGCCTGGATGCCTTTCTGGAGAGCAAAAATATCACGGGTTATGGGGAATAAATATTTGTTTAATTTGAAAAGGTTGGACTTGATGGACCTGTGTCCTTTTCCAACCTTCTATACTATGAAGAAGTTGTAAAATAAATGATCGCTTTAAAGGAACACTCCAATGTCAGCTAATTAATCGAATAATGCATGGTGTAAGGGCTGAAGGGAAGAGCATGAGTCCTTTTCATCGTATTCCTAGAACCTTACAATAACTTGGAGTCATGCTCCTCCCTACAGCCCGTGCACAAGGTTTAATTCAATGAATCCGCTTTGAATGGAGTGTTCCTTTAAATACAATAATTTATTGCAAAACCTAATGGCTATAATATCCCAAAGAGAACGAATAAATCTCACTTTAATATTGGTCATATGATTTCTGGTGCTTTCTTTCAAACAAAGTGCCAAACCTGACCATGGTTTCTGCATGTATTGCAGCTCTTCTGTATAGATAAATGGAACTTGGTTACAAAGCCACACACTATATCTGTAGTCAGTACAGGAGCTGATTTTGGAAGAAAGCAGCCATGGTTTTCAACCTCCAGACAACATAATTTTGTGAACCTATAGGTTATATCAATCATTCAACACTCTTATGTAGATTCTTGCTGACTTCCTTTTTCTCTTTTGTTTCAGAGATCTGGAGGATGAAGATTTATTAGTTCAAGCCTGTGTGTTTGAAGAAGCCAAGTCAGAGGATGATGAAGACCTTCTTAAGATTTATGGAGGGATTGATATGAACAATCATCAAGAGGTTTTCACAACACTCTTTAACAAAGTATGAATCCATTGTCATGTAGAGATCGATAAGAGAACATGGTCCTAAATATATCCTTGTTGAGGTTACAGGTCACAAGTCAGTAGTGGAGAAAGCAAGATAGCTCATTCTATAAGATTTTAATGGAGGAATTCAAGTAGTATAGTTATTTCCACTTAAAGGAAATCTACCATTTGTTTTTATGCATTGTGAACCAAACCTACCTTGAGAATTCTGTAGCTACACTGATGCAGAAACATTTCTACTTTAATTCCTGATCCAGTTGGTTTTGTTCAAAAATTATAAAATTCAGGGCCTTGGTAAGGCTGGGTGCCATGGCTCCTATACATAAACACATTACTTCCTGTACTTCCGGAAGTGTCCAGACAGGACATATCAATCTGAGATGGATGACTTATATACAGCAGCTGGGGGATGGTGCAACGATTGATTACTTCTGCCTGTCTTCTATCGGCATATGCTGGGCAGGTCAAGGCTGGAATAGTGTATAATTAGTGTAAGAGGAGAATCGCCGGGCAGCCACAGGAGCAACAGTGCCTCATTATCATAATTATTAAGACTTTTTAGCAAAACCACTCCGTTAAGGGATTAAACAAGATATTTAACAGTGTAACTACAGCATTCTCAAGGTATGTTTGGTTCACAATGCATAAAAACAAATGGTAGATTTCCTTTAAAAGCAATGGAGAAGCTTCAAGTTTTCAGCTGCTGGAACCTTTAAATCATCTAATTTGGGGGTCCCTTAAATGGCTACATATGACTTATGGTCCTCTTATGTGGCAGATAAATATATGAATATTTTGGCTGCTATTTGAAATGAAGGGAAAAAGGAACCAAATCTGTTTCTGGCAGATACAAGGGTTAATATTAGGTTAATAAGTATAAAACATAAATAGTTATTTCTGGCTAATCAGTTTAATTCCTTATTTGTACATTAACTCTGACATATAACTCATTGTAGATCTTATGAATCATTTCCTTGTAATTATACTTGTGTTGTGTTTGTATTTTGCAGGTGAGTTGTTCACCATTATCAGTCCAGCTACTCTCCATTCTGCAAGGTCTGCTGCACTTTGATGTTTCCCATCCTTCCAGTCCATTACTCTGGGAGGCGTTGGAGTTCCTTATAAACAGAGCTGTATTGCTTGCAGATGACTGTATGTAACCCTTACACCATTTTTGTTACTTGAATTTCATTGTACCAGAATTTATCCGAATAAGATTGTTATTCCTAAACACAGGTAAAAGTAACAACCTTGAGGAGGTGATGGATAGACTTACAGCTTCCAAGAAACCGAGTAAACAAAAGACCAAAGATCAACATGTTGAAAAAATACACAAAAGTATACAGACTGATAAACCCAAAGATGAACCTTGTAAGGAAGTTTCATCCAGTCCTAAAACTGAATCCTCAAAAGATTTGCAGGAGGCTTCACCAGCTCTTTCATCTGGAAGCCCTGCTCATCCCATGCCTGGGGAATACTCTACATCCCCACCACCCCCACCTCCACCACCACCTCTTCCCTCCATAGGAATGTCTCCTGCTTCTAATCCTGGAATGGATTCTTTTCCATCTCCCCCTCCTCCGCTTCCAGGTGCTTTAACATCACCTCCTCCTCCACTCTCAGGTATGGGGGTATTACCTCCACCACCACCTCCTCTCCCAGGAATGGGGATGATGCCACCACCTCCTCCACCTCTTCCTGGCATGGGTGGTTTCCCTCCCCCTCCGCCTCCTCTTCCAGGCATGGGTGGTTTCCCTCCCCCTCCTCCTCCTCTGCCAGGCATGAGTGGCCTACCACCGCCACCTCCTCCTCTGCCAGGCATGGGTGGCCTACCACCGCCACCTCCTCCTCTTCCAGGCATGGGTGGCCTACCACCGCTGCCACCTCCTCTTCCAGGTATGGGAGGTCTACCACCCCCACCACCTCCTCTTCCAGGTATGGGAGGTCTACCACCCCCGCCACCTCCACTTCCGGGCATGGGAGGTCTACCACCCCCACCACCTCCTCTTCCAGGCATGGGTGGTTTTCCGCCTCCTCCAGGAATGATTGCACCGCCGCCACCACCACCACCAGGAGGCTTTGGTGAAGAAATTGTTGTTGCCCGTGTGGGTTATTCTTTGGGTTATGCACAACTCCCCTACATCAAAGTCAATAAACCATCATTAAAAATGAAAAAATTGAACTGGCAAAAGTTACCTCCTAATGTTGCCAAAGGTATGTCCTCAGTGTGCTTTATGTAAAATAAGAGTATTGTACAACATTTATTTGCGAAGTACAAATCTCAAGTGTTTAAGGGTCACTGTTTTACACCTTTTAAGATGGTCAATCTATGTGGTCTTCATCAAGCACCATTGTTGAAACACCGGAACCCAACTATTCTAGCATTGAGCAGCTATTCTGCCTTCCGCAAGCTATGGTTAAAGACAAAGCAGCAACACCAACAAAGAAACCACCAAAAGAGGTACAGGAAAACCTTCCCACAAGAAACTCAAGTATCATGTCATCTTTAGATTTTTTTTTACACTTTATGTTGTATTTCCAGATTACATTTTTGGATCCTAAAAAGAACCTGAACTTGAACATATTTTTGAAGCAGTTTAAATGGTAAGTTTATGTTTTTTATGGAAGACCAAAGATATTTTTGAGGGAAAGGGTTGAAGATCTGGCAAATCTGCAGGTCCACATGGGTATTGGGTGCATAGCAGTCTGAAAGGGCAATTTCCACGTTATCAGCGGTACACTGTATGTGGGGCCACAATTTTTTTTATTATGCATACTTATAGATATTGAACATGAAAACTTTTAAAGGAAAGGTTAATTTTCTGGCAATGCCTCTTTTCTCAGTACTGCAATTCAGTTAGTTTCACTTTGTAACTTTAATGGAACTTGACACCAAATGCTTGAATAAGAGATTAGGTACCTTCAAATTTATAAAACTAAGTCAATCTTTATTAATCACGGTAAAAATTAATACAATCAAAGACAGTAATAAGTAGACCAGAGAAACGGATAAAAGTGACTGTGCAGAGGTAATAGCCATAAAAGGGCTTAAAGGAAACCTACCACTTAGAATGGCAGGGGTAAGCTGTAAGTACCGAGCACCAGCTCAGGGTGAGCTGGTGCTGGTACTTACTTTCGTTAGTGTTATAAACCGCGGTATCGCGGTTTTAACACTTTTTAAACTTTAGAGCAGAAGGGGCTTCGGCGCTGTGCGCGACCGTGCGCGCGCAACATCTCCGCTATTTCCTATGGAGGCGCGCGCACGGTCGCGCGCAGCGCCGAAGCCCCTTCTGCTCTAAAGTTTAAAAAGTGTTAAAACCGCGATACCGCGGTTTATAACACTAACGAAAGTAAGTACCGGCACCAGCTCACCCTGAGCTGGTGCTCGGTACTTACAGCTTACCCCTGCCATTCTAAGTGGTAGGTTTCCTTTAAGGGTAGGTTATACAATCCTTGAACTTGATTGAAAGCAATTATTTTATTTTTGTAGCCTCAATGAAGAAATAATTGGAATGATTGAAAAAGGAGATCGCTCAAAATTTGACATTGAAGTTTTAAAACAATTTCTCAAGCTTCTTCCTGAAAAACATGAGGTATGGGCAAAATTGTAACATGTCCTAGGCAAATCCTGAAGGTAAAATACATAAATATGCCCAAAAACATATTTCATGGTTGGTCGGTATATGTCACACTTTCTGACCCGTGGAAATGACCAGAGATTCTTTGCTGATCCACTTGGGCCAGTGTTAGTGTGGGTTTCCCCCTCAACTTAATTATTTACCTGCTTCTATCCTCCTAGTTCACACTCTCCCAATCAGCCTCTGCAGCTTAGTCACTGACCATAGTTTTCAGTCTTTCTGTTGTAACCATATGGATGCAGTGACCGCGAATCTAATCCTGAAGAAGACCCTTATTTCTGCTCTGTACCCATTCTGCAACTGCACCGAGGGTCATTCGTCTTCATTACCATTTGAGGAGGGAATGGAGACCAATCTTTAGGGACACAACCATTCAGACTGACAATGTAAAATAAACTACATATTACACACTAAGGTGACGTCATTGAGGACAAAATAACAAATTATAGACTTAAAGGGACTGTCTAGGGGTCGAAAAATGGGACTGAATTATCACAAACACATAACACACACTATCTATGGTCAGAAAAGCAGCTTACAACTAAGATCCATTCATTTCTATACAGATGAGCTGCAGCACCAAAATTATGCATGGTTAGATGTGGTGTGGTGCTGTTTGTGGAAGAATGCAGCCACGTTTATCAATTAGTGGACAAGCCTTTCAAGACTGAATAATACACTCCAGTATTTATTACACTCCCCATATTCCTAAATATGGACTGTATATTTTGCTTTTAGGTGGAAAATTTGAAGGCATTCCAAGAAGATAAATCCAAGTTATCAAACGCAGATCAGTTTTATTTGTTACTTCTTGGTGTTTCCAAGTAAGTAGTTCAATAGGTTTATTTATTCAAGGAAAATTCTTCATATATGGGCAAGTAATGAGCCTGGTGATGATCTAGAAGACTCAAGGGTTCTTTAGTATTTTTGCTTTTCAAAAAATGGCACCACTCTTCATTTATGGGATGTGTGTGGTATTACAGCTCGTATGTCTGCCGTAACCCCAGCTCACCCCTGCCCCTCTCTATAGGAATTCACAGCGCCATATTCCGTAGAAAGATAGGACATGACCTATCATTCTACGGGCATTGGAACGTTAGGGTACCGCCCCCGTAAGGCGCCGGGAGGCCATAGAAGTGTATGGGGGACGTATATACACCGTATATACGTCCTCCATATGTTTGTGTGAATGTAGCCTGATTGTAATAAACTGTAACTGTTAAGGATAAATTGCTATTGAACATATTAAATTCTCATTTTGAACATGTCAAATACATATAATAATTTGAGAGGACAAACGGACAATTCCCCTGTGGTCGCCCCCATGAATTTTAGGAGGGAGAGGATTTTTTTGTTTTGTTTTGTTTTTTTTTAAATGATCATTAGAATACAGTTTTATTTAAGGTCTCCAATTTTGTTTGAAGCTATCAGCTCCGGATTGAATCCATGCTGGCTTCTGAAGAATGTAATCTCATGCTGGAGATGCTACGACCAAAGGCTGAAGTTGTCGGCAATGCATGTGATGGTAATAATTTGTTTGTGGGTTTTTTCTGTTTTTTATTGTTGCTGTAGGCATGCAGAACTTTTTAAATGCATTTTTTTTTTTTATAGATATCCTTGCCAGCCACAGACTTCCGGTATTTTGTCAACTTGTCTTGAAAGTTGGGAACTTTTTGAATTATGTAGGTATCAAAATTAATCATTGTATTCTTATGGTAAGCAAAATAATTTTTAAAGGGTCTCTCTGAGACTTTTCAGAAAACTATATGTGGCCGGGATGGGGCTGCTTAAAAAAATGCACCTGTACTTGCCTTCACGGCCCCTCCCCATGTGTCCTGCACCACCATCCCTCTGGTCCCTGTGCCCCTGTTTGTTTACAAAAGATGAGTCCAGCTTCCAGCCATCCAAGGTGGCTGGCCTGTCCCTATTACCAGTGCTGTATCGGGCGCGAGCTATGGGGATGGGAAGCGCAGCTTCTGTAAACAAACTGGGGCACTGACCAGAGAGACGGCGGCACGGGACACCGGGAGGGACCCAGGTCCTTTTTTTCTTTTTTAAGCATCCCCCTCCCGGCTACGTAGAAGTTTTTGACAAGTCTAGGACAACCCCTTTAATCTGTAGTATATATGTGAGAGGCAGTAGTAAATTCTAATAAAAGCGGTTTTGGGCGGCAGCAAAGGGCCCAAGCTTTCTAGGGGGCCCGAGGCCAAACCACCCCACAAATTTTATTCTGAATAGAACATTCACCCATGAAATCCACATACATCTGTTCATGCTCTCAATACACGTACACATGAGCTGCTGTTTCAGGACCTTTGAAAGCGGACAAATGATGATACTAGTACCATATGTATGAAGTGAATTTGAGATTTGTAGGGGCTATAACAGTGATGGCGAACCCTTTGGAGACTGAGTGCCCAAACTACAACCAAAATCCACTTATTTACTGTGAAGTGCCAACACGACATTTTAAGCAGTAACTTATTTCTCCCTGTTCTTCCACATCTTTCAATTGTATCGGCCCCCTCAGGACACCAATACAGTTGAAAGGGGCAAATTCAGACTGTAGCTTCTCTCCAGGGTCTCATTCTGGAGCGGAAGTATTGTGGGTCCAGCAAGATAACATCCAAAGATAATGCAACCCAGTCCACACCTTCTCACTTTTCCCACAGTTCCAAATAGCCAATGAAGTGTTGCTTTAAAATAGAACAGCATCTCTTTAGTTGCCTGGGACTGCAGGAAGATTTGGTGTATTTGGTCCTATTTTGTGAACTCTGTCCTGGGGTGATGGTCTGAGTGCCCACAGAAATGTCTCCGAGTGCCACCTCTGGCACCCGTGCCATAGGTTCGCCACCACTGGGCTATAATATTGAAACGGCTCCGGGCCCATGGCAGCCTTAATGTGACCCTGGTCAGGGGTTAGTACATTAGCCTGTGACATTTTATGTTAATAATTACCCTTTTACATAGCCAATGGTTAAATGATAAAATACTGACTAACCACTAGTAATGTCAGTATACTGTTTATACTTTGAACTTAAAGAGGTTGTCCCAGGTCCCATAGATTAGGGGATAAAAAATGTGATTGGTGAAGGTCCAACTGCTGTGACCCCATGATCTATAAGAGTGGTTGGAAATTGCCAAGCGATGAACTACACAGTTAATGAAGACAGAAGCAAAAGGATCAGTTCACTGTATAGTGGCCATAACAAGGTACTGCAGATCAGCTCCTGTTAACTTGCTGAAATGCCATGCTACGCCATATAGCTTAATTGGGTTTCCAATATTTTTTTTCCAATAAATTTCCACAATTTTGCAATACTTGTGACTTAGCCATACAATGGGTCAAACGTATGAAAAAAGGTGGGTTCCTGACACTCGGGAGCCATACCGATCAGCTGATGTCAGCAGCCTTTGCAGTCTTTCCTTATGTGCTGCAATGTTCAGTGTACTTTGCTTATACAATGTTTCAATGTACAAGCAGTCCCCTACTTACCGCACTTACAGACAACTCCTAGTTACAGACGGACCCCTCTGCCCACTGTGGCCTCTGGTGAAGCTCTCTTGATGCTTTAGTCCCAGACTGCAATGATCAGCTGTAAGGTGTCTGTAATGACGTTTTATTGATAATCCTTGATCCCATTACAGCAAAAAATTTTGAAAATCCAATTGTCACTGGGACACCAATTTTTGTCTGGAGTTACATAATTATAAAATATACAGTTCCGACTTACATACAAATTAAACTGAAGTACAAACCCAAGGAACATATCTTGTATGTAACCCGGGGACTGCCTGTAATTTAGACACTCACAAAATGTAGTGTATGTACAGTATGCTGCCCCTAGTGGTAGCTGCAAGCAATAAATCTCTGTAGGGGATTTATAGGGCTCTTTATTGGGAAAATAGAGCTCCAACTGCTAGAAACATTACACATGCTAGAAAAACATCCTTTGAATGACAACTTTTAACTTTTTATCCAGGGAAGTCACACTGGAAATGCCAATGGCTTTAAGATAAGCACTTTACTGAAGTTGACAGAGACGAAGGCCAACCAAACCCGAATTACTCTGCTGCATCATATCCTGGAGGTAATCTCCTCCTGGTTCTGACATTACATATTTCAAATGCTTCTATACAGTATTACATTTTATGTATGTGTTTTTGTGCTGTTATTCCAGGAAATTGAAGGAAATTATACGGATCTTCTTGAACTTCCAAATGACCTTGAAAATGTATCAAAAGCTGCTGGGTAAGAACAGAACAGAGAAGCATGTACTGCGTACAGTATAGTCAGGGGCATAACTTGAGGGGGTGCAGAGGGTGTGATCACAACCGGGCCCAGGGGGCTTAGGGGCCCATAAGGTGTCACTTTCCCATATGAGAAGACTAGCACTATATACCATACATTATAGTCAGGGGGCCTGGCACAGTCTTTGCACTGGGGCCCTGCAGATTCAAGTTACACCACTGTTATATTTTGCAAACCCATTGCTTTTTCCAGGGCTATAACTATTGAGGGTGAGTAATTATATTAGCTCAACTGTTGTACCAAAGTCACATAAGACCCCAATATTGTAAATATCTAAAAATCCCTAAAAGTTTATTCGTCATTCCTTAAAAATCACATTGCGACCATTTATGGTGCAACCGATATGCAATGAGACCAGTATTAAAATTGCAAATGTTAGACGAGGGTCCTACATATTTTACACTGGGCACCCCATGACATTTGTAAATTTTTTTTTTTCAGGGTGAATATAGAAAATATTTATTCTGAAACTAGCGGCACTCTTAAAAGATTAAAAGACCTGCAAAATAAACTCTCCAAGTCATCCAGTGACATCCAAGAACAGTATGACAAATGTGTCCAGGTGAGTATGTCCTCTGAAGTGGTTCTGAACCTTTGGTACACTTACCCCAGCCACAGTTGCCCCCAGTAAAATGTTATGATGGGAAGACTGGTCACACGTGGTGAGAAATTCTACTCATCAAATCTGACCGTCGCAAGTGTTTCTGAATTTAATGGAACCTGTCACCAGAGGGCCATATTTATTTGGGGACAGGTTCTCACAGACACAGTACAGTATATTTCACACATGTTTTTCAAAAAAAATATATGTTTTTTGAGATAAATTATATGAAATGTGGCCCGGCCTTTCCCTGCCAGATTCTTCAGCTGAAGAAGAAATAGGAGAATGTATATTAATCTTGATTGTGTTCAATGTGTAGGACTGTTTTGATGCACTGAAGGGCTTGGATCAACAGCTGGAAGATATTTCACAGAAGAAAAAGAAACTGGCAGAGTATTTATGTGAGGACTTAGCAAAACTCTCACTAGAAGACACTTTTGGAACAATGAAAACATTTAGGGACCTCTTTCTGAAAGCAAGGAAGGTTTGTAGTCTTTTAAATGTATCCTACAGATGATTTTACATATTGTCCCAGGGTCAACATCTGCAAAGAGTTTGTATGTTCTCTCCATGTTTGCGTGGATTTCCTCCAGGTCCTCCGGTTTCCTCCCACAGTCCAAAACATAGGTTGATAAGATTGTGAGCCCCATTGGAGACAGGGACTGATCTGGCCTGGCAAGCTCTGTTCAGGGCTGCGTAATCTGTGTGCGTTAGATAAATAAAGGAATTATTATTATTGGCAAATTCAATGAGCTTTGAAGTAGTTACTCATCCGGTAACAACAACGGCATAACTGAGATCACCATGGTCAAAATCTATCAGCTTTCAGATCACCTGTATTGTATGGAGCACTTGATAAGCTACCAGACAGGAACGTAAGTTGAGGGGGTGCAGAGGTTGCGGTTGCACCAGGGCCCAAGAGGTTTAGGGGGCCCTTATGGTGTCACTTTCCCATATGAGAAGACTATTACTATAAACCATACATTATAGTCGGGGGCCTGGCACAGACTTTGCACTGGGGCCATCAGCTTCTAGTTACGCCACTGCTTCCAGACATACTTTTTCTTGGTGATCTATCATCTTAGAGAAAATTCAGTTTATCTTTATGCTAATTGACTTCTAGGTGGACTAGGGGAAGGGCCAAATGTTTCTTCGATCTGCACTTCCTCTTACAAAGGATATGGATTGTGTAAAGTGGCAACTCAAGGCTTTATAAGGTCACAGAAAAAGAGGCAAAATGTGTGCATCAGCAAGTGTGACCCTGCACCTAGTGCACAGGAAAGCAAATTTGCATAAAGCTGAGTGCTGGTAGACTCCCTTTTCAGTGCGGTCACACACTGTGTTTACAAGCACAATGCTAGCACAATAGGGGCTTGCCACGGGCCGAACGCATTTACAGTGAAACCCATGCGATCGGTAAACGATCACATGCGTTTCACTGGAAACACAAATGAGGTCGACCTGATGAGGTTGGGCTGAGGCTAGTGCTGCTCTTCGCACAAGCGCAGTGTGTGACCGCACCCTCAATGTGACTCCTAAGATCACATTCAGTTTTAATGTAATTTTTTTTTTTTATTTAATTGGAAATGTGCCTTGAATTGTCGTTGTCACACTGGTTTTTATAGTTTTCTTGTATAATTAAGATCTTACTTTATTATTACTTAGGAAAATAAAGATAGAAAAGAGCAAGCAGTGAAGGCAGAAAAGAGGAAGAAGCAACTTGAAGAGGAAGAAGCAAAGCGACAGAAAGGAGAGAATGGGAAAATTAGTAAGTTGCAGTAGATTTAGCTTTAATAAGGATATTGTGATTGATATTGAAATTGTTTGTGTAAGGAAAAGTTATACAATTTTGCAATATATTTTCTCTATCACTTCCTCACAGTTTTGTAGATCTCTGATTGCTGTCCTGCTATAGAAAACGTTTATATTCACTTCCAGCGGATAGAAATCTGTCCATGGTTTTGTGATGGACACACATGTGCATCGGAGCCGTGTTAATAACAGCTTGTGCACGTGTGTGTCCATCACATCACCATGGACAGATTTCTATCCACAGGATGTAAACAATAAGGCTTCCTACATAATGACAGCAAGCAGAGATCTATAAAACCATGAGGAATTGATACAGGAAGTATATTGGAAACTTTTCCAACTTTTTTTTTTTTTTTGATCCAATATTTTGTTGTGATCAAAAACTCTGTGTGCTTTAACAGGACACATGAACCTAAAAGAAAGAGGTTGGTCAGCTTAGGACCTCATGAAATTTATCATTTTAAAATAATGTGAAATTCTGTTTTTATTTTCACATAAATATATGTCAAATGAAATTCAAAATGCAAAGGTTCCATAGTCTTTTTGATTATACCTTGCTGAACACCATCTCACAATCTAAATTGCATAAGATATTGACACAGCACACATAGAAATCTCGTAATCGGCTCTCTTTATATTTGTGAGAACAATGGCGATGTATTCAATAGTTATACTATCTCCACAAATAGTTTCTGACTAGGAAGAGCACAGAGTTTAACGGATCATTTTTGTAGTGACTTCTCCACCGGCTGCAGATCAACCAATATGTTGGCCTGATCCCATCATCTGCATACATTACATAAGATGGGAGTCCTTGCATTATACAGAAATAGGATGCATAGACTTCCCCTCTGCAGGGACAACTTACAGTTACTACAGGTGTAAAGTTCGGTGGACAAGTATGGTGCCCTTGCGTCAGGTTTCTGTACAATGCAGTTACCTCTGACCTGTGCAATCAGGGATCAGACTGACATACGGGTCTTTTTCCATTAGTCTGCTGCCAGCCTTATCAAGCTAGATCTGTAGAAGGAGGAGGAGCGCATAAGCTCTGCCATATTACCATTCATTGCAAATGGAGACAAAAGTATTCGACCCCTGTTGATTGGTTGACATTGTTATGTGCTGTAAAAACTCAACAAACACATCTATTTTTTGTCTTATAAATAAAAAGCCCATTCGGCACTTGGTTTATGGATGTAGAAAAAAAATTAGTAAGTAAAAAAATATATATACATTTGTCATATTTTTCTGAACTTTCATTTTGCTCAGTCTTTTATTTTCAAAAGGAAATAGTCTACTTGTTGTATAACTTTGTCACTTTCCTCAAAAAAACGTTTTTGTTACCGAACTAATAGATTTTTGTTTTTGGTTCCAAAGTTCGGAAAGGAGCAGCAAAGTTAGAAGAAGGTTGTATCATTGATGCTTTACTGGCTGATATCAAAAAAGGTTTCCAGCTTCGAAAGACTGCAAAAAACAAATCCGAACCTGAAGATGCTCAAAGGAACTCAAGTAGGGATCTAAATGGTAAAGTTACTGCAGAATTTCCCAGGAGATTGACTCGGTCTCCTATGCGAATGCATCTATCAGGCTTGGCTTTCAAAAAAGACTAACCATGGACTCGCATGCCTTCAAATTCCTAACTTATTCTTTTGCAAGCTTTGCTTTACTTATGAAAAAATGAAAAAAAAATTGCTTAGCAAAGTATTTCAGAAAAAATACTTTGTGCTTTACGCATAATGTTTTGCTTATTTATTTTTGCTCCTTTTTATACATGCTATCCTTGTACATAATGTTGCATGAATTAAATGTGCATGAAATCAAACATTTTTTGTAGCACTTATAGAGTTGAGCACTCATAGTTTCAAAAAAGTATATGATACTAGTGCATCCTGCCTTATTTAACCTATGTCACAATGTAAGTTACTAATCCTGGTTTGATATGTCGATAAAAAGTTGGGGTATATTCAGGTACATATAACAGCCTCGGTTCCCAGACCTCCAGATTCTCTTGAACCAAACATGGATTGTCATAATCACTGTAAATATTGATGGTTATCTTTGGAATAGGCCACCCCTACAACAACTTTATTGCTTAGACATTGTAAATAAGATATATGGTTCTGGCTTTGCCTGATACTACTGCTGGGTCTTATTTACTTGAATGGGATTGAGATGCAGTACTAGGGACAGCCAGACCTGTTATGGAGGGCACTGTGCCTGTGCAAACATCATTAGTGATGTGGTGTCTTCATTCTGCAGTATTCTTCACTTGTTTCTTTGAGTTTCTAAAAATAACCGCATATTTTTGTAAAAATCCAGTTAAAAGATTTATACAAGTGTAAAAAAAAATGTATATATTGACAGGAACTTCTACATAAAAATCCTAATGTAAGATTGTACTTTATGTGTTAGAATTCATAAAATGAGGATTTTTGTTTACTTTATTAAAATGCAGGCAAGACCTCCCATACCGAAAGAGAATAAATGACTTTTGCTACTTTTCTCTTTCTATTTTTGCGTTGTAGCAGTTAATGTAACCCAATTTTGGGCACATTTTGTATTGAGGTGAGACTCTCTGCATGAGCCCATTTTCATTCTTAACATGTTTGTGATTGTTCTGCTTGACAGATCTAATCCATGTTCATTGTGCACTTTTATGCTGCTTTTTCACATGAATCCATCTAAAACTTGTGTCTGATCCTATTTTACCAAGGCAAACCAGGGCAAATAAAGGTAGAAGACTCACAAAGTTTGGGTATAATAAATGATACTTCTGCTGCTGTTGGAGAAGATAAGGCCAACCAACCTCCTGTCACTGTGGCCACTAAAGACCAAAATGATCCGCTTATGAATACGCAGTTAGAGAACAACATAAGTGTCGATGGAAAGGATGATCTAAAAGAGACGATGATGAATTCTACTGTTCTAAGTACGACTACAGGGGATTCAAGTATTACAGACAAAGAAAGTCTTCATGAGAACGACAAACAGGAATGTAATAGAGATTCTGATGCCGCAAAGAGTTCCAGTGTCTTGGAAAACAAATCCTCACAGAATTTCACATTGGAACTGGAGGCATGTCAAAGTCAACCAGATGAAGTCGACTCCAAAAGCAAAACCTTTTCGAACGACGTTTCTTTTGGCCAAAATAATGAAATTGATAAATGCTCAACCACAAAGGAGAACCCACAAGATGACAATTCTCTGCCTTTGGACAGAGAGTTAGTTGATGTTTCTTCTACAAAACTGCCATTGGTTGACAATTCTCTTGTAGTTCAAGATGACCTACACCAGAGTTCCCCATCCCACAAGAAGGATACTGCTGATGGGTGCTCACTAGATGAGAAGGGTGAAGCTGCTGATGTTTCCACTCACAAGGAACATAATGGGACTTCTGGCAAGTTGTCTTCAGTCCAAACCAAAGAAATCACTGATGACTGCACACGAATACAAAATGATGGGACCACTGATAAATCTACACCAGTCCAGAATGACAAATCTATTGAAGTTCCACCATCCGTTCAGGATGCTCAAACCACTGATGTTTCTCTGGCAGTAAAAAATAATGGGTCAGTTGAAGGAGCTCTGCCAGTTCCATCAGCCCCACAAGACAATGAAAATATAATAAGTGATGACTTAACAAATAAATCTTCAGAAACAGCAGCACCTTTACAAACTTCAGATGGGTCAAAGGTCAAAAGGAGCTCAACAAAAAATAAAAAGAAAAAAAGACATTCAAAAAATGAAGAAGGTAATTATTTTTAATTATTTGTACATGACCTATTACATATTTAAAACCTATAGTGTTCTGTTTTAATTGTGTAGGTGTAATAAGGCCCAGTTCACACCTGCATTCAATCCCCTATTCCATTGATAAACTATAATAATGGATGTCTAACGGATCCGTTAAAATGTTCTTTGGAATTCAATGATTTTTAATGGCATCTATTCCATCTTCTGTAACACTTCTGGGGTGGGGTGGGGGGTGTATAGCGATGCAGCTTCCATCCAATTTTCCATTTAAATAACGGTAGTGTCAATGATAGTGGTACAAAAATAATAAACCCTATTAACCCAAGCTATTAAAAGTAAATGGACATTTTCACAGATACATTATTTTATTGATGGGCCTAACTTGCATATTCAGGTAAGATGATGCCACATTGGAGGGATACACCATCTTCATGACTTGTTTATATGGGAATGGACAGAAGGGACTCCGTAGACTATTACAGCACCCAGGAAGATTTTTAATACAACATTTTGTCTGACAGCCAAGATTGACAAGACATTTACATAGTCTTTGAACATCTTTGTGAATATTGTTACAATCCCCAATTAATTTAGACTGAGGTAACTCTACAAAAACTGCCCTAGTCTGCACAGTAAAGCTTAGAAGTGAGTCGTAAGAAACTGTAAATGTGAGCCTAACTATCTGTAAATTCTGGCTTTTGTTTTAAGAATTAATATATTTGGATATTATTGGACTTTTTTGATCCCTTAAACTACTAAAATTTGCTGATTAACCATAATAACCATGATACTGCAATTTCAGAATTAAAATTGCACAACTCCCTTATATTGGCTTCCACAAAAGTTTTGGCATCTTAGATAAATTGACTTCTGAATGGTCCAACATTCAACAAATCCGAAAGATACAAGATTTTCTGACAATTTTATGTTTTAGAATTTACTTTTAAGTACTGTATAAAAGTTAGTTAAGTAGTAGATGATGTGATACCGGAACAGTTCTCCTAACGCCTCTATAAAGTAATTGTGTCTATAGCAATATTCAATTTTCTCTTTCGTAAAACAGAGTATGGAGTTGATTCTGGCACACACAAAACAAAGAGTTGTGTGGTACAGTAAGGTAGGTATGGAAGTAAAGCAGGCTTTATGTCAACTAATGTCACATACGTCCAACAAAAATCTTCACTCCATGCTCTTGCTACAAATGGAATTACAAGACTAATCATCCCCCCAAGTGTTCAGTTACTTGTGTCCTATATGTCTTCATTACTTGACTTACCAATTAATTGATTCTTATATGTCTCCTGCTCCAAAATTAATGACTATTGATCAGAAGTGGAAAAGCCAGTGGATGTGATCTCAAGAACTTAATACCCAACTTAAAAGGTAGCCATGTTATGTGGTGGTATGGTATTCATGTCAATGAATTTACTTGGAATTTTCAAGTAAATGGATAGACTTCATGAATACCAACAGGCAACATGGCTGCCTAAAATTAGTGATGGGAAGATGGGTACAACGGAAGACTGTGATTCAGAATTATACCACTGGTTATTATTGAACATGATTGTGTATCCTGGTGATGTCGGGTGGTTTTCTTGCCTTAATTTAGTCAAAGTAGCCAATCATAACTGAGGCATTGGTGCATCTAATTTAAAGGACACCTTTTGGCTTAATAAAATGAACTAGCTGTACTTAATAATAAAATAATCTCCTAGCCCTCTTCAATTTATGGCACTGTGAAAATCTTAACTTTATCAGAACATACCAAAAAGCTGTGCCGTACTGTGGCACATAGCAGTCCGATCGACAGACCTATCTTCCAGAAGTCCAGCATATTCATGAGAGGCCGGTCTGAGGGGATGGTGACTGCAGTATTAAGCCTGGCAGTGACAGCTGGCCCAGGGGAGAAGCAGAAGAGAAGAAAGTGGCTGGACGGCCTCCTCATGGATACGTTGGACCACTGGAAGATCGTTCCGTCAATCAAACTGCTATGTGCCACAGTACGGCACAGCTTTTTGGTATGTTCTGGTAAAGCTAGTATTTTCACAGTGCTGTACACGGAAAAGGGCTAGAGAGATTATTTCATTAGTAAGCGCAGCTCGTTTGTTTTATTTAGCTAACAGTTGTCCTTCAAGTATCCCAACAGAAAGTTATCAATTGAATCAAAAATGTAGGCAGAACGATATCTCTAAAAAAAATTTAAAACTTAACTTTTACTTGAATAAAAAACTGTGCAAATGTCCATCAGGGTAAGACATAACTCCTACAAGATATATCAATAAAACAGCGGGTACACATCATCATTTTTTCAGCACAAACTGTGTGGTTAAACATCAGTGCAAATAGTAAATGGATAAGTCTTACCAAATGTCACTTGGACATGAGGGTACATCGGTGTCAAGCAAGTACAGGAATATAGCCAAACCAAATAAATGTACTGTTCTCATCCGGCCGTACATGAACTCCTGTCCTCACAAAGATGGAGCCCACATCTTGCCCTGGCTGAAAAGGAAAGCCCTCATGAATTTGTTGTGCATTCAGCACATTCCACAGGAGAACAAGAGAGAGTAGTATGAATATGGCAGATGCTGACTGTTGTATTCAAGAGACCATTGTACACAGGGCCGGCTCCAGGTTTGAGTGGGCCCCTGGGCGATAGAGCTTCAGTGGGCAACTTAACAGTGAGCTTATGTAGCAGCATTAAATAAAAGAAACTTACACACAGCATATACACGCATCCAGTATATGCAACACATACACACAGATATAGAGCATATACACACACGCATATACATGCATTTACATATGTAGTAATCATACTCACCCCAGCTGGATGTCACTCGGTCGGGATGTGGTGGCAGAGTCAGGAAGGGGACCACGTAGGAGAGGGCGGACATGAGGCGTGCCACGGCGCATGTCAAGCGGCCGGGCAGGGCAGGTGGCCACATGTGAGCTGGGTAGGGCGGGGTGGCCAAGCTCCTTCAGCAGCAGTCAGGGGAGGTAAAGGGATGGGCGGGAGATGATGGGATGCCGAATTATACTTTGCCCCCGGGCCCGTCCCACCTCCTCTCCGTCTACCTCCTATGCGGCCTGCAATCAGCGGGGGCTGCTCATTAAATTGGCAAACCCGGGCCCCAAAATACGGTTGTTGTTACGCCACATTATCATAGTGGGCCCATTTTGGAGCTCTGGGTCTCCAGCACTTGCCCTAATCAGCCGGGTGCTGACGCCAACCCCGATTGTACCTGACCTGCTGTGCTGTTTGCCACTACAACAGCATGGACGCCCTCCTACAGTAGCACTCTACTGTACACTGATGAATGTGCCGTATGGGACTTTTCTAGGCTGGTGAGGCCTTTTATTTTTAGCCAGGGCAAGAAGTGGGCACCATCTTTGTGAGGACGGGAGTGCATGTACTGGAGGGTTAGGGGAGAGCACATGTATGTGGATTGAGTATATTCCTGTACTTGCTGGATCCCGATGTACCCTCTTGCCACAGTGACATTTGGTAATACTGATCCATTTAGAATCTGCACAAGTTGGGGTGGAAAATATGGTGGTCTACCTACTGCTTTATTGTTATACTGTAGCTAGTATGTGTTATGTCTCCCCCTAGTGGTAAATTGCCAGATTTTATTATTGATGTAAAAGGTAAGGTGTTTTTTTTTTTTTTTTTTAGTTATCATGCTGCCTACATTCATCTTATTTAAATAGTAAAATTAGTAATTGCTTATCATATATCACTGTGGTCCACTGGTGGCACTGAAATCCTGGTCCCTGCTTGCCACAATACCACTGCAGCCCATTGTTGGCCTTGGTAGTGATCGTAGTGACAACCCCACCATATTAATACCTTACCAATGATTTATTACAAAGTTTCCATAGGTAACGTGAGGAACTAAACTGTCTGATAGGGGGATCCTTTTACATGCATACATTTGGTGCAGCAGTTAAAATTTTCAAGCCTGGCAAATTAAATTTAGAATAGAAGAAAATCTTTCTCCATCTAGTACCCTTATGCAGGTATTCATTGCCAAGACTTATTCCTTGTCATGGAGGTCCCAGCCGACAGTTAAGCCTAATGGCATATGCTTGACAAATCAAAGTCTGTTACTTCTGATCATCCCACTGGCTTGCTCAGCTTCTAATTTTCCTATACAAAGTAGTATATCAAATTTATATCTGATTTATTTTTCCCGCTGCTTATGTTTTTAAAAAAAAAAAAAACGCTCAGTGTCAGCATTTTGTGTTTAGATGCAGCAGTACAGAGTTGTGTGTTGCCTATGCTGTCTGATCTGTAATGTCCAAGGAATGACCCTTTTATATTTATAGAGATACTATATCTGAAGTTGCAATACATCTGAGCCAGATTTACCAAGAGGCTCTTTCATCTTCATTTACCTGGCACACGACCATGTAGCCACAATTGCACTACAACCTGCATCAAGAACGCCATGGCATGGCCTTCAAGGAGTAGTTTGGTTTAGTGCGTAACTCTTTGGTCCACACACCTTTATCAGGCATGGATTGCAAGAGTATTACTAGCTGTATCAAAAGATGCAAGTAAAAAAGAAGCCGTGGCTGCAGGCCGCCATGAATGTCGCTGCACAGCACAGTTTACTCTAAGTACAAGCCTGGTGAATCAGAGTTGGGAGTTCAGGTAGAAGCCTTCTTCACAGATGCCTTTAACAAAGCCAAATGAAATAGCACAGAATGCTGGAGTCTGTGTCCAAAAAAAAATGTAATGGGCTCCATCTCCATTAATAGGGTGCGTTTAATGCTCAGTGTGATTATCTTATGATAGATCTGTTGTTCAATGATCTGCTCCAATAGTAGAGAAGAACAAAATAAATCTTTATGTCAACACCACCTAATCTAAAATGTGTTTGCTTGGATGTAGCTGAGCTACATTCTGCTGAACTCTATAAACCAAAACTCTATTGGATTTCTATTTCAAGCAATGTCTTCTAGATTTTGGTTACTAAAGGCAAAACAATGGTTAACATGTTCCACAAAACAATTTGGAAAATTCCCTGATCCTAAAAATAGTTGGTATTATTTTGGTATTCCCCTGGAAATGTTGGAAATGTTGGAACTTAGCTAAAGTATCATTAACAACGGGTGGCCAGGACCTCGCTCTATAGTGGGATCTATGGTAGGACAGACCTTCGGTTACGTCAACCTGTCATATTTCATTAAGTACTCCCCATAGGTAGCCCTTTCTAGAACACCTACAACAGGAAATTATATGTTAATGTAGTAATTCTCCTGCACGCTCCAGCAATGTTTCATTTGTCATTTTTCTTCATCTTTTTTTGTATCTGTCAAAATGGATGTACCCAAAGTTCTGTGCTGCTTGGGTCATAAAAACATGAAAATCTCAAGTTGCCTTTCTTATTGGTCTCCCTTTACTCCATTGTAGGTTTCAGAACAAGGAAGATTCCCAAGCAGTGAAGACCATGGAGAACTCCATTCATCTGTGCTATTGCACCCACTGTATATTCATTTCACTTTGCGCTTTTTGGCCAGCTATACTGTATATAACTTTTTCATTCTTTGTTCTCAACTTTTTGTACATAGAATTTCATGTTCGTCGTTCAACACAGATCTGTTGGAAAGGGCTTTCCCGGCCATGCATCACCACAGTACAAGAATATCAATAAGTCTCTGGCTAATCAGTAGTATTAGCCACTTTTTTTTTCAATGACTCGTGTGTCCATTCCTTTTAAAAAGAAGAGAATTTGACAGTCTGAACTATTTTCACTGAACAGTAGACTAAAGTTTATTAAGAGACAGAAAAAAAGGGTTTTACAAGAATGCAACTCTGCATTCAGATAAGTGTCTTGTGAACAGACCTAGTGTATGGACATTTCAGAGCACAGATTTCCCAGTGGTAGGGTGTGGAGTTCATCCTTCACTTTGAGAACCCATAGCAGCAGTCGACAGGTTTCAGATTCTGAACCCACAACTTAAATCATTTTACACTGTGGATTTTTTCCTCTCCATGTGGGTGGTATTTGTATGTACCGTACTTTAAATCACTGCAAGTTAGAAGTGACGATTCTATTACTTTGTGTTCCTAATCTTAAAGTTCCTTCCTACAATATTCCAAGTCTATAAGCTGCCTGTATATCCAGTCATATCATTTCCTCCATATTATAGCAGCTAGTGCTCACTTTCTAACACCAACATGAATGCCTGACTCCTTTCCCTTACGATGTTTCCTAATTTCTAAATGGGTATCAATTCTAAGCTGCAGATAGTTAATAGTGGATGCAATGGTTCTACTGTAAAAAATTAAGCCTATAAAGTGTTTGAGCATGTAAAACATTTTTTTTTTTACCCTTTTTGGGCCTAGAAGCACTGAAATAATCGCAATTTCTTGCGCTCTGCAGAAAAAAATTACAATTGATCCTGAGATCACGCCAATTTCGTGCCTTGTGGGTGTGGAGTGGGCCAGTACATGTTGTCCCTGCCCCGCACCTGCGCACTTCAGATAGCCTGTGAACATGCAGGCCTCTTCAGACATAAATGTTTGCTGGTATCTTCCTTTAAAATGAATGACATGCGGATCTTGGGTGGATTTTGATATGCGCAAATCTGCCAAGTGAGCAAGACAAAGGCTGCGGATAGCTTGGCCCAAGTGTGTTCCATTCATGTTAATGCAATCAGCCCAAGCTCCTCCGTGCAGCCATTGAATTGCGCTTCAAATGTAATTTCCGCTTTGTTCAGAAGTGCTGTTCATTTAAAATACATATGGAAACTTTTAAATAATCTTTAAAGCATTCATTGTCTAGATTACCTTTGGGGCTTATTGGCATGGTTGCATTGAGACCTATCAGAACAGTTGAAATAAATATGAACTTTCGTAATACTTTTCATACGTATAAGGGAGCTCAAACCCCCTTTCCAGCCTTTTTGTACAAGTATTGTTATTGCATACATCAGTGTACTATTATCCTCTTAGTGGTGACAGGTTAAGATTACTATAGAATAGTAAGGAAGTAAGGATGCTACTTATAATCTCAGTTTTTACATGATCATCGCTAATGGTATTTACATATAGAACACATGATACATCCTTTTATATGCTGCACTATTTGTATATAAGAACATATAGAAAAGATACTGCCAATAATTGTAAGTGTTACCATTCTGAACAAAGAGAACGTTTGGCAGGATAAGGGATCTGGTCCCGTAGGACTCGTTTAATTGCCAGTGTATGTGAATATACACTGATAGCACATCGAGAACATGAAATAGACCAATCAATCAGAGAAATCAGTTTGAAAGGTCTTTATCAATTTGGACAGAATGATGTCCCCACTTATAACCCTTTATTGAATCATAGCAGTGACTAGTAGACTCGGCAAGTTGGTGTTACCTGGTTAACATCTTTAGAAAGTGACTGCTGGGGTAAGACTTAGCATGGTAGTTACAATACCCTGAAAGTGTCAACCATATTGTACTTGTCCTGGTAAACTTCCCCTTATTCCTATAGGAGCTGCGGCCCAAGAATATTCACACACCGCTCCAACCCACTGGCATTGGATCGGTGACACGGGATGTCACAGGAATCAGCTGCCAATGGCTCCAGTGGGCAGAACGGGAAAGTTTACAAGGGAATGTTGACTCTATTAGACCAGTGTTCATACCCTGGTAAACCACCTTATTGTCAACTGACCCCTTTAACCTCCCCCTTCCAACCACTTTATAAATCTAACCCCTGATGAAGACTAGGACAGTCCAAGAAAGAAAGATTTAGATCCAGCGCAAGAAGTAGTAGGATGTGATACATCCTGTATATAAGAAAGCTGGATCCAAGTTTTCTTTCTCTTGGATTGTGTTACACGTTGGTCACGTGTGAATCCGAGCAGCCACTGATAATCCTGGATGGATGAATGGTCACACTTTAATTTATTGAAGACTAGGACAAGTTTCTGATTAGTCTTTAAATTCTGTGTTGATGTGTTTTGCGCACAATCACATGACAATAACATGACTGCTTCTAGAAAGACTAGAAATATTAGTGACACTCATTGTTCAGGAATGGTCAGTGCCAAAGAAAACATTCCCTCTGTTCTGGAATATGTGAGGTGGTACATATAATAGTATACAAAGGTGCAGGGTAAGGCTCCTTGCACACAAACGTATACAGCTGCACTGGTGAGAGGAAGGGTGAGTGCTGCTCATCCTTACCCGCCATAGAGAAGCAAGTGGCGCTGTAGTGCAGCAACATTTAGGACATGCTCTATATTTTTCAGTGCATGGTCACGGTGGGGTGAGACACTGTGTGCATACCGCATCATGACTGGGCACTATAGGGGTCTATGGTGACCCATTATGTTTGTGTGCATGGGGCCTAACAATATAGTATAGCTTTATCAGGGGTAGACACATCACTGATATAAGCTGTGCAGGACCCCATCATATTACCGTCTATTATATTGCATGTACATGCCTGAGCTGATGAAGTCCATGGCTATCATGTACTAACAGGTTGTTGGAGAGACGTAAGGATGGCCTCTATGATAAGATATGGGACAACACGGGCCCTCTATGGTCTGTGTCCACCACTAAGCTGTATACTCTATTCAGAACTTCTTCTATAGCACTCTGGATCATAACAGGACAGAGATATCTAAAGACATTTATCACATACACTGTGTGCTCCACTGAGTCTGGCATACCCTACTAACCACCAGAGTATATGGAATTATTATGCCTTCTAATGTAATAAAGTTGCTTGTTCTGTATATACTGTTGCAGTATTTTGGAAAAGACATTTTGGATCCTTCTGTAATTGTTTTTTCAGTGCAAATTGCAGACTCAATAAATTATTTATTTGCAGAAAATGGGTGTCACTTTATTATTGGAATTAGGGTAGAAATGGTATCAGAAAGTCTGCCATATGCCATTGCAAAGCATTTAGGCACTTTTACAACTAGTGCGAAAAGAGGGCTTATCAAGAGAGGGACACGGCTTAAGTTAAACCAACGCATGGCAAAAATAATTTGGCATAATAGTAACCCAACCGTCCCAGATCTAGCCGAACAATCTGAAATTTCAACACATTTCTACTCCATCCACACCCCCACATTACCATAAAACCTCTGGGAGCTGGGGGCTGGCAGGTGCCATGTGATGGGTCTGCTTCATTGGCTCATAGCAGCAGCAGAGGGGGAAGCTGGACTGCTGTAGGGGAATAAGTAAGAGAGGTTAGTAACTTCATTATTTTTTACTTACACATCAACAAGGAAAGGAGTAGGTGAGTGAGTCTCTATGGGAAAGGTAGATGGGGGGGGGGGGGGGGCAGAATATGGGGGTTGCCGCAATGGGAGAGGGAGATGAGGGGGAGGGAGGAACAAAAAAAGATGTGCCATTTAAGTAGGGTTAGGGTAATGTCACACGTTCAGTTTTTCAGATGCAGTTTTTGATACCCAAACCAGGAATGGAGTAAAAGGAGGAGTGGAACCTTTCAATTATTTGTCTCACCCATTTTGATCCACACCTGCTTTTGGCTTCAAAAACTGCATCTGAAAAACTGAGCGTGTGCCATCAACCTTAGGAGGAATAATTAAAGTGGGCATTATATATGAGAGGCCAACAGAAAAGAGGGAATTTTCTTGAGGGGGCTGAAGAAATTTTCATTACATTAGGAGTATAAGGCTGGAGGCACACATAGCGTTTTGAACCCATTTTTGGGCCGTTTTTAAGCAGTCCGTTAAAAACCATATGCGTTTAAATACGCATGTATTTTTGACCAGTTTTAATCAAGATATTCGGTAAAACCTGTCAAAAATGGATGCGATCGAACCATGGCCCGTCCCCTGTGAATGTGCCACTAGCGGACCACATGACCGTGGCCTGTGGTTGGTGCCACCCGCACCGCTTTGTCTGCGTTTGAAAACGCAGACAAAGCCGTGCCCATGGGGGCGGGCCGTGGGCCGATCACATCAGCGTTTCGCCCCGGTGGGCGCCACATTGTCTGCGCTTTCAAACGCAGACAAAGCGGTGCGTGTGGCACCAGCCTCAGGGTACCATCACACGATCCGTTCCTGGTGCGTTTTTAAATGCACTGAGATTGCATGCGTTTTTCTGTGTTTACCATGCATGTGGATGGTTTCAATTCCATTTCTGGAAGTGTAAGCAGCTGTATTAACATTTTCACAGAAATGGCCAGAATGGCGCAGCAAATGACTGGCCTGGTCGTACTAAGTCCAATACATTGAGAAATCTTCCCCACGGTGTCTCTTTCTCACTCAGAGAAGTTGGGATGTGTTGTAGTCCGCCTAACTATCCAGCATTGGTCCCTGTGACAATCTGCTGCAGAGAATAAAAGTTTCTAGTCCGATTTTGCTGTGTCTTTTTGTCAGTTTCAGTTCTTCCCCCCCCCCCCCCCCCCCCCCCCCCCCGTGTTGTCAGCCAGTTGTGCACGGCTCTTCCTCTTGTTCCCTGCAGGCAGCATGCACAGAGGTTACTCCTGCTCCTCCGTGTTCCCTGCAGGCAGCATGTACAAAGGTTACTCCTGCTCCTCCGTGTTCCCTGCAGGCAGCATGTACGGAGGTTACCCCTGCTCCTCCATGTTCACTGCTGTCTGCATGCACAGAGGTTACCCCTGCTCCTCCATGTTCACTGCTGTCTGCATGCACAGAGGTTACCCCTGCTCCTCCGTGTTCTCTGCTGTCTGCATGCAGAGGCTACCCTTGCTCCTCCGTGTTCCCTGCAGGCAGCATGTGCAGAGGTAACCCCTGCTCCTCCGTGTTCACTGCTGTCTGCGTGCACAGAGGTTACCCTGCTCCTCCGTGTTCCCTGCAGGCAGCATGTACAGAGGTTACCCCTGCTCCTCCATGTTCCCTGCAGGCAGCATGTACAGAGGTTACCCTTGCTCCTCCACGTTCCCTGCAGGCAGCATGCACAGAGGTTACCCTTGCTCCTCCACGTTCCCTGCAGGCAGCATGTACAGTGGTTACTCCTGCTCCTCCGTGTTCCCTGCAGGCAGCATGCACAGAGGTTACCCCTGCTCCTCTGTGTTCCCTGCAGGCAGCATGTACAGAGGTTACTCCTGCTCCTCCGTGTTCCCTGCAGGCAGCATGTACGGAGGTTACCCCTGCTCCTCCATGTTCACTGCTGTCTGCATGCACAGAGGCTACCCCTGCTCCTCCGTGTTCCCTGCAGTCAGCATGCACAGAGGTTACCCCTGCTCCTCCGTGTTCCCTGCAGGCAGCATGTACAGAGGTTACCCCTGCTCCTCCATGTTCCCTGCAGGCAGCATATACAGAGGTTACCCTTGCTCCTCCGTGTTCCCTGCAGGCAGTGTGTACAGAGGTTACCCCTGCTCCTCCATGTTCCTTGCTCTCTGAAGGCAGCATCTATAGAGGTTACCCCTGCTCCTCCGTGTTCCCTGCAGGCAGCATGTACAGAGGTTACCCCTGCTCCTCCGTGTTCCCTGCAGGCAGCATGTACAGAGGTTACCCCCTGCTCCTCCGTGTTCCCTGCAGGCAGCATATACAGAGGTCACCCATGCTCCTCCGTGTTCCTTGCTGCTGCAGGCAGTGTGTACAGAGGTTACCCCTGCTCCTCCGTGTTCCCTGCAGGCAGCATGCACAGAGGTTACCCCTGCTCCTCCGTGTTCCCTGCAGGTAGCATGTACAGAGGTTACCCTTGCTCCTCCACGTTCCCTGCAGGCAGCATGTACAGTGGTTACCCTGCTCCTCCGCGTTCCCTGCAGGCAGCATGTACAGAGGTTACCCCTGCTCCTCCGTGTTCCCTGCAGGCAGCATGTACAGAGGTTACCCCTGCTCCTACATGTTCCCTACTGTCTGCAGGCAGCATATACAGAGGTTACCCCTGCTCCTCCGTGTTCCCTGCAGGCAGCATGTACAGAGGTTACCCCTGCTCCTCCGTGTTCCCTGCAGTCAGCATGCACAGAGGTTACCCCTGCTCCTCCGCGTTCCCTGCAGGCAGCATGTACAGAGGTTACCCCTGCTCCTCCGTGTTCCCTGCAGGCAGCATGTACAGTGGTTACCCCTGCTCCTCCGTGTTCCCTGCAGGCAGCATGTACAGTGGTTGCCCCTGCTCCTCCGTGTTCCCTGCAGGCAGCATGTACAGTGGTTGCCCCTGCTCCTCCGTGTTCCCTGCAGGCAGCATGTACAGAGGTTACCCCTGCTCCTCCGTGTTCCCTGCAGGCAGCATGCACAGCGGTTACCCCTGCTCCTCCGTGTTCCCTGCAGGCAGCATATACAGAGGTCACCCATGCTCCTCCGTGTTCCTTGCTGCTGCAGGCAGTGTGTACAGAGGTTACCCCTGCTCCTCCGTGTTCCTTGCTGCTGCAGGCAGCATCTATAGAGGTTACCCCTGCTCCTCCGTGTTCCTTGCTGCTGCAGGCAGCATCTATAGAGGTTACCCCTGCTCCTCCGTGTTCCCTGTAGGCAGCATGTACAGTGGTTACCCCTGCTCCTCCGTGTTCCCTGCAGGCAGCATGTACAGAGGTTACCCCTGCTCCTCCATGTTCCCTGCAGGCAGCATATACAGAGGTTACCGCTGCTCCTCCGTGTTCCCTGCAGGAAACATGTACAGAGGTCACCCATGCTCCTCCGTGTTCCTGGCTGCTGCAGGCAGTGTGTACAGAGGTTACCCCTGCTCCTCCGTGTTCCTTGCTCTCTGCAGGCAGCATGTGCAGAGGTTACCCCTGCTCCTCCATGTTCCTTGCTCTCTGCAGGCAGCATGTGCAGAGGTTACCCCTGCTCCTCCATGTTCCCTACTGTCTGCAGGCTCCCCCTCCTTCCTTCCTTGCTCGGAGATGTGCTCTTCCTCCTCCCATGTCACTTCCTCCTGTGCTCTCCCGCCTCTTTCTCTCCTCTCCGGCAGCCGTGTGTGTGACTGTGTAGCAGGGCGCATACACACAGTGTTATCCCCTCAGTCCTGTCATGTCCAGCACACCGTCCTCCAATGACCGCAGCCCCTCCGGGGGCACAAGAGGACCCGACATGATGTGGGGAACAAAGTGATTGTTGTCCTTGGGGCGCAATGGGGAGACGAAGGCAAAGGCAAGGTGGTGGACCTGCTGGCTACAGACGCGGACATCATCTGCAGGTGCCAGGTAAGTGGCCCCCTACCTACCATCCTCTTCCCCAGACCCTGCCTGATTCATAGGAGGAGGGTGAAGGCCAAAAATCCCCCCTCCTTCTCCTGTGCAGTATTTTATGATGTTCTTTAACATTTATTGCACCCAATGCTTGTTTTATGATTTTTGGATGTTTCCTTCTGTTGCGTTTATTGCTGATTTTTGCTCTGGTTCCTGTGCTGTGACCTTGATGAATTGCTATAAGGTCTATTTACCAGCGTCCTGGTCATGTCGTCTCTGTGGTGCTAACTTTCTCAGGGCGTCCATTACCGGGGTCACCGAGGGGGGTCATTCATTCCAGGGCTGTGATTTCTAGTCGTGTGTGGGACTTATTCTTATAGTAAGGTCATTTCAACTAATATGAAAGTCTAAATCTTTCATTGCTCCTTTATATTAATATTTTGGTTTGTATATCACACGATCATGCAGGGGGGGGTTGCGCTGGGCGTTGTATCAGCGCATAAAACGCGTCCCCCAATGTATTTCTATGGACTCGTACAAACATGGCTGTGGTTCCCTCTGCCTGGGTCCTATTCAGTCTCCCCTGCTATTATCAGTGTGTGAGCGGAGCTCGTACACCATGACACATGTGCCGCCACATGTCTGTACAGGAAGCCGTATTCTGTTACTTATTTCTTATACTGATGCTGAATAACCCGGAAATCCACCATTAATAAGCTCGGGCTGTGTTCACACCTGGAGTTATGTGTTGCTTTTCAAAATTCGTGCTGTCACCTATTGTAGTAAGATTGTGTTCACTTTGCGTTTACTAAACTAGCCATGGCCAGTTTCTAGGGGCGTTTATTTGCCGAAATTGGCTGTTTGGCCGCCAATCCGTCAAAATGTCCTCGTCGGGTGGCCGAACTTGAATGTCGGGTCTGTTCATTTCTACCTGTAGATGTCTGCAGGTGCTGGCTACACGCGGAGCATTGCTGCTCATGCATAACATCACGGCTCTTCTCATAAGACACTCAGTCCATGTTCACATGGTGCGTTTTAGCCGCAATCCAAAGGCTTCCCTCGTGATCTCTTTTTGAGGTGACATTGCTTTTCCATCATATCTCATAGACTGTAAGCTCTTGGGAGCAGAGTCCTCATTCCTATTGTTTCATATGGCAATGTTATTACTTTGTAATGTCTTATTTTATTTGTATATGATCCCCACAATCTGTAAAGTACTATATAAATAAGTATTATTATTATTATTCCTAAACGCAGTGTTATCTCAAGATTTGATCACGAGATAAGCCTATCGATTTCCTCTCAGTGTGAACACGGCCTCAGGGATGCCTAGGGCTCAGTAATGGGAATACACATAGTAACGATTACTGGGAAAGTGATTTGAGGACAAGGTTTACTGCTGGGGCCCTTAGAGAGAGGATTCCCGCTCCCAGATTAGTTCTATTCCCATTGATATTAAAGGGGTTGTCCAGAGGTTATAAAATATGACTACTTTCTTCCAAAAACATTGCTTGGTTTGTGCTGGTAGTGCTACTCTATTCATCTCTATGCAGCGGAGTTGCACTACCAGAACAAACCATAGTCAGAGTGTGGCGCTGTTTTTGGAAGAAATTATGTCCCATTTTCCAACCTCTGGACAACCCCTTTAAATGTAAGGAACCTACACAGGACATGGGTGACAAAACCTGGTGTTACAAAAGGAGGGGCGGACAAATAATGTCATAAATCCAATATCCTATTCCCCATTATGCCAACATCATGGCACATTTTAATAAGATGTTTAATAATTTACTGCATTCGCTCATGGCGTTTACGTTGTGTTTTGAAACGCAAAATGACAGCCGAGGAGATTTGCCACATCAACACATTGGACAGGAGTCCTTGCATCCTACAGAAACATAACGCAAGGACTCCCGGACGAGTTGCAGTGCTGGTAATGTAAGAAGTATTACTGTGGTTGTTTTGAGTCCTTGCATTGTATTTCTGTATGCTGTAAGGACCGCTGTCCCGTGCAAAGCATGCAGTCCATGTGATCGGACCAATGTGCCGGTCCATTTCCACAGGCTGTGCACTTTCCTGTGCAGCGGCCATAGTCTTTATCTAAAGCCAAGAAGGACCTTGGAGCACGTTCATTGCTCTACAGTGAAGAAAATGTCACCACTTGTGTATAAACAATATTGTCATAGAGCAAGTCATACGATATACTCCTGTACACTTGCCCCGGGGGAGCATCCGTTCTAATGCTATTGAATTGCATTAGGAAAACAATGCAAATAGATGCGTTTCCGTTGAAACCCTTAGGCTGCATTCACATTACATTTTTACGTGTTTGCATTCCGTTTAGAAACACAGGTGTAGATGTGCGAGGGTTTCTATGGAAATGCATGCGATTGGTAATGAGAACCCACAACTTACTGACTGCAAGTGTTACGTTTCTAAATGCAAGTGTGAATGCAGCTTAAGACTGCGTTCACATGTGGCGTTAACACATGCATTTTGTATACTTAATGTTTACAGTAATGTAATGGGACACATCTCTTCTCTTCAGCCATTCTGATGCATTTTAAAACGCATACATTAACGCCACGTGTGAATGCAGTCTGAGGCTACGTGCACATGATATTTGATCCCCAGACCAAGTACAATACAGTGGATGGGAGTCCTCACATCATGGAGAAATATGATGCAAGGAGTCCCTGTTTGCTGGTCAAACAGTGGCGCCAACATTGTGATAACTGTAATAGTGTTGGTTCTGCTGTTTGCTGATGCAAGGCCCATGGGATGTGACCAGCACACAGGTCCGTTTCCACGGACCAAGTTGTTTTTTCCGAAGGACACAGAAATGAAGTATCTGTACACAATATTATTATAGATTAGGAAAAAAACTGGTTACAAATAAATGAAATCTAAGCACAAGACTGGAAAATGTTATTGTGGTGACTGCCTCTTATTCATACCCGTCTAGACGCTCTGGCAGAGTATAAGGAGTTTTGTGAGTGGCAGGATGCCATATTTGTCTGTCTGCGCATATTAGTAGCGTTTATAAGAATAATTTTAGTATACGGACATTTTCCAAGTGGAGAAACCGTAGGATAATGAGCGCTGCTTTTCCTCCTGTCTGAGCTCCAGAGGTCTGATTATTCATACACTGCATATCAAATATGTATTACAAGAACATGGGGGCAGCTGAAGGAAACCAGGAGGGAACGACCTTCCCATTTCTGTGGCTCATATGACAATGGGCGTAGATTAACCAAAAGGAAGTGACTTACCAGAAATATTGCACATACTACCCTCAGCCAGGGCTGCTGTCAGTGTGTGAGCGGCCCTGTCGCTCCCATGTCACACGTGTACCGCTAGCCCCGGGTGGAAGAATAACAATGGCATAATTGAACTCTTTCTCCAGCTTTAGGATCTGCACAGATCAGATTATGTGACATGTCCTGTGCAGGTCCTTCAACTTTATCAAGCCCAGCAGAAGGGAGGGGTAAGGTCTCAATCTTTCTCACACCCAACCCTCCCAAAACCTTGTTTTCACTAGTGTTCTAGAATGGTGTTGAAAATAATGAGGTCAATGGCTACACAAATTCATGACCCTATGCTACACAACCCTTAGGGTGATGCCACACTTTGCTTTTTGAACTAGTTTTTGGCCCGTTTTGAAGCAGTCCGTTCCAAAAACGCATGCGTTAAACGCCTGGGTTTTTTTTAACAGACTGCTTAAAAACAAACCAAAAACAGGTTCAAAACACCATGTGTGGCATCACCCTTGGTTTTCATGCAATGTGCAGGCACAGATGAATACGCTGCAGGGGCTGGTGGTCCATGGACGGTCCATCACAACACTGCTTAAATGCTTGTATGCAACAGAATATATTCATAGCATCCTTCAGAATTGTCCAGGACAATTAAATTTTTTTACAATGCTGTTTAGGGACGGGGCGGTCTGTAAAAATGCGTATATTTGCCTCCTCCAGTGATCCCTTTCTTTATCATAGTATAAAAGCCCGGAAAAAGCCCAACCTTTAAGAATTAAATAAATGTTTTTTTTCCCCACAACCCGTGATATTTTTTTCTCTCCAGAAAGGTATCCAGGCCTCTCTTGAACATGGATTCCGCCATAACAACCTCCTGCGGCAGAGATCTCCATAGTTTCACTGCTCTGAGGCCGCGGTCACACGTACCGCTAGGCATCTGTCATTACGCGACGATAGCGCACAGGGGGAGGCCCGAACGCATATGCGTTTCCAAGGAAACGCATGCGATTGATAAGCCGATCGCATGCGGTTTTCTGGAAACGCATGTGCGTTCGGGCCAAGGACCACCCCTGTGCGCTAGCCTAGCTGTATGTGTGAACCTCCAACAGTCCTAACCACTGGCACACGCCTGCTAGAGTGATGGGAAGCGCTGTAGGAGGTGAACATATGCTTTTATTCTTTTTACAACCCCTTTAATCTCTGATGGGTGAACTGATGTGGTCTTGCTGTAAACAAAGTGGCCTGTATTCACTGTCATATTAATGCATACTAAGAGACTGCAGACTTCTCAAACACCCATCTTAAATTTAAAAAAAAAACACAAATATAGATATTTTTGCAAATTTTTTACAAGAAAACTGAAATGAACTGCTATCCATTTCCTTCTGATCCTCCCTGAGATGGTTCAACTCCTTCATTGGAGTCCAACTGTGCTTAATTAAACTGATTGGACTTAATTAGAAAAGGCCCACACCTGTCTATGTAAGACCTCAGAGTGCATGTCAGAGCACATGAGAATCATGAGGCCTAAGGAACTGCCAAAGGAACTCAGACAGAAATGTAGCAAGGCACAGACCAGGCCAAGGTTACAAAGGAATCTCTGCAACACTCAAGGTTTTCTAAAAGCACAGTGACCTCCAAAAGCCTTAAATGGAGAAAGCTTGGCACAACCACAACTCCTCCTCGACTTGGCCGCCCAGCCAAACTTAGAAATTGTGGGAGAAGAGCCTTGGTGAGAGGTGAAGAAGAGTCCCGAGATCACTGTGGCTGAGCTGCAAAGATACAGTAGGGAGATTGGAGAAAGTTCCACAAAGTCCCCCATCACTGCAGCCTCCACCAGTCAGGGCTTTATGCCAGAGTGTGACGACGGAAGCCTCTCCTCAGTGCAAAAAATATGAAAGCCTCATACAGTGTGCAGAGCACATGAAAGACTCCCAGACTATGAGAAATAAGATTCTCTGGTATGAGGATCTCCAAAGCCAGGTAAAATCCACGAAAAACTTTTTGCATCATTCCCAAGAAGACTCCTGGCTGTACTAGCTCCAAACCAAAAAGAAGTTAGTGTTCTACTCCAATATGCAAATCAATCCGAATTTGATCCACAGAACAGTCTCATCAGCTTTCGAAATAGTTAAAAATAGAGGGGTTCCTCGGTAATTCCTCCTGGCTTTCTGTGAATTTCCTGCTGTAGTCTCGACAGTGGACCTCACTCCACGAAGATCCTGTGCTGGAAATTTGGTACAGATTGTTTAACCCGGTAATCCACACTATCTGTACCAAATTTCCAGCACAGGATCTTAGTGGAGTGAGGTCCACTGTCGAGACTACTGCAGACATCTATCAAGTGTTTAGGTCTAAGAGAAAGTCTTGGTCAAACATGGGGTTTAATGCGGCCCGAGGGTATCTGCTGCCCAGGTTCCTAACCAAACTGCCCTCAATTCTCTGAACATGGTGCATGACAAACCAGTATGACCAGTCTCGGGTGACTCAGCTGTTTAGCTCAAAACTGTATTCGTGCGGAGCTGGGGCCGGACAAAGAAGGTTTTTGGCTGTCACATATTTGTAAACCATAAAAAAACTTTTCCGTGTTCTACAAAAAGAGTCTTCACTATTAAAAGACAACACTGAATGTTATAATTCCTGATGCTTTTCTGCCGATTGAGGCGGTTTACAATTAGCGCCGCTTGTTACATGATTTTTGTATTATGTTGAAGTTCTGTAAATCCAATTCTTTTTTCTTTTTTTTTTTTTTTGCTTAGACTATTTTTGTTTCATAATTACAGTGATCATCCATAGTTACAATTAGAAATGAGGCAATAATAATTTAAGAAATGAGCGTGATTGACGCCTCTAGTTTATGCTTCTGTTTGTGGATTGGAGGAACCTAACCAAAAATAAATGGAGCCTCCTGATCTGCCATGGTGGGGGTTTGGCCAGTGCACAGAGCACCCTCTGGGGATCAGTGCTGCCCTATGAAACTATGACGTGTGGTCTTGAAGACTTTCTGATGTTCAATCCAACTCTACTAGTCTTAGACATACCAGTTATGATGAGGAAGCAAATAAAAAGCCCTACCCCAACCTGTTGGTGATATTGAGTTTGAATGTGTCTAATCACATTTCGGGCTGCGTCCACACATGGCATTTACATTGCGTTTCAAAAGTCAATACAACAGCTAAGAAGATTTTACGGCAATGCTGTTTACAAAATGCAACCGCAATGTTAACACAACATTGCGCTCTGTAAGCACAAATGTTAACAGCAGTGTAATTGGTAAAACCTCTCCTCCTCAGCTGTTGTATTGGGTTTCGAAACGCAATGTAAATGTCATGTGTAAACCCAGCCTCGGAAGTGCTCTTAATGTTGACAACAGGAACGTAATCCCAACTGGAAATGTATTCACTCTAAGAAGGACAAGAAGACTGGGGCAAGGCCGGTCATCTAACTGGCTGGGATTCAGGGAATGCAAGGAAAACTATAGGAATTTATGTACCAGTCATAGTTTAAAAGTTCTTCAGGGATCCAGACACTTAATTTCACAGAACGTCTCCACAGCCTCTTCCCTCCAAAGAGAAGCTCAAGCAGAACAGCTGTTTGTGAAAACCTGTCAAGTGCTCAGAGTCCAGCACCAATCCTGGAATATGAATCCATTTGTTCCACCATCCCAGGAAGTGGGAGGTATGTCCTGGGTTTCAGCTCTTGAATGAAATGGGAAAGCAGGGAGCCATTAGCTTCCCTGTTAAACCATTAAGCCTCTGCCGTTTGTGTGCAGCACAGGTCGGCAGAATGCGATGTGATGACATCATCCCCCCAAGCGTCTTCAAAGAGGAGAGGAGAGGAGACCTGCTGTGGAGGAACAGGAAAAGGTTCTTTGTTTTCTTTACAGCAAAAAGGAAAGATGTGGTGCGGTCATATTATAAATGAACTGCTACCGGTATTGTATTATTATTTTTTTACACTTCCTGAGGCCAGTAGTGGGCCACACATTGACCTCAAAACCATTTACAAGTATTCCCTATACCTACAGTGAATATAGGAATGTATTTATTTCAAGGTCGACTTGTTTTTTTTTTTTTTTTTGCTTGGTCTGAGTGGGTAATACTGTAAAGTCTCATCACTTCTCCTGGTGTCTCTATGATACTTAATTGTAACTCAAAGATTGCAATTATACTCCACTTGAAAGGTTCCCATGACCTAAAAATACATACAGCTGAGTCCTTAAGATGTGGTAATAAAAGAAGAGCTTGTGGCCTGGACTCCTAATATCTTCCAGTGCAGGACAACAGGTGTCTGCCAGGGTGTACATCATACGAGGCTTTGTATCATTTGCATTTCAGGAGATGGTTTTATAACAGGGGTCAGTGATGTGACAATACTTCCCTCTTGTCATCATAACACCATCTGCAATCCTATAGGGAGGTCCTGGGTACCTTTTGGTATCTCTGTTTTAGTAAATGGTAACTTCTCTTAGCACTATCTAAAATCAAAATCCATCATGATAAACCAAGGACACGTACACATAGGTCCAGGTACAGGGACTGCGGTTATTTTCTTATATTTGTTATCCATGACCTCCTTCCTTCTAAAATCAACTTTTTGACATTATGCTAATGAGTCAAAAGGGCTCGGGTTGTGTTACCATAAACTTTTAGTGTTGCACATTCACAGGCTGTTACAGTGAGCAGAATATGTCTTGCCCAATCCTCTGCTCCTCTTTATGCTCATTAGCATAATTTTTAAAGTTGATTTTTAGGAGGTTATGGATACTATAAGGCTAAATTCACACTACCATGGAGGTTTAATGTATCAATGTAAATTTTATTTCATCCGTTATGGTGCGTTTGGCATGGATCTGTTATCCACACGTGTTTTAAAACCGAGGAAAAGTAATGCAGCCTCCGTTATTTTTTCTGTCCAATAACGCATGCATGAACGGAATATAACGCATGACATAAAATATTACATTGATGTCAATAGGTGATATGTTAAACCTCCCTTCTTTCCTTTTTGTAACGAAGGGAAGGAACGGTAGGGTGGAATGAGCCTACGAAGATTACCATAGTCCATCATAGTGCCTGGATCTATGAGTACGTGTCCCTGCTTTATAATGTTTGATTTTGATAGTGGATTGATGATATCCTACAATGAAAAGGTGGAAAAATACATAATCTGAAAGCGCAACAAACCATAAATGCCACAGACAGAGCTTCACCTTTTAATGACATTGACTGTATAGAGTAGTTGGCATCCGTAGCTAATGGCATCTAGTAACTACCGCTTGCTATTATGGCTTTATATTTATTCTAATTATAAGTTGTATCCAGCTTATTAACATACAGATTTCCGTATTAACTTGTGAATACCTGTTCTAAATTCATGTGCTAAGGGCATAATTGTGTTAATCTTCAGTACTGTTAGGACATGCATCACTTCCTAGTAATTGAGGCTCCCGACAAAATACATATAAGGCCATATATATGTATAGAGGGCACTGTGGTCTCTTGCAGATTGTGGGAGTTCTAGACGTTGTGCAGGGGTTATCCGAGTTCCGAAATAACAGGGCTGGGGCACACTATTTAAAAGTAATAAACATGTACTTTCCTCCTCCGGCGCTGCTGATGTCCCGCACCGCGGTCCATCTGATCTGTGCACTGGTTTGTTTACAAGGGTGCACAGAGAGCTTCCGTCCAGCCGGAAGCACCCATCCGGCACCATCTTCCAGCTCTTACAATGCTGAGAGATGGTGACGGATGGGAGGAGCCGGCCACATCACCGGTTGGAAGCTCCCTGTGCGAGGCTTCTGTGCCCCACAAACAAACAGGGGCACAGATCAGACAGACTGCAGCGCGGGACATCAGTGGCACCGGACAAGTCCACATTTATTTTTAAATAGCCCAGCTCGGCCCTAAGAAACTTCTTAAACCCGGATAACCCCTTTAAGGGATAAATACTATAAAGGGACACATAACAACAACTTGCTGACTGTTTCCCCGGTAGCAATAGTTAGTTTATTTTTTCTTTTACTAGATTCAAAATTGGACACCATTATGTACTTTTTACTAATGTATATATGTAATTGGATGGAGAAACTCAGGATCACTATTGCACCAGAGAATATGAAACTTCACACCAGTCTGGCCAAATGTGATGGCTATTTCAAGCTACAGCGTGCTGCGGGTGTCCTAGAGGTCAGGACAGAACCTTGCAAAAATAAAAATACAGTAGGAGAAGGTCAGGTTTTACATTTCATGAACTGTTCTAGAATGGAGAGTTATATGCCCACTGGAATCCTGGGTGATTTCTGTACAGTAATGCTCACAATGACTACATTTTATGGAGGTTCTCTAAACTAACAGACGAATTTATCATTTTTATAATCCTCAGACAATTGAGGACATTGGATAGATAAAACCTTCTGCGAAAGATAAATTGACTTTCTTGTTTGCAGTACCATGGTCTTTTCCCAGGTATTTCTGTAGGTTTGTTTAAGGGACAGGTTACTCCTGATTTGATGTTGGTGTTCTGCTGTGAGCTCATTGTATATCTCCACTGTTATGTCTGTTCTCTATCTCTCATTTTTCTTTGTAACAGTGAGAAGTTGCATCTGCATCTCCCTCCTTTCCTCTCTGATTCCTGTCTGCAGTCATTTCAGTAGTTTAAATAAGTTACCTGGCTCCCTGCCAGCAGTGTGTGGTGAGTCCCTGGGGAGGGGGCAGCTGCAGCTTGTGTGTGCTATGTTAGTCTCCTCTTTCCACACTCATGTAGCCCACTCCCTGTCATGTGCATTGATCAGACAAAGGGAGGGAGATGGTGTGGAGTAGAGGGTGAAGGTATGAAGAAACCAAAGCACACAATGGCTGCAGCTCGCCCTCATCTCTGGAACTCGCCGCATGCTGCTGGCAGGGAGCAAGCTAATGTGAACTAAACTTACATAAACTACTGAAATTATTCAAAATGCTGACAAATACACTTCTAAAATCAGCATAGCATAAGCTTTTGAAACCTATTACAAACTAATAATCACATTCCTTGTAACAGATTTGCTTTAAAAGGCTGTTGGGAAGTATCACTTTCCCTAAATTTTAATTTGTAGTTTAGAGTGCATCTCTGGAAATATAGCAAACCGGGCAATCCTCATCATATTTTATGTTGGTAAAATAGAGTAGAAGCAGATATACATATAATGGCTTAAAGGGAACCTGACAGCACGTTTTTCACAAATACAGGCAGTGGCAGTTTCCTATAGCGCTACTGTAACTATCTGATGCTTTATTTTAGCTAAAAATAGTCTCCTTCAGACCCCGTAAAATCAGAGTTAAAATCTTGCCTGGTATCTATGCATCTTTGGAGTGAGTAGAGAGGCGTGGCCTAATGTCATATGACCATGATGACATCACAGTTCCTTAAGCTACTTAACATTAGCAAACTGTACCCCATGTAAATATCTGACCACATAAAACAATTACAGCAGCCTACATGGACCTCTACTTCTCTCCATGCAGGCTTTTGTGATTTCATGTGATACAATGTGCTGTGATTTCATGAGATATACTTGGTGTACAGTTTTTAATGATAAAAAGCTGAAGGACCTGCGATGATGTCACCCTTGTCACATGACATTACAGCATACAGAGATAGCAAGGGGAGGAGCTGCTGGATTCAGCCCAAGGAGGCCACTCCCACCTCGACTCGCTGTAGCCGTGCTTAGATACCAGGTAAAACAATAATGTTGAATATATGGGAATCTCAGGGAACCAATCTTTAGCTTAAATAAAGGTGTCAGTTACAAGGGCTCTATGGGAACCTGTCATTACCTGTATTTGTGAAAAACGTGGTGACGGGTTCCCTTTAAGGCTGGGTTTACATGACGTTTCCTGTATACATTCGGTGTATACAGATGCAGCGCTGGTGAGAACTTGTCTGTGAATTGATGTTGTCTTAAAGCTGCTAGGAGGAGACTTGCTGCTCCCCTCCTTCCTCCGTACCACTTCTATGTGATCTGACACCACAAACAACTTCTGTCTTGTCACTCGCAAGAAAAAAATTTCATGGGAAATTCCAGTGAAAAGGAGATTAGGAATGAAGGAAGTTGGTGATCCTTCAAATTGCTAGTTGAGTCCTTCTTCATAGTTCTCATCTCTGTGGACTTTATTGGATCTCTGGTAACATTTGGTTCCAGGTCACAGTTTGAGTTGCTGCAGAGTAGGGACTATTTTAGGATTCTTCGCTATGAGGCCAGAAGAATGATGCAGCATCTCACTAGTGTCCATAGCATGCCAAGCCCAGAAGAATATGCTAGATCATTGCACAGCATAAATGGGACAGGCCTCATCTCACCATGTCTGAGACCTATCATATTCAATGCTCACACTGTGTAGTCCGTGAGCAAGTATTTCACTGCTTTACACGAGGATTAAGAATAATAACAAATCTTTATAAATTCTGCAGCTTTACAAATCATGGGATACATATACAAACAAAATAAGACATCACAAAGCAATAACATGGTCGTATTCAACAGTAGGAAGGAGGGTCCTGCTGAGGGTCACAAGAGCTTGCAATCTGAGGAGGAAGGGTGACGCAGGAGGAATAAGAGCGGAGACACTCATAGATCCAGGCACTGTGACTGTGGTTATCTTTATATTTGTTATCCATGGCCTTCTTCCTTCTAAAATCAACTTGTAAAATTATGCTAATGAACCTTAAGGGGCTCTGTTGGGTGTTTGCAGTGATTGCAGTCACTCGCTTTTAAAATGAGCAGAGCAGGTCTCATCCTCCCTTTGCCCTTTCCCTTCTCCCTCTGTCTGTGTAATCTAGAAGCAGCAGGAGGAGGTGCTTGGGAGGAGAGATCTCTGCACATTGTAACAGCTTGTGAAAAGACATCACACAGAGGCTCTGGAAACGCCCACCAGAGCCTCTCAGACTCATTAGCATAATTTTAAGTTGATTTTAGAAGGAAGATGACCACAGTCATGGTATCTGGATCTATGACTAGCTGCCTTTGGTTTATCCATGTTTGATTTTGATGGTAGATTTCCTTTAAGAGCAAGTTTTGAAGCGTTGGAGGTTGGGTTTTCGTCTGATAGTCCGGGGTAGGGCATTCCAAAAAATAAATGCATTAAGAATAGATTGTAGAGGAGAGAGATTAGTTAGTGGAAGACTGATTACTAAGGCGTTACAGTAGTCTAGACAAGTGTGATTCAGAGCGACAATTAGGGTTTTAGAGGTTTCCATTGTAAGAAATTGGTGGATTCTGGAAATATTTTTGAGGTGCGCGAGCATGATAGTGATTGTATAAACTGTGCAAAGGAGAGATCTGGGTCCAGCAGAACCCCAAGACAGCAGGCCTGCTAGTTATGATGATAGATGGAGATGTGATGATAGATGGAGAGGTCCAGGTTGATAGATGGTGGAAAGACCAGAAGTACAGCTTTAAAAATTGTACGTTTCTGGTAGAGAGGACATGATGTTAGAGACCGCAGAGAGACAATCACTTTGGTTCTGCTGTAAGGCAGGGATAACAAGCAGAAGTATATAGCTGGGTATCATCTTATTATCATCTACCACCCTGACTAACTTAAAAAAAAAAGGGGGGGGGGGTTACAGGTCCTCCCCATTTCACCTAAAATTAGCTTCCAGTGCGGCCTTGTACCTTAATTACAGCCAATTTTTGGATATACAAATTAGCTTTTCTGACTCATGTCTACTGGCTTTGACTCTTCTCCTCTCCAAGGGTGCCAGTGAACCACGCCCCATTATTTTGACTGACTGCTCTGTCTCTTCAAATCACTGCCCTGCCTCCTAACATTAGCAAACTGTACCCAATGTATGTATTTGAGCACATGAAATCACAGCAGCCTCCAGGATGGAGAGGAGTAGATCAGATGCATACAAGGGTACAGTTTGCTAATGTTAGGAGTTTAAAGAGCCTGAGATGATGTTGCCCAGGTCACATGACATGAAGTGCTAAATAGTAAGAAGGCATAAGGCAAGGGGAGGAGTGTATGGGAGGGGTCAGCCAATCAGGACAGTCCCCCTCTGATGCCAGGGAATATAAGATATAAAGTTGATTTATGTGGATGTGAGGGAAACAATTTTTAGTTAAAAGGGTCAGTCAGTGTATAGAGCTCTAAAGGAACCTACCACTGCCTACATATGTGCAAATGTGCTGATAGGTTCCCTTCAAAGACTGAAAACCAAATCTGCTGATGGATTCTGCCTCTTCAGAGCCTTTACACCCAATGACTTAAAAATAATGATTTTACCATGGAACTTCATTGTATCTAGAATGCTGAGAACAATGGCTGCATGCACTGTTACTGTTCAGCATCGGGGTCTTCTGTTTTGACCTTATTTGGACAAAATCTTGTGTTTGCAGTTTAGTCATCACCAAAATCTCTTCCTCTTTAGTGGAGTGTTCTTGTGTTGCGATGAAGGAGCCCCCAGTAATTTACCAATGTGGCCCCTAACTGCTAATGACCTTCCCAAATAGGCAGTCCCTGCCTGGTCCTCAGCCTAGTTTGTAATGCATGGTCTCCAGCTCTGTATGGGTTAATAAATTGCAAGCCTCCTTCTTATGGAGTGCCATTTGTCGTGCTACACAGAGGATCCCTAGTGCACTCATCATTCATGTCTTATCTTCTTTATAAGGGAGGAAACAACGCAGGACACACTGTCGTCGCAGAAGGAATAGAATATGATTTTCATCTCTTACCAAGTGGCATTATTAACGCTCAAGCAACTTCCTTAATCGGTAAGTGCTTGCCTAGAATATATGGAAGGACATGGATCGAATGAAAGAAATGCAGGTATTTACACTTGTGCAATATAAATCTGGACTCGTAACATTTTCATTGTTTAAGAAAATTTACAATGGACATAAAAAGCGTGAGATCACATTTCTGTATAAAGACATGAGTTAGTGCTCAGCTTTATTTTCCCCCACACCATACATTGTAAATTGTGTACACTACACCAGTGCAAGAAATAAATCCCTTTTTATAGTGTGACCCCTAGTGGTCAAAAGATACATTGCACTTCTTGTATTGCATTACAATGGATGGCAATTTCAGAAGGCAGATTCCTATAACGGAGTATAGCAAGTGTGAATCTCTGCTGAGGTTGGGGTCTCACTCTTCATTTCAATGTCTGGAACTTTTATCCTAAAGCAGAAATATAAATGTGTGTGTTATAAAATATATATATATATATTTCTCTTAGCATTGGTCTGTTAAGCTGCAAATAATATACTTCATTGTCTTAAAGGGTTTTTCCAGTTTTATAAAATGGGAAGAATGGACAAAAAAGTGGTTTAATAAGATACAAAACAACGTATACTCCCCTTTACTGGTCTCCCACCACCACCATACTGGCCGCAGGTTGGCAGCCATTGGCAGGTTTGCCTACTATTCTTTTACATTCTATCCCAATATAACCATATAGAGACAAAACCTGAAATGAAGCCCCCATAACACTTGTATTTAGTGTGCACAAAAATTGCTGGCTATTGTCCAAGTAATACTGTTATACATCATATAATGGTCGAGTGCCTGGCAGGCGCAGGTTGTAAGGACTTTTATATCACTGTAAGTTTTAAATGCCACCATCATATTCCCCAACGCTGTACAGATCATGGTGTACATATCCAAATAGAATAAGACATTACAAAATAATAATATGGTGATACAAAACAATCGGAATGAAGGCCATGCTAACAAGAGCTTACAATCGATGAATATGCTTCCCTCGTTGGTCACTTACAAGAACTCTGTCCTTATGGGCTCCCTTACAGCTCAGCAGTGCGCTGCCATCTTATTCTAGACTCTTGGTACAGAAACAGATGACATGGTGGCAGCAATGTATAATTGGGAGTAATTATCTACTTGTATGGGAATGAGATTCCTTTAAGGTCCCCATGGTTCCTAGTTGGTGTGCACCTGTACCCTCTTAAGTCACACTCCCACCTACAGACGACAATCTGAGAAGCTTATTGTATCCAGATTTGTGCAGCTTCCATTGAGTTGGAAATCGTCTCTATATATCCCTATGCTGTTTTCTTGCCCTAGTAATGGCCACATATATTGGAAAAAATACATGTCACTCAATATTTGAGTATACGGGTGCACAAGTAGGTTACTACACCATATATAAAGAGAAAAGACAACTTGGCACTTCTTATTGGTCAAAAATTGAGGAGAATTAATTTAATCCAGAATAAACAGTATAGCAATCCAACAAAAATTATTATTTTGCAACTTTGCGGTCTTATAAAATCAGACCTTCGTCAGGCACAGAATGCAAGGTATAAGTAGAAATGGAGATGAGATGCGGTGTTATGACCGCTGGAGCGCAGGTGGAAAGGAGGAGAAGCGGGTGCTCCTTTCTCCAGCGGGAGCACCCGCTTTTCCTGCTTTCCACCTGCGCTTCAGCGGTGATAACACCGCATCTCATCTCCATTTCTACTTATACCTTGCATTCTGTGCCTGACGAAGGTCTGATTTTATACACCGCATCTTATACATTTTTTTAAAACTTTTTGTTTTTTCACTATTTCTTAGACCGTCTAGGGTACTTTAACCCTAGATGGTCTGATAGTTCCTACCATATACTGCAATACTACTGTATTGCAGTAAATGGCGTTTTGCATAGGATTCATTACAATGAGCTACTGGCTCATTGCAACGAATCTCCAGAAACCATGCAGCCTCAGGTCTGACAAAGACCCGAGGCTGTCATGGCAACCGATCGCCACCCCCTGATGACGTTTCGGGCGAGCGACTATCTCAAGAAAGATGGCAGCGCCCATGCGCCGCCGTCTTTTAAATGCCATCGGACGTATCGGAAGGGTTAATAGCCACAATTGGTGCAAGCACTGACTACGGTTATTAGCGGTGGGGTTTTGCTGAAATATGCAAGAAACCCCACTTGTGTATGAACAGGGCTCAGCCCGTGAGCCCTCTTCATACACCCCCACACTGCTGCGCCATAGAGCTACGGCGCATAGCGTTAAGGGGTTAAAGTTAGTCGAAATATCAGAAATGGAAAGCTGTATATAAAAATACAAATTATTTACTACAAATTTAGTAGTGCATATCTCTGGTTCTGTGAAGCATCCAAACCCATCCATATATTCTATTAAAGGGGAGATTCTCCCATTTAATGGGACAAGAATTGTGTTCCTAGGTGCCAGGGTTCAGGAGATGTGGCTGTTTGAAGTTGGCCACTGTCATTAGGTCATTACACAGTATGGCAGTTGTAAAGGGGTTGTCTGGGTTGTCTGTCTCTGTAAACAACCCCGGACACGAAACCGACAGGCAGTGGTGTGGGACAACGGGAGCCGGGGAGAAGGTATATTTTTATTTTTTGTATTCTTTGCTTTTATAGCACCCCTGGCCAGGATAAGCCCACAAATAACAAGCATCCACCTAAAGGATAGACAGATTATGAATTGATAGACTGGGTAACCTCAATACATGGTACATTCTTGTGCAGATCTACGCTAACATTAGTCATTTACTTGGACGTTCCTACCCCTCAGGCCCTTGCTGTAAAATTCCATTGTTACAGTCAGTTGCAGAGTTTTACGCTCAATCAAACAATCACGGATCAAAGCTCCTACATTCCTGTTAATTCATCCATAAAATATCTGCTGGCCATAAAAGATAAAGCTAAATACATAAAGCCATAAAAACAGCAAAATAAACGGGTTGTTCTCCCAGTTTTATGCAGAACCTCACGTACAAAAATAGATGAGCTGCGCTCCAGTGAGTGTTGTATATTATATTATTACTATTCTTCTTTACCCGGGCATACTGGCTGTTTACTTAATGGGATTTTATGGCAAAAGCAGTGAGTTTATCTTGTGGCGGTAGAGGATCTATAAAAACGCTCTTTTTAAAATTCCCTCACTGCTCGTATATTCTTGTTTACTGATGACAAATGGAGCTGCAGCATATTTCCCCTGTGTCGTATTAATATTGCTCTTTTCCTCCGATCGGACAGGAGTCGGTTTATGTACTTTGTATTCTATATCTCTTATGGGAATTGATGTGCGGCTCTATACGGAGTAGATGTATTACTCGGCTATCTGGAGTTAGTCCTGAAGTCCATATATTTCGGTACAGTCAGATCTCCCTGCTACGGAGTGGTGTAGCAGAATGTACCGCTGTTATATGGCGGCAACATTGCACTTCTCAGAGAGACGGATAAAAGTGAAGGATTTTCTTTCCAGTTTTTTTTTTTAACGCATTCTGTGTTCTCCCTACAGGTAACGGAGTCGTCGTACACCTGCCAGGATTGTTTGAGGAGGCGGAAAAGAACGAAAAGAAAGGTACGTATCATTGATGGATGTAAAGTATCGCTGGATGAAAAGATTGGGTTCATGGCCGAATAGAGAAATGGAATTACAAACACAAAATGTTAACAAAATTAACACATATGCTTCTAAAATACTATACAGATCAGGCAACACTAATAATGTGAGTTCCCCCTTTCCAGACCCTACCTCTTATTTAAAGGGGTTTGCGAACAAAACTATTTAGGCCACATATATTGCTGATCAGTGGGGGTCCCAGTGATAAGGCGCCCACAGATCACGAGAACGGGGGCTCCGATGTACCCCCGTAGGACCCCTCATTAGTCCCCGTTGTGCATCTCTATGGAGCTGACAGAGATCGATAGGGAGCAACAAGAAGTCCTACAGGGGTACATCAGAGCCCCATTTCTATTGATTTGTGGGGGTCTTATCACTGAGATCCCCACCGATCAGCAAGTTAGGCCCTAACTTGTTTTGTGAAAAAAAAAAAAGCTTTAATGACAAATTATTGTAAAAGAACTGTACTTAAAGACTTTATTACCCCTCTCCCACCCACATAAATGCTGATAAAATGTAAAACAAAAAGATTTAAGGCCTAACTAATCCTTTAAAGATTTATTTTTTTTTATTTCGGAAATGAATAGAGCTACTTTACAGCTTTTCTGTGCCTTGTTTCAGCTACTTTCTCAAGTAGTAGAAGTGTATAGGAAAACCTTATGGGGTCAGTTTACTTCAGATAGATAAGATAATGATTAACTCTTTCCATACCTAGAACCCATTTAATTTGATTCATCTCTCTGAGATTAGTCTATCCAGAGACTGTATACACAGAGCTCGGTCATTATACACTTTATCAGGTTAATTTATCGCTCAGCTGTCAGTGGACACAGGTCAGAAAGCTGATTTATACAAGCTAGTTCTCCAGTCCGGTATTTCTGTGTCATATGAATCCGTATTTATGTGATTTTTTTGTATGTACATGTATGTCATTGTAATTGGTATACAATACAATGGACTGATAAATGATGGCTGACTATTGGCTGGCTGACAGTACACACTTTCCACTTGTTCTGGTCTCCCTGGATACAGCACATATATCCGGCAGCATGTGGTGCTGAACCGTATGCAACACATATTTTGGAGAAAATAGGACATTGGGGTTTTTTCCATTTTTTTCCTTTTCATCTCGCTCGCGGTGCGGTTGACAATACGGCTCTGTTAATGAATGGCCATATCACCAATTGTAGTCAAAGTGGCCGTATGCTACATGGAAGGGGCTTTAGGAAAGCATGTCTGCAGTGCCACATCTTTACATGGGTTGTTTGTGCTATTGCAGCTCATCCCAATTAAACTGTGGATACACTGTGATACTGCATATATCCTGGAGACAAGTGTAGCCCTATTTTTAGAGGAATGCAGCCAGGTAGATATATGCATACTTTTATTTTGTTTTCCTAATTTACTGATATATGTATTTTTATTTTTTACAGGTTTAAAAGACTGGGAGAAAAGACTAATCATATCTGACCGAGCGCATATTGGTATGTTTATGGGAACCGTAGAATTAAAAAATATAAAATACAATATGTGTAGAAACAAAAAGAATATAATTAATATATACTGTATAAGCCCAGACCCCTAATTTTAACACAGAAAAACTGGGAAAACAAATTTACTCGAGTATAAGCCCCATATAGTGTATAGCCTGCCAGCCCCCCTGTAGTGTATCGCCTGCCAACCCCTTCCCCCTCCCCCCCAACCTGTAGTGTATAGCCTGCCAGCCCCCCACACCCTCCTACCCCACCATCGTGTATAGCCTGCCACTTTTTTGTGCTGAAAAACTCTGCTTATACTGGAGTATATACGGTGTATGTATATATAAGTATATAATGCTTTACCAATGTTTCTTCCCCATGTAGTGTGTGACTTTCACCAGGCAGTTGACGGTCTCCAAGAATCCCAAAGACAAGCGCAAGATGGGAAAAAGTAATTATATTACAACCTCTTTGTGCTGTTAGTAATTTTCTTTATAGATTAAAAAAAAGCAGTTTTTACAGATTAAAATATTGAGTGTTCAGAAATATGGTGATATAAAACACTCCGGACATTATACCTCTCTATACACTGTAACTGTAACACATTTATTTACAAGACGCTTCATACTATAGGAGATAATATGCAGAAAATAATACATGTCATATCGTATGAGACACGAAAAGGAATCAGACACTTCATAGGATAAAAGATTTCCATATCTATATTCCTAACACTATGATGCAGTATTACTGCAGGAAAATGCAGAGAGGTGATTACTATTGATCACAAGCAACTTTTATACAATGTAAACCTGTATGTAGTGTCATATATTTCTTTATTATCTGGCACACTTGGACTTGCCCACCCTGTGGCTATAATATTGTTTATTATTTAATACTCTTTTAGTGAACTTTGAGTTAATAAAGGGGATTGTCCACATTCGGATTCGGATGGATTACCTACTGCCTCATGTCCTTGATGTACAAGAAAACTCCTAATTTTTACCAATAAGCAATGGACCTCAACCTGTACTTGGGCCATTTCTATTCAATGATCTCTAAAGCTAAAAATGAGTATAATGTATTACAAATATTCTCTTTCATATATGTCTTTTGTCTTAGCATAGGAACTACGAAGAAAGGAATTGGACCAACGTACTCCTCAAAAGCTGCACGCACCGGTCTCCGGATATGTGACCTCCTTTCTGATTTTGATGAGTTTTCTTCCAGGTCCAGTATATTATCATCCTTCTCTGTGACACAAGTTCATATACACAAAGCGTGTTTATAGCAATAGAACACACCAATTCATATGTCAGTGGACAGATCTATGCTAATCTTTCTGTCTCTATTGTATATGTATATCTCGTATGTATTTCTATATATCCTATCCATATATATCTTCCTATATTGTATCTATTTTACACTTAAAGCACTTGCAAAAGCAACTCCTGCTCTTTCCATCCTCTAATAAGCACCACTGCATTGCACCACAGTATAGTCAGATTCTATCTCTTCCCGGTGTGTGGCACCGTACTGCCGCCATTGCCGTCTATTGGGACGTAAATGCGGCTGCATATACATCCCCACAGACAGCAGTCTGAATGAGCCCTTAGATTCAGCACCCAATAGTTATTTAGGCACTCTATTTGGATGTTCCAGAGTGTCAGGATCACCCAACTGAGAGTAGAACCATAGTCGGTGTATAGGATGCAAAACTAATGGTGCGGGAATGGTGAAATCAATGGAGAAGAGGATGGAAAAGGCTGGAGTTTGTGACGTTCCTCTCTTAACGGTGTCCCATGGTAAAACGCTTGCGATGCTGAAATTGTAATAACATTGTTGTATTTTGCAGGTTCAAAAGAATGGCACATCAGCATCAGTCAATGTTTCCAAATCTGGAAATAGACATAGAAGGGCAACTGAAGAAGCTGAAGGTAAGGCTCATCTGTCACATGGCTGCCACAAGCAGCAGCAGGAGTGCATATAATTTCCCCACAATCTGATTAATAATTTTCTCACTGGACAATGGGTCATATTATTAATTTATTACATATTGGCTTCAAGTTAAGCGTCCAATATCTCCTACGCACTACTCTGTTACAGATGTACGCTGAGAAAATCCGGCCAATGGTTCGAGATGGCGTATACTATATGTATGAAGCTCTTCATGGTTCTCCAAAGAAGATTTTGGTTGAAGGAGCCAATGCCGCGCTTCTCGACATTGACTTTGGTTGGTAAACAAATTCCAAATTGTGTAGAAAGAGGACATAACTTAAAACCCCATAAAAAGAAATGTAGAGCAACCTTTTAAATGGCTTGATTTCCAATGGACATGGATTGGTAATTTCCCATAGAAGTGAGTGGAGCAAGGACAAACCACCCCATTCAAACGGTGCACCCCCGATCTAATGATCACTAGTGGTGCCAATGGTTGGATGCTCATGGAACAGACATGTATCCTCTGTACCCTTAGTAGAGCATATGTGTCGTTACTGCAAAAATCCCTTTTTAGACTTTGGATAAAGCCAAGATTTACTCTATCTTGTATCTAGAGAGGAATTTCTAAAACTAATTAAAGATCAGGTCTGTCCTGATAACACTGATATGATCAGTTACATAATGATGACTAAACAATGTATCCTCTTAATAACTAAGAAGCTAAGCCTAGAAAGAACAGCTTTCAAGACATATTTTAGAGTAACCGGACAGTGATGATCTTATGCGGACATTAATTTCAGGAGTCACACAGACTCATTGTCTTTGTAGTAGTAGCTGATTCAATGCATACAGTCATTAACCATTGATAGACACTAGTTCATCACTAATAATACTACTAATAATAAATTACAGTTGCCAACCTATTAAAGGGATTTTCCATGATAACTAATTGTTGCTAGGATATTGTTAGAATGAGCTATTGGAGTGGGACCTATGGAAACAAAGCGGCTGCAATTTACTATAGGTCCAGCATTTTGAGTTTTCTACCCATAAATTAACAAAACTTATGTTATCCATGTGTACATTTTTGGGACTGGAAACCAAGATGACCTTGATCCTCTTTCTTTCCTGGTGCACATACCAATTGAATAGTTGATAGAGGTAGGACCTGAGCAGTGCTACAAATCCATGCTCGTGTAGGGTACAGCTTGTATGAGTTTCTGCAATGCATTTACCCAGCAATCCTTAACATTGTAAGCCACTCATAGGTGTAGCTCTCTACCCCTGAAAATGGGGAGACTATAAACAATAGGCTCCAAATACAAAACATTTTATTGCCAACCAAACTTGTCGAGGTTATTTGGACATTAAATTAGCGTAAAAGGAGTACAGTGTCCCGGCACCAAACGACCAAACGCTCCTACTCCGGTCGGCACGGGTGTGATTCCTGGCAGGTGAGGTAAGCCCAATAGCGTAGTCAACAGGTGGTGCTCAGCAGAGAAGATATAACCACATAAATCGATGGTTATGAAGAAAACGAAGCGGCACTCACCAGTAACGTGACGAGACTTTTATTAGCGGTGTGTACAGAGGCAGAACGGGGCCTGGCCTGGCCTGGCCTGGCCAGGCCCCGTTCTGCCTCTGTACACACCGCTAATAAAAGTCTCGTCACGTTACTGGTGAGTGCCGCTTCGTTTTCTTCATAACCATCTATTTGGACATTAAACCTCCCACCAAACGTTGGTTCGTTGTGTCAGAAGTCCATGATAGTCTTGTCTGTGGTGGCAAAAAAAAAAAAAATTAAATACTTACCTGGCTACTTCCATATGGGGTAGCCACAAACATTGCACTTAAAGGGCTATATGGGACACCGATCCAAAGGACCAGTGGGTGGGTAAGTGTCCACAGTAGCCCTGACAATTTCTCTTTAAGGAATGCCATGTATGTACATTTATTTTATGCATTTTGAATGTCTGCCTTGGCTTTTATCTGTAGGTACATACCCTTTTGTGACTTCATCAAACTGTACAGTGGGAGGTGTCTGTACAGGACTTGGAATCCCCCCTCAGAACGTTGGGGATGTTTATGGTGTAGTAAAAGCCTATACAACTAGAGTGGGCATAGGAGCCTTCCCAACAGAACAAATAAATGTGAGTACATCAAGAAGACCACAGATTTCTTAGAAAAGTCTCATTCACAATAATCTTTCTATCAAGTTCATCTAGGGGAGACTAGGCCAAAGAGGGTATCACATCATCTGCTTGCTCTCAGACCCCCTGTGCATCTTATGATTATCTGCATACATTGCTTGAACCCTTCCATAGTCGCATGACTATGCTGTGGCATATGAGAACAGGCTGTCTAACGTAGGCCTGGACTTCTAGAATCTTAAAGGGGTTGTCCATTTTTGATAATATTTACTTGTTAGAAGGATTTATAATCTGTAGATAACTGAGTTGCCCAGGATCCGTTATCTATAGGAAAACCTGGCATTTGTAATTTGTAAAAGGCCAGGAAGAGTTTTAGGTTTCTTGATCTAGACCATGTCTACAGAATCTTCCCTCCTAGATTCGGAGTCCATTTTTTGCAGGAATGTGACTGTAAGTGTATCCTATGTACTCAACACCTCCTACCTTTCTTCACAATCAGGAATTTGGTACCCTTCTTCAGACTCGTGGCCATGAATGGGGAGTGACCACAGGCCGGAAAAGGAGATGTGGTTGGTTGGATCTGGTCATTTTAAGATATGCCCACATGATCAATGGTTTCACTGCGTAAGTTCATTTTTATTTATTTTTATTCAGTTTGAGTATTAACTGCTTCTGCTAATTTCAGTAGTAACACTGCCACAGGGGTCTTCTTCCAAGAACAGACGTAAAGCATCCTGAAGATGACCTCATTGCCCATTTCGACAATAAACTTGTTTTACCTGGAATTTAATTTAAAAAAAAATGTTTGAAATGTTTTAAACCTATAAATAGATTTAAAAAAAACATTGCGCTTGAAGTTCATCATCTTACAAAATGTCAGGAATCTTTAGGTATTACATCTCTAATCGTTTATATATGTTTTCTATTTTTCTAGCTTTGCTCTTACAAAACTGGATATTTTAGACACTCTGGATGAGATTAAGATTGGTGTAGCCTACAAACTCAATGGGAAGAGAATCCCATACTTTCCAGGTTTGTGAATTTTGATTATCTTGATATACTCTGCAATGTGATGGATTCATACAACCATGCTTTACTTGCACTAAAAGAAGCAACTCTTTTATCAATGCAAAGATGACACAAACATTAGGCCAGAAGATACCAGGCTGACAAATTCTGCATATTAACCGTCCATCATTTTTTATCTATTTAATAGCAAATCAAGAAATTTTACAGAAGGTTGAAGTGGAATATGAAGTGATGCCAGGCTGGAAGAGTGACACTACAGCTGCCAGGAAATGGGAAGAACTTCCTGTCAAGGCGCAGAACTATGTCCGATTTGTGGAGAACCATGTTGGAGTGCCTAGTATGTGGATAACGGCTACCTCATATTGTTTCAGTTCCCCCAAGTTCAGATTCATGATACTTGCCAAATGTATTACTGTCCCACATATAATATCTAAAGCAGATATGCAATAAGCTCAAGTCTCATTGAGGAGCTGGCTCTTGATCACAGTTGGTACAGGTCACTGATAAGAAGGATCTGGTTCATTTTAAGCAGGCACAGAATTGATGGGTGGAAGAACATTATAAAAGCTAGTGCCGCTCTGGAGAAACTGACAATATGGCACCTGAGAGTGCAGTCACACGCATTGCAACAGCTTGCCTAATTAAAAAGCTGTTAAAACTTGCGTTTACAAAATGCAAATGTTAACGGTCACGTTTTGTAAACGCAAGTGTTAACAGCTGTTGCAATGCGTTTTTAAATGCAACGTGTGATTGCACCCTGAGAGGTGACTTGCATGGAGATCACCGGAGCTATGGCCGTACTATCTGAATGGACCCTAGCAAGAGAAGTGGGATTGACCGGGCTCAATATTAATATATTTGTTTTGTCATAGACTATAGTACAGTTGTATCACATATGTCTATGGTGTAAGTGATCTAATGAGCTAGTTTTAGGGGAAAAAAATTATAAAAATGTAAATCCCCCCCCCCTCCCCCTCCTCCTCTTTTCACTTCCCACTGTAGAATACAGTATTTTGATACAAGAAGACTGTGCTGGGCTTTTGAGTGATCTCTATCATCACAGCTGGGGCCATGTTATCCCGTATATAATATACATTTACCAGCTTTGTGTGGATTTAATTTGTTCATTTTATGAGAAGTTTAATTATTATTTGTTTTTTCTTGCAGTCAAATGGGTTGGCGTTGGAAAATCCAGAGAATCTATGATTGAGCTGTTCTAGAGTTCGGTATGATGGATACCCTCTTTGTGATTCCAGCACCATACATCAGTATATTGCAGACCCACCATGAGGATGTGTCCCCACTTTGTTACTATGTGTGACAATTTACACTTGTCTAAATAAAAAGGTTGGCAATAAAAATGTCTTGTGTACTGTTTTTCCGATTCCTTCTCATCATTCACACCTGGTATTTGGCAGGTTCTGTTAGACCTAGGGCAGCAGTGCATCTTTTTACCACTATGATTGATGGAAGAATAAGACGCTCTAAACACTGAAGTCTGAGAACGGAAAACCATCCATTCTTCTTCCTTTTTTGTTACGGTTACGCTCTCCTGAAGGTGTAAAGCAGATCCACACTCTGGTTAAAATAAAGCCAAGCTGGCATTGAACTGATTGATCACACCTGATAAGTGGGGGGTAGAGAAGCACAGGTGAAGGCTCCATTCAGTGGTTCAACCAGATACCAAGGGGCCCTATGGCAAAACTTAGAATGAGGCCCCCCACAACGACTTGACACTTTTAAGCAGCAATTTTGAAAAGGCACACACTGGTGGCGCAGCACGGGCCTGGCGTGCTCACAGTGATGAATATCAAAGATTTAGGCTCATTCCAAAACAAGTAATGCTGCAGTAAATTAAACATGCCTCATTCATCATTTACTGCTTTTTATGTCTGAGTTTAAATGGGACCCCTTTATTCAGTCTCAAACAGGCTTGGACTGGCCTAACTGAGGATCCACCGGGGGCCCAGGCTGTAACCCAATACTGGATCTGGGATTTTCAACAGTGGAAATCTCCGTTTGGCAGCTGCTAGGGTCTATTTTCCACAGGTTGCTGGAAGTTTGCCCCTGAATAATTTAATCTAGTGGATCCTAGATACTCCATTCTGACACTGGAGTATTTAATGGTGTCTATATAATAATGTGTTACTTTATAGCAGTGATGGCGAACCTTTTAGAAACAGAGTGCCCAAACTACAGCCAAAACCCACTTTTATGTCGCAAAGTGCCAACATGATAATTTGAGCAGTAACCTATTGATCTCTGCTCTATAACATATTTCAATCATATTGGCACCCCGAGGACACCAATACAATAGACAGCAGGAGACATTTGGATTGTAGCTTCCCTCCAGTGTCCCCTGAAGAGGGAGAATCAGGCGACCCAAAGCAGGAGCTCCAACAATAATCCATGCCTGTTCACACCTTCTCGCTCCTCCTGTAGTCCTGGCAGCCAAGTAGGTGTCACTTTAAAATAGCACCTAGCGAGGAGGAAGGCTTGAGTCCTATCTGGTAAATTCTCTACTGGGCGCCCATAGAAAGGGCTCCGAGTGCCACCTCTGGCACTCGTGCCATAGGTTTGCCACCACAACTCTATAGAATCCATACTCCAATACTTGTAAAAATATATTTAGAGGGGTTACTTACATCTACCAGACTCCTGTCACTTCCATCTTCCCTGTAAAACAAAAGAAATGTCTCAACCTCCTGCGCAGTACAACTTTACTATATAAATAGATCCCACTGTTCCTAACCTGGTTATCCATGTTAAAGGCCTCATCATAATCCGTTGTCCAACGGTAAATCTCTGGTTTACCATAGACGTCTAATGGAATATTATGTTTGGGGCAAGTCTGTTCAGCAAACCGGACCGCAGTCTTTTGTGGAGAACTGAAATGTACGGTTTTACCTGCGATACTTTCCACATGCACAACACACACAGCAACATAACACAGGAAAATATAAAGATAACTGTTATATTAGAATGTTTATTTCTAAGACTTATTGAATTCAGTACAGAATTATTACAGTATGTAAAACCAATAAAATAGAGAAGGGACTCACCATTGCTCTGCTTTATGATGTTTGTGTAATATACTCTTTTCTATATCCATGGTTGGGATCTGAAGAACAATAAATGGAAATGGATATGAATAAATGCAGAATATTACTGCTATATACAATCATTTTGACTTTTAAAGGAAATCTACCATCCAAATCGAGCTTGAATAAACCAGGGACACTTAATCATTGATCCATGCACAGTGACTGTGGTAATCCTATTTTGATTCATGGCCTCCTTTCTTCTAAAGTCAACATTTAAAATTATGCCAATGGGTCTAAAGAGCTCTAGGGGCGTTTCCAGAGCCCCTCCGTGCTGTAGCTTCAAAGGCTGTCCTTCTATCTCAGCACTTACCTTCTCCTACTTCTCCTAACCTCACTGCAGTAAGGGTAAGGTGGGAGGGGAACGAAGGAAGGAGGCCATGGATAACAAATATAAGATTTCCACAGTCACAGTGCCTGGGTCTATGAGTGACCCTGGTTTATCATGATGGTAGATTTCCTTTAAAGATTTTTATTGCAAAAGATAGAGCAAAGTTAACAAATAAAGGTCATAAAACAGAACAGAAAAAAGCATATAAATACAAGTGTATGAGATGATGTCTTACTTGTATCCCTGGCTGCTGGGAATAGTAAGAGCACACTATGTCCTGTGAGTTTGTTGTCCCTGTTACTAGGTGACTGGCAGCATTAGGAGTCCGCACTGTAACATTAGACACATGAGAAGAAAATGTTTCAATGACTCTTAATAGTCAATAGGTATTTCAAAATGTTTTTTGATACTATATCTCAATGACTTCATGTAGTTCTAGAGAAATGCCTCAACAATATTTAGTTTAAAGGGCATCGACCACCAGGATGAAGGACTGTATGCAAATTATCCTGAGGCTCCATATATGTAATATATCAGGGAGTGTCAGGACCAGATCCATCATATTGGTTTGGTGTGAAAATAAATCACTGCAAAAAGAATACAGTGTGCCGCCATGTAGTATAAAATGCATACAGCATACCGCCATGTAGTATAAAATGCATACAGCGTAGGGCCATGTAGTATAAACTGCATACAGCGTACTGCCATGTAGTACAAAATGCATACAGCATGCCACCATGTAGTATAAAATGTATACAGTGTGCCGCCATGAAGTATAAACTGAATAAGGCGTACCGCCATGTGGTGCAAAATGCATACAGTGTACAGCCATGTAGTATAAAATGCCTACAGCATACTGCCATGTAGTATAAAATGCATACAGTGTACCGCCATGTAGTATAAAATGCATACAGCATGCCGCCATGTAGTATAAAATGCATAGTGTGCCGCCATGTAGTATAAACTGCCTACAGCATACCACCATGTAGTACAAAATGCATACAGTGTACAGCCATGTAGTATAAGATAGATACAGCATACTGCCATGAAGTATAAAATTTATACAGAATACCGCCATGGAGTATAAAATGCATACAGCGTACCACCATGTAGTACAAAATGCATACAAAATGCCACCATGTAGTATAAACTGCATACAGTGTACAGCCATGTAGTATAAGATTGATACAGCGTGCTGCCATGTAGTATAAAATGCATACAGCGTACCACCATGTAGTACAAAATGCATACAGTGTACAGCCATGTAGTATAAGATAGATACAATGTGCTGCCATGTAGTATAAAATGCATACAGCATACTGCCATGAAGTATAAAATGTATACAGAATACCGCCATGGAGTATAAAATGCATACAGCGTACCACCATGTAGTACAAAATGCATACAGCATGCCACCATGTAGTATAAACTGCATACAGTGTACAGCCATGTAGTATAAGATTGATACAGCGTGCTGCCATGTAGTATAAAATGCATACAGCGTACCACCATGTAGTACAAAATGCATACAGTGTACAGCCATGTAGTATAAGATAGATACAATGTGCTGCCATGTAGTATAAAATGCATACAGCATACTGCCATGAAGTATAAAATGTATACAGAATACCGCCATGGAGTATAAAATGCATACAGCGTACCACCATGTAGTACAAAATGCATACAGCATGCCACCATGTAGTATAAACTGCATACAGTGTACAGCCATGTAGTATAAGATTGATACAGCGTGCTGCCATGTAGTTTAAAATGCAGCGTGCCACCATGTAGTATAAAATGCATACAGCGTACTGCCATGTAGTATAAAATGCATACAGCGTGCCGCTGTGTAGTAAAAAATGCATACAGTGTACTGCCATGTAGTATAAAATGTATACAGCTTGCTGAGAGGAGGCAGATGTAGTAGAGTTGAAGTATCCACCTCAGCTCTGCTACATGTCTCCACCATACATATACACTCACCGGCCACTTTATTAGGTACACCATGCTAGTAACGGGTTGGACCCCCTTTTGCCTTCAGAACTGCCTCAATTCTTTGTGGCATAGATTCAACAAGGTGCTGGAAGCATTCCTCAGAGATTTTGGTCCATATTGACATGATGGCATCACACAGTTGCCGCAGATTTGTCGGCTGCACATCCATGATGCGAATCTCCCATTCCACCACATCCCAAAGATGCTCTATTGGATTGAGATCTGGTGACTGTGGAGGCCATTTGAGTACAGTGAACTCATTGTCATGTTCAAGAAACCAGTCTGAGATGATTCCAGCTTTATGACATGGCGCATTATCCTGCTGAAAGTAGCCATCAGATGTTGGGTACATTGTGGTCATAAAGGGATGGACATGGTCAGCAACAATACTCAGGTAGGCTGTGGCATTGCAACGATGCTCAATTGGTACCAAGGGGCCCAAAGAGTGCCAAGAAAATATTCCCCACACCATGACACCACCACCACCAGCCTGAACCGTTGATACAAGGCAGGATGGATCCATGCTTTCATGTTGTTGACGCCAAATTCTGACCCTACCATCCGAATGTTGCAGCAGAAATCGAGACTCATCAGACCAGGCAACGTTTTTCCAATCTTCTACTGTCCAATTTCGATGAGCTTGTGCAAATTGTAGCCTCAGTTTCCTGTTCTTAGCTGAAAGGAGTGGCACCCGGTGTGGTCTTCTGCTGCTGTAGCCCATCTGCCTCAAAGTTTGACGTACTGTGCGTTCAGAGATGCTCTTCTGCCTACCTTGGTTGTAACGGGTGGCGATTTGAGTCACTGTTGCCTTTCTATCAGCTCGAACCAGTCTGCCCATTCTCCTCTGACCTCTGGCATCAACAAGGCATTTCCGCCCACAGAACTGCCGCTCACTGGATGTTTTTTCTTTTTCGGACCATTCTCTGTAAACCCTAGAGATGGTTGTGTGTGAAAATCCCAGTAGATCAGCAGTTTCTGAAATACTCAGACCAGCCCTTCTGGCACCAACAACCATGCAACGTTCAAAGGCACTCAAATCACCTTTCTTCCCCATACTGATGCTCGGTTTGAACTGCAGGAGATTGTCTTGACCATGTCTACATGCCTAAATGCACTGAGTTGCCGCCATGTGATTGGCTGATTAGAAATTAAGTGTTAACGAGCAGTTGGACAGGTGAACCTAATAAAGTGACCGGTGAGTGTATATATATGGGGCGGACGGCAGCATGAGCAGACGCCGCCTGTGGCGAGATTCTCAACTCACCTCATGGCAGGTGCACCATTTGGTTTTCTCTTCCTGGCTCTAGTGATTTGTCACTCATGTCTTAGGCTGGTGCCACACATAGCACTTTCTCTGCGCTTGCAAACGCAGACAAAGCCGCGCCCACCGGCACAAAACACCATAGAAACGCCGATGCGATCGGGCCGAGGCCTGCCCCGGTGGCCGCGGCTTTGTCTGCGTTTGTGTTTGCAAGCGCAGACAAAGAGCCTTACTGACCGATTCTTTTCAATGGGCTTTTTCACACGTTAGCTTTTTTCCACTATTCCAGTGTTGTCAGTGAACCAAAAAAAGAAAAGGTTCTAAACTGATCACTGATGAGTGGAACAAAACTGACTTTTTGAAAACGTTTTCGTTTTTATTTTAATAAAATGGTTCAAATGATATAAAGGGGACTTATTGTTTTCATTTAGTTATATTTATTAACAAGAAGTTTGGATTCCTTCATCCGCTCCTTCATAATACACATTACGATGGTATTGGCAGTCCAGTCCAGTATATTACTAGGTTCCCATGGCTGCCATCAGCCCCCTCCAATCACAGGGGGCAATGGTGCTTAGAATCTCTTACTGACCCCTTCTTACAGTACTGACTGCAGCATCTAAGGCAACGTTTTTGTTGTGTTTTTCATGGCGTTTCTGCATCCTTGTAAAACGCATCTGTTTTGCATATTGGCTTTTTAAATAAGTTTTTGGATAAAGTGTCTTAACTTTGCATTTGATCCCTTGCATTTTTTGTGTCCTCGTTTTTGTGGCGCATTTTCATTGCGCTCTTCAAAGTGGTTGCGTTTTTTAAAAACTAATGTGTTTGTGGTCTGCGTTTTGAAACACATGTGATTACATGCAGGGAGAACAGCATCATTGCATTTTTTATAAATTTCAAGAGAGACAAATGTATTTAATTAAAGTACATCCAGCGCTGCGCAAACGTAGCCAAACAATAAGAAAACACACTCAAAAACGCAACAAAAACACCACGTGTGTCACCGGCCTACAAGGTTAATCGGCTGCCAACACTAAGGGTGCATTCACATGATGTGTTGCGTCGCGGTTTTGACGCATTCAAAAGGCTTCAGCCTTGATCACATGCAGAGGTTACATTGTGTTTTAGCATGTGCAGTGGAAACGCAATGTTACTTTATGTGATCAGGGCTAAAGCCATGGGAATGTGTCAAAAACGCATCAAAAAACGTGACGCAACGCATCCTGTGAATGCACCCTGACCATGGCTGCTGCGGCAGGTACCTGGCTTTCAGTATTTGCCAGGCTTGTGCTCCGGTTGTAAGGATTCAGTTTCTGAGCCATGGTAACACACCTGCACCTATGTTTAATACATTTGTGCAGCTTTTAAAAATCTTTACAAAAGCTCCTTAAAGCTGCGTACACACGTTCAGTTTTTCAGATACAGTTATCAAAGCCAAAAGCAGGTGTGGATGATAAGGGGTGAGATCACAGCATCGAGAGGTGGAACTCCTCATCTGGTTTGGACATTGAAAACTGTGGAAACGCCTGCGATCGTGAACGAGGCGCCGGTATTTTGCATTCATTTAATGCAAACACAGACAAAGCGGCACTTCTGACATCACCCTAAAAAAAGTTCTGCACCGTTTGTGGGTTACATCATTGATTTGCTCAGAGCTCCATTGAAGTGAGCTGCAATACCAGAAACCACCTGTGGACTGGTGTGGCACTGTTGCAGCTATGTTTTCTTATGCAGGTATCACGTGTGCCAGCTGCCGTGCTAGGGGCACATAGATGATATTGGGGGAAGGTGCTGTGCTCCTGATGAGGGTAAAGAAACCACCAATCACACTGTTACACATAACGTTGTATAATTGAGGAGCCGCATTGCCTTCAGCTTATACCAGTAACGCCCCGCCCACACACAGCGCTGTACACTGCCGCACAGCAGGCAATAGCACCACCCAGAGTCGCCCGGCAGTACTACAAACATAAATATTTCTCACGAGCGTGTGAAAGATAAGCCCCGCCTATTATTCCAGCATCCAATGAAATATCAACTTCCGGTCCTGATGGTCTTTATTGATTGGTAGAAGGGTTCGTGTATTCCCTGTGTGACTGTGATAAGCGAGGCTACGCATGCGCGCTGGACTGACAGACTTTGGCGCGCTTCCTGTTTCACTTAGGCCACGGTGCAGCGCAAGAACATGCCGAAACGTTCTTACCCGTTCGATAGCCTGGCCCCCCCGCAGCTCAAGACCCACGTAGGGCAGAAAGAGCTCGTCCAGGGCGTGTGTGGGGACAGCTTAAAGCGGGAAATCTTTGGTGAGTGAGACTGGTCCTAATGTAATGCAGAGATCTGGCTGGACATGGTGGACATAGGCAGGATAGCCTTAAATACTGGGATTAGGGTAGGGGCAGGCTGTGCTGGGACTTGTGGTGCCCTGGCAGGAGGGGCAGGCTCTGCTGGGACTTGTGGTGCCCTGGGAGGAGGGGAGGCGTAAGCTGTGCTGGGACTTGTGGTGCCCTGGGAGGAGGGGAGGCGTAGGCTGTGCTGGGACTTGTGGTGCCCTGGGAGGAGGGGAGGCGTAGGCTGTGCTGGGACTTGTGGTGCCCTGGGAGGAGGGGAGGCGTAGGCTGTGCTGGGACTTGTGGTGCCCTGGGAGGAGGGGAGGCGTAGGCTGTGCTGGGACTTGTGGTGCCCTGGGAGGAGGGGAGGCGTAGGCTGTGCTGGGACTTGTGGTGCCCTGGGAGGAGGGGAGGCGTAGGCTGTGCTGGGACTTGTGGTGCCCTGGGAGGAGGGGAGGCGTAGGCTGTGCTGAGACTTGTGGTGCCCTGGGAGGAGGGGAGGCGCAGGCTGTGCTGGGACTTGTGGTGCCCTGGGAGGAGGGGAGGCGTAGGCTGTGCTGGGACTTGTGGTGCCCTGGGAGGAGGGGAGGCGTAGGCTGTGCTGGGACTTGTGGTGCCCTGGGAGGAGGGGAGGCGTTGGCTGTGCTGGGACTTGTGGTGCCCTGGGAGGAGGGGAGGCGTAGGCTGTGCTGGGACTTGTGGTGCCCTGGGAGGAGGGGAGGCGTAGGCTGTGCTGGGACTTGTGGTGCCCTGGGAGGAGGGGAGGCGTAGGCTGTGCTGGGACTTGTGGTGCCCTGGGAGGAGGGGAGGCGTAGGCTGTGCTGGGACATGTGGTGCCCTGGGAGGAGGGGAGGCGTAGGCTGTGCTGGGACATGTGGTGCCCTGGGAGGAGGGGAGGCGTAGGCTGTGCTGGGACATGTGGTGCCCTGGGAGGAGGGGAGGCGTAGGCTGTGCTGGGACATGTGGTGCCCTGGGAGGAGGGGAGGCGTAGGCTGTGCTGGGACATGTGGTGCCCTGGGAGGAGGGGAGGCGCAGGCTGTGCTGAGACTTGTGGTGCCCTGGGATAAAGGAGGGGAGGCGTAAGCTGTGCTGGGACTTGTGGTGCCCTGGGATAAAGGAGGGGAGGCGTAAGCTGTGCTGGGACTTGTGGTGCCCTGGGATAAAGGAGGGGAGGCGTAAGCTGTGCTGGGACTTGTGGTGCCCTGGGATAAAGGAGGGGAGGCGTAAGCTGTGCTGGGACTTGTGGTGCCCTGGGATAAAGGAGGGGAGGCGTAAGCTGTGCTGGGACTTGTGGTGCCCTGGGATAAAGGAGGGGAGGCGTAGGCTGTGCTGGGACTTGTGGTGCCCTGGGAGGAGGGGAGGCGTAGGCTGTGCTGGGACATGTGGTGCCCTGGGAGGAGGGGAGGCGCAGGCTGTGCTGAGACTTGTGGTGCCCTGGGATAAAGGAGGGGAGGCGTAAGCTGTGCTGGGACTTGTGGTGCCCTGGGATAAAGGAGGGGAGGCGTAGGCTGTGCTGGGACTTGTGGTGCCCTGGGAGGAGGGGAGGCGTAGGCTGTGCTGGGACTTGTGGTGCCCTGGGAGGAGGGGAGGCGTAGGCTGTGCTGGGACTTGTGGTGCCCTGGGAGGAGGGGAGGCGTAGGCTGTGCTGGGACATGTGGTGCCCTGGGAGGAGGGGAGGCGTAGGCTGTGCTGGGACATGTGGTGCCCTGGGAGGAGGGGAGGCGTAGGCTGTGCTGGGACATGTGGTGCCCTGGGAGGAGGGGAGGCGTAGGCTGTGCTGGGACATGTGGTGCCCTGGGAGGAGGGGAGGCGCAGGCTGTGCTGAGACTTGTGGTGCCCTGGGATAAAGGAGGGGAGGCGTAAGCTGTGCTGGGACTTGTGGTGCCCTGGGATAAAGGAGGGGAGGCGTAAGCTGTGCTGGGACTTGTGGTGCCCTGGGATAAAGGAGGGGAGGCGTAAGCTGTGCTGGGACTTGTGGTGCCCTGGGATAAAGGAGGGGAGGCGTAAGCTGTGCTGGGACTTGTGGTGCCCTGGGAGGAGGGGAGGCGTAGGCTGTGCTGGGACTTGTGGTGCCCTGGGAGGAGGGGAGGCGTAGGCTGTGCTGGGACTTGTGGTGCCCTGGGAGGAGGGGAGGCGTAGGCTGTGCTGGGACATGTGGTGCCCTGGGAGGAGGGGAGGCGCAGGCTGTGCTGAGACTTGTGGTGCCCTGGGATAAAGGAGGGGAGGCGTAAGCTGTGCTGGGACTTGTGGTGCCCTGGGAGGAGGGGAGGCGTAGGCTGTGCTGAGACTTGTGGCGCCCTGGGATAAAGGGGGGGAGGCGCAGGCTGTGCTGAGACTTGTGGTGCCCTGGGATAAAGGAGGGGAGGCGTAAGCTGTGCTGGGACTTGTGGTGCCCTGGGAGGAGGGGAGGCGTAGGCTGTGCTGGGACTTGTGGTGCCCTGGGAGGAGGGGAGGCGCAGGCTGTGCTGAGACTTGTGGCGCCCTGGGAGGAGTGGGGGAGGTGCAGGCTGTGCTGGTACTTGTGGCGCCCTGGGATAAAGGGGGGGAGGCGCAGGCTGTGCTGAGACTTGTGGCGCCCTGGGATAAAGGGGGGGGGAGGCGCAGGCTGTGCTGAGACTTGTGGTGCCCCGGGAGGAGTGGGGGAGGTGCAGGCTGTGCTGGTACTTGTGGCACTCTGGGAGGCTGAAAATTGATTCATGGACCGTTGACAACCATGTGAATAGGCGCAGTAGTTCCCTAGGTCTATGGGTCTTGCCGGACGGTGCTCTGGGATGTATATCTACATGAGGCGCCGATGGACACTAGTCATGCTAATATCTGATATTATTTGTTACAGAAAGGACCAAAAAGCTTCTGTTCAGTGGAGCAAAGGCTATAATGGGAAACCAGAATAAAAACACTAATCCAGAGGAGAACCCTGTACATGAGTTATTGATGGGACAGACCACTATTGGCCAGGATGGAAAGCTGCACAGATCCTCCCGGACATGTAAGGAGCCCTGGAGTCACTGATTGTCACACATGTCACCTAGGATTCTCCAAGTACAGGACTAGTGGGGGTGCAGTGTTCTCGGATATGAATGTCTGACTGGTAACACCTGACGCTTATCACTACATGTCACACTGTTCTGAGCATCTACACATGGATGACTTGTGAAGTGTAATTGTATCCCTTTTCTCAGTCCTATCATAGACCTCTGCTTGCTGTGGGTGAATGGCAGCCTTTATAAACATGACTTCTCACAGCAGCATCTGCTATAGCTGGTTTGACAAACCTCTGTCAGCTGAAATACCTGGACTCAAGACTTTGTCTACTGATCCATTGTAGCAGATAGCCGCTGTTTGGGTTATTCAGCTCAGATTTTCTTGGGCTAATAAGAACTATAATGAATCCTCAGCTTTAAGATTTTCCTGGTTGCTTTAGGTTTATCTTTTATTTTAATGGTGGATGAGTCTGGAACTGTGGAAAGTTATTCTGGATGAACACTAGAAATCTGCCTATACTGCCACCTATTGATTGTGACATTGCCTGACCTAGTTATGTATACACAGCCTATAAGACTCCTCGCTCCTTCAAAGGAGAATTGTTTGTCAGGAAGAGGAATATTACTTTTTACTCATTTGACACCTTGCCATCTTGGCTTTGGACTTGGGTATAATCGGACATTAAAGAAAAACGTATACTTGATTCCAATGTTACTATGCACATCATATTACTGCTGGATTGTTATAGGTCTATGACTGAATTTCTTGTGTAGCCCCTATTGTCTTCCATTACCAGCAGTAAACATGTGGACATAATATTGATAGAGTATTTTTTTGTCATTTAAACTCATATTTTTCTTTCTGGGCTACATTTTGTAAAAGTAAATAAATTTTTATCATTTGTAACCAGTTGTGCAACTTTCCAGTGCTTACCACTAGTTAATTTCTACTGCTTGCTGTCAGTGAATTCAAACATATAGGTCTGTTGATTGGTTTAAACCAATCAGACCATTATTCTATTCCTGTGACACATGCATGAGGTGTTGCTGTTAACACAGGTGGATTTTGTGTACACCTATAAATCTTTACTGGTTTGAAAGTCTAGCTTTAACCCCTTCATGCTGTGACGGATATATCCGCCACAGAGCTATGAAGAGGGCTCATGGGCTGAGCCCTCTTCATACAGAGTTTTATCCGGCGGTGACCACCGAGACGGGAAATGGCGCCCAAATGTCTGAAATGCGACTTACACCTTTTTACATGACATAAAAATGTAATCAAGTGATCAAAATGTCGCACAGACCTCAAAATGGTAGCAATGAAAACGTTGTCTCAATTCTCAAAAATGACACATCACACAGCTCCGTACATCGAAGTATGAAAAAGTTATTAGTGTGAAGTCGGGCAACATTTTTTCCTTTTTCGTACTTATTCGTTTCATGTTTGAAAATGTATTAAAACGCAATAAAACCTATATAAACTTGGTATCACCACGATCGTACCAAAACAAAGAGAAAAGTAGAGGTGTTATTTGTAGCAAAGAATGAAAGTCGTAAAAACTTAGCCCACAAGAACACATGCGTTATTTTTTTCTATTTTTTTCCCACAATTGGAATTTTCTCTCCTGCTTCCCAGTACATGGCATGTTATAATAAACATTACGGGAACGTAAAATTTGTTACGCACAAAATAAGCTCTCACACAGCTCTGTACACTGAAAAATTAAAGTTAGATATTTTAAGGTGGAGAGCGAGAAATGAGCAAAAAACCTGCGTCCTTAAGGGGTTAAATGGATTTCATGGACCTACTTAATTTTCTTCTAACCCGCCAAGGGATTTTATAGTGTGCTCTCCCTTTGAAAAACGTGCTAAAAGCAATCGCCATCCTGAATATATTAGTCTAACGTACAATCTGTACATTGGATTGCTTAGCCACGTCTGTTACAGAACCTGAAAATATAGCATGTATCCAGAATTTGTCCTAAAAGATAAAGCTCTATCTGTTATTGATCTATATTCTAAACATTGATGTACACGGAGACCTGTGTTTAAAACACCTTGTAAAATCTTGAATTGTGACTGATCTGTCAGGGTGTTTATTCTGCGTGGGCACATGGGATACCAGTGTATCATCCACACTGGATACATCAAGAGGACCTGGCATAGAATTGAACTTTAGCCTGTGCCCATTCAGACCACAGAACTTGGGTATAAGCCCCCCCCATGGGCTGTGTTTAAAGTTGTATTCCCTTTACATCATATTTTGTTTTTATGATAAAAAGCTGTACAATGTTCAATATACTTTCTGTATCAATTCCTCATGGTTTTCTAGATCTCTGGCCTGGACACATCTGACCACGGTGACAGATGCACGGCTTGTTATAACACATCTCTGATAACTGACATGAGCTGCACCTGTGTGACCATGGTCAGATTTCTGCCCACTGGAAGTACATAGAAGCTTTCTATAGAATGACAGCAAGCAGAGATCTAGAAAACCATTAAGAATTGATACAGAAAGTATATTGGAAAATTGTATAACTTTTTATCATAAAAACATGATTTTGCTGAAATGGGAACACCCCTTTAAGGGTTAACGTATTGTTTTTATTTTAAATCTGCAGCACCATTTGCTCTTGAACATGTTTTGTTTAAAATCCTCCAAAGCAAGCAGAAGTATACTAACCAAAGAAGCCAAAGGGCTCTAGAACTTCGCCAGGCAATTACAGGCCTGTAAGCTTAACTTCCATTGTGCGGAAAGTATTGGAAGGGTTAGTAAAAGACTACATACTGGAGTATGTGACATCAAATAGTATAAGTGACAGCCAGCATGGGTTTACTGAGAATAGAAGTTGTCAAACTAACCTTATCTGCTTCTATGAAGAGGTGAGCAGGTGCCTGGATGGAGGAGCAGCTGTGGATATTGTGTTCTTGGACTTTGCAAAGGCATTAGACACTGTCCCTCATAGACGCCTGATGGGTAAAATAAGGTCTATTGGTTTGGCAGAAATCATTTGCAATTGGATTGAAAACTGGCTGAAGGATCGTATCCAGAGAGTTGTGGTCAATGATTCCTACTCAGAATGGTCACCAGTTATGAGTGGTGTACCCAGGGGTTCTGTGCTTGGCCCACTACTATTTAATATATTTATTAATGATATAGAGGTAGGAATTAAAAGCACTCTGTCTATTTTTGCAGATGACACCAAACTGTGTAGTGTAATACAGTCTATGGAGGATGTTCATAGGCTCAGTTTGTCCAAGTCACCCTGCAATGTTTGGTCATCCACTTGGCAAATGAGGTTTAATGTGGATAAATGTAATGTTATGCACCTGGGGGCCAATAATCCAAAGGCAAAATATGTCCTTGGGGGAGTAAATCTGGGAGAGTCCCTTGTTGAGAAGGACCTGGGGGTACTAGTAGATCATAAATTGAGTAACAGCATGCAATGTCAATCAGCTGCCTCAAAAGCTAGTAGGATCATGTCATGTATCAAAAGTGGAATGGACTCTCGTGATAGGGATGTAATATTACCATTGTACAAGGCATTGGTTCGGCCTCACCTGGAATATGCTGTCCAGTTCTGGGCACCGGTCCATAAAAAGGATGCCCTGGAGCTGGAGAGGGTTCAACGTAGAGCCACAAAACTGATAAGGGGTATGGAGGGTCTTAGTTATGAGGAGAGATTAAAACAACTAGATTTATTTAGTCTGGAAAAGAGACGACTACGAGGGGACATGATTAATTTATATAAATATATGAATGGTCCATACAAAAAATATGGTGGAAAGTTGTTCCAGATTAAATCAAATCAAAAGACGAGGGGGCACTGTCTCCATTTGGAGAAAACAAGGTTTAATCACCGGAGGCGACAGGGCTTTTTTACTATGAGAACGGTCAATCTGTGGAATAGCCTGCCTCAGGCGCTGGTCACAGCAGGGACAGCAGAGAGCTTCAAGAAGGGTCTAGATGCCTTTTTACACCTATATAACATTGATTGTTATGCTATATAGGATTGTTTCCCCTAAATCCCTTCCTCATCCAATCCCTACCCTTCCTCGGTTGAACTTGATGGACAAGTGTCTTTTTTTCAACCGTATAAACTATGAAACTATGAATCGTGAGCTCTGAATGGCAAAACAAGCCAGGCAACTAGTTTTTCTGAATCTAGCCTCCTGCTGCATGTTAGGCTCCTATCTGGCCATCCATCACCTGGGTGATCTGCTGAGAGCTGAGCTGGTGGTTGTCTTCTCCAGTCTTGTGAATGGCCAGGATTGGTAATCTGGCTTGGTCCCATAGACTTGAGTTCCTTGTCCTGGTGGCTTCTCTTTTTGAAGGGACTTTTGACTATCACAGATGTAGGTAATTTGTTGTTTTTTTTAGATAATTCTAAAGTTTTCTAAAGTGAAGAGAATGCAGTACCTTATTTTGCTGCTTAAGGAATACAGTATCTTCTAGCTGCTAGTGCATTGCCAAGTTATACTTTTGGACTGGACCGATATCTGTGTCTTCTCTCCAAGCAGCGCAGCCCGTGGAAGGATCTATAGCCTGCTCCTCCTGTGTACGATCAGTCGGTGAGAAAGAAGCGTGCAAACAGTGTGAGCGATACATCTGCAGAAACTGTAGCAAGTCGTGTGGCTGCTGCTCGGCTATTACCTGCTCCAACTGTACCGTTCTGGTGTAAGTATCTGTGTCTGACTCCTTGTAAATCTTCAAGGGGCTCCTGACTACTACGCAAGGAAATGCCTTGTTCCCTTGATCCTTTGTTCCCGAGGGTCATTAGAGCCTGAATGTGCAAATTCATTTTGCAGTTCTGATTTTCAAATGAGGATGTCCTTGGAACGGCTTTACATATTTTATATTTAGAATTGAACAGAAAATATGCATTTGGTAATTTTTTTTCATTTTGTCTTTTTAGTGATGGTGACCTTGGGGAGCGTGAGTTCTGCACAGCTTGTTCTGTATATGAAGTCTAAACAAGTGATGTTGTCCTGCAAGCTGCATGTTTGTTTGTTTGTTTTTTATGTTTAATTTTTTATATTGATATTTTGTATATTTTTTATAACAAACTAAATGAAATAAAGTTTATAATGAAATCATGATGGCCACTAGGTGGCAGTGCAGCCTAGTTACTGAGAAGAATTGAGTTGTGATGGCTAGTTTTTCATATCTAAACACTGGTCACATTTGCATATATAGTATAAAAGGCCTAAAACAATACCCATGTTGCCAATATTGAGCTGTCCTGGTATTTTTAATCTTGTTTGGTCAGGTGATCAGGGTAGGTATGACTAATAATGGAGTGCTGTGTCTGTAAATTGCTACCTTTGAAAGTGTAAGCCCCGTTCCACACTTGCAAGTGTGATGCGATGAACTCACATCATACTCGCAACGCATGCTGCTGGGAACGCATGGCCCGAACGCTGCACACCGGGAGTGAACCGACATGCTGAGTTTACTCCCGCGGTGCAACGTTCGGGCCGCGCGTTCCCGGCAGCATGCATTGCGAATGTCGATGTGAGTTCATCGCCTGACTTTTATAACAGCTCACATCTGAGGTCAGGCTTCCTGTTTGAGTAATGTGGTCCCCCCCCCCCCCCCCCCCCCCCCAACCATCATTGTTTTAAATTGACCATTAGTATCCTTTTTAACCTTTTTCCATTAGTCCTTTCTTTATTTGACTAGATAGTTGGATATGGGTTTTATTTTTATCAGTTGAAGGAAATCTACTAGGATGAATGATTGTAACCACGCACACTGACGTACTAGTGTGCCTCCTCTGACAAGATCTGCTCTTTAGCTTCTCATGCCCTTGTTTTTACAAAAATGGCTTTAGAATTTATGCAAATAAGCCTGAAGGGTTCCAGGTTCAATTTATGGAGTTGTGGTTAAGCTATATTTGCCTTATTTGCATAATTTTAAAGCTTGTAATTTTTTTTTAAGCGATGAGAGCGGATCCTACCACAGGCAGCAAATACCAGAATGTCCGTGTGCTTGGTTTACGTTCATTCATCCTACTCTTAATTCATCCAAATTTTAGTTAAATGGAAGCCCTAACAAAGATGTCAACTGCAGTGCATGTAAAGTGTTTTGTTACACTGCTGTGTTATACTGTCTAATGTCTATAAGGGTGCCGGTATTAAGCTGTCAGTTTACCCTAAGAATATAACTGGCAACTTTTTATTTTCTGACGAAGTTGTATTTTTGATAGCATTTTAGTGGACCTATTACTTGACTATTTTACCCAGTCTATCTAGTACTTAATCTTATAGAATAAAGGTAGAACTCTGCAAATCATAGTATATGTCCCTTCTTATTATGGGGGAAAAAAAATATGCGGGTGTAATTCTAAGTATTTCTTGGAAAATGGAATTTTTGACTCAGTATTAAATATTGAAGAATTTCACCTTCACAAGATGCCAAATCTACTGCAGAAATGTAGTAGAAAAATGAGTTGTGCAAAACATTCAGATTTTGGAAGTGGTGCTTGTCCCTGATGGCCAGTGCCTCAAGGTACTTTCACATGTTGTGTTTGCTGTGCTGTAAAGCTATAGTGTAATACTGAGCGATGTATGAAATTACAACAATCCCATACAGTCTAATTCTGATTGCAGTTAAAGGACACCTGTCATCAGGTCTGTGTCACTAGTCCTGTCACCTCTACCTGTTGGAGCACCTCACAAGGATCCATCCCAGCCTTTATCTAGTTATTTCATACATTATTCATTATAAAATCATCTTTCATTTCCTATGTAAATGAGGCTGGTCACATGGTCAGAGGCAGTGATGTTATCCCTCCCCCTGCTCATGTCTGTGTAATGTATAGTAAAGCATGGCTAGTGTCGGTGCTGCATCCTCCTAATACACACGTGTGAGACAGACATCAGCTACATATGAATCTGACATGTTCTGCTGTAGCATTGCTGCTTGGAGCTGTTGTATCTCTCCTTTACACACACAGGCTGCAGGGGGTGCCAGCACAAGCAAGCACATGGAGGAGCCATTACACCATTATACCTCACACAATCATACAGGCTGTCAGTCAAGCCCTGGGGGTGTGGCTGTGCCTCCCACTCATAAATAAGCCGGACAGCTTGAATATGCTAATGACTCATTGGACACATGTCACAGGTCATTTGCATACAGCTTTAGGACCTCATTGCTTAGGTTTACAGGCATGTAGAGGTACAATTAAGGGATAGAGGCAATGCTTTCTAATCGCAGTTTATGAAAATATATTTAGTTTAGGGAGCTAATTTGCCTGATGGGTTGTTACATGTAACTAACATGTCATTAAAATCGGAGCATGAAATGCATTCAGCGGTTTTCAGAATTGATATTACTCTTGGTGTAAATCCTGCAGGCAATGTGAAGATGCTTTATGCCTATCACAGGCCAAGCACAGTTCTGTTTACAGGACTCCTTACACCTTTAGTGATGAGTATATTCTTCCTTATGGAAAAGCATCACTGGCCTTTAATCAACTAAAGACAGATTCTTTGGCACACACTTGAAGATTTGCTTGAATTTTCTTTTATTTTGCAATGAAAAGATTTTTTTCTTAGCCTTCGCCTTTATATGACTTTACATGACAAATTAAAGTAAATCAAAAAGTAGCACACGACGTTTCGGTCATCACGACCTTAATAAAGAGTTAAAGTTGCATGCAGTTAGCGGGTGTGATAGGCCTGTCTAAATAAATGGGTTTTTAAAGTACCTTTTGGTGGTTGGGTATTAGTCTGATAGACCGGGGTAGCGCATTGAAGAGAAATGGTGCAGCTCTGGAGAAGTCCTGAAGATGTACGTGGGAAGTTCAAATTAGGAAGAGGATAATCTAAGGGAGGGGGGTGTTATGAAGAGCTTTGTGGATAATGGTTAATTTAAACTGCATATGGAAGCAGATGGGCAGCCAGAGCAGTTATTATATTTGTCTGGACAGTTACAGTAGTCTAGATGAGAGTGAATCAGTGTCAATTAGTGTTTGAGGTTTCAGTTGTGAGAAATGGGTGGATTCTAGAGATATTTTTAAGGTGCATCTGGCAAGAGACTGGTGCAAAGGAGAGGTCAGAGTCCAGCACAATCCCAAGATGGCAAACCTGCTGCCTCGGTGTTATGATGACATCACAGACAGATATGGAGAGATGATGGTTATGTCGGTAAGTATACTATGGAAAGACTAGGAGTTCCGTTTTGGAAGGTTTATGGATTATCAGAGTCCGGGGTTTATCTACAGATCAGAGATGGATCCATGAGATGGAAATAAAACACAATGGGTGTAATTTTATCTTATCCTTGTTTAAATGTTTTTTTTTTTTTTTTTTTTCAGATCTCTTTTTGAGAGCTTTGTTACAAATGTCGCAAGTCACTACTTTTCATTTCCTTCAAGTTTTCCTCAAGTATGGTTTAACCTGGAGTTTCTTTGCGGCAAAAAAATAGCAAATTTGAAATGGTCATTTGTGATATCAGCACATTTTGAATAGAAGATAAATGTCTTGCTGGGAGCAGGGAGCAAATTGCATTGTGCAGACACAAGAAGCTATTCATGAGAAGAATCCAACCATAGTCAGAAGATTTACAGTCAAATCCAGGGACAACTAAATTGTATTTACCAGGACTGATATAATTCCTATTTTTTAACAGTGAATTAGAGAATGTGTTATTTTTAATCCTGAGTATATTTAACCCCTTCCCGCCGCAGCCCTTTTTCGTTTTTGCGTTTTCTTTTTTCCCTCCCCACATTCAAAAATCCATAACTTTTTTTATTTTTCCATGTACAGAGTTGTGCGACGGCTTATTTTCTGCGTAACAAATTACACTTCAAAATGATGGTATCTAATATTCCATGCCGTGTACTGGGAAGCGGGAAAAAAAATTCTAAATGCAGTGAAATTGGTAAAAAAAAGCATTTGTGCCGTATTCCTGTGGGCTTGGATTTTACGGATTTCACTGTATGCCCCAAATGACATGTCTACTTTATTCTTTGGGTCGGTACGATTACGGGGATAACAAATTTATATAGGTTTTATAATGTTTTCATACATTTAAAAAATTGTAAACCTCCTGTACAAAAATTTTTGGGGGGATTTTGCCATCTTCTGGGGCTAATAACTTTTTCATACTTTGGTGTATGGAGCTGCAGGTGGTGTCGTTTTTTTTTGCAGATTTTGATGACGTTTACAATGTTATCATTTTTAGGACTGTTCAACCTTTTGATCACTTTATAGAATTTTTAATTTTTTTTCAATGGCAAAAAAGTGCCATTTTCGACTTTGGGCGGGATTTTCCGTTACGGGGATAGACACAGTGAAAAACCATTATCATATTTTGATCGGCCATTTTCGGAGGCGCGATACCTAATGTGTTTCTGATTTTTACTGTTTATTTTTTATTAATATCAGTTCTAGGGAAAGGGGGGTGATCTGAATTTTTAGGGTTTTTTATTATAATATTTTTTAATTTTTACTATTTTTCAGACTCCCTAGGGTGTCTGTACAATCCTATCATATACTGCCATACTACGGTATGGCAGTATATGGGGATTTTACTCCTCATACATTACAATGTGCTGATAGCACATTGTAATGCATGGGTTAAGCCGAAGTAGCTTTGGGTCTTCGTGAGACCCGATGTTACCATGGCGATGGATCGCCGCTCCCCGATGACGTCACGGGGAGCGACGATCCTCGGAAAGGTGGCGTGCCCATGCCATCAACAGGAAAACACCCGCAATTGGTGCTGGCACGGATCGCGGATGTTACCGGTAAGCCTTTGCTGCAATATGCAGCAAAGTCTTATCGGCTATGGAGAGGGCTCGGCCTGCGAGCCCTCTCCATGCACCGGGACCCGGCATGTGATGTACTAATAGGTCACATGTCGGTAAAGGGTTAAGAATCTTGTCTTTGTGGGAGCCCAGCTGCGGGTTGTGTACTCCTGTTTCTGGCTTTTAGTTGAGATGAATATGGATGCACTTTATGTTCATGCTCAGCAGTGAAGCTTCTCTACAGACCAGAGGCACCGGGAATGACTGTCCGCATTTATGTCAAGCACTGCTTGAGATATCAGTGTATGCAGTGTCATAGCTAGAGTCCACTAGTTAGTTCCACCCTGTCCCCGTGCTCTAAATTTCACAAAACTGGTCACCTCCATGCTTACAACACACAAGCAAACACAAAATATATACACACATATTACAAACACATGTATCCACTACATACACATATAATATATACAATAAGAATATGCCCATTACACACAGGGACATTATCCAGGGCTTGTTTGCCAGTTTTCAGGTGTACAAGGCCTGAAATAATCACAGTTCCATGCATTGTGATAGTGGCACTGGCCTGGGGCGCTCCTGTCTTGTGTCTGTGCACTCACTATAGCCTGCGACCATGGCTCAGTCAGTGGTCAGGGATTTTGCCATACGTCGGCCGATGAAGGGGAGTGGGTGACCGAGTAAGAACCGCTGGCCTGATTGAAGCTCTTGTGACCAAGATTGTTATGACCCCAGAGTGATGGTCTACCCTCAGAACAGTAATTCTGGTCTACCAATCATATATTAATCGGTCTGGCATCCTTACTTTATTCTCCCTCTTCCTGATTCGTATGTTTTGGATTTCAATCTTATATTAACTATAGCGCAGTAATTCCATGCTGCTGAACACATACATTAAATGTTAGAAATTGGTATAAAACTAGACTACACTGGAACACGTGTCCATGAGAGCTCACAATCTATATGTGAGGGCAGCACACAGATCTAATGAAGTTTACCTGCTTTCCTGAATGGGAATTTTATTAATATAGTTGTACACCCTAAGCTCCTGTGTAAAGTAGTAACCTGAAGCGCTATTCTTGAAGTATAAGCATCTTGGGAAGTAGTTATAGTAGCAATATTGGAATATAGATAAAATTAGTTATGGAGGAGATTTATCAATCCTAATGTAAACAAAAAGTGGAGTAGTGGTCATAGGACCAATGAGGTCACTAGGTTGGATGCTTTGAGTAAGTGCTCCTTGTTTCCCACAGTATTTTCCAGTCTTGTGTCTCCATGTTGTATGATATAGCTGGTGCTGCTGCTGGTTTGTATTGTGTATGTATGAAGTTTGCTTCCCCCAGCAGCTGTATGCAGATACATGAATCAGGCCACCGAGCCTCACACACAATGGCCTTTTTATTTATCACCAACAAAATGGTTCAGATGGCCTCAATAATAACCATAATTGCCTCGCCCGGCAGGAGTCTGGGCCCTCTTATTATGACGGAGAATACAGGCCGCTTTATTTCTCCGCAGCATTAGTGGAGCCTCCGAGTTTAATTGATAAAAGTTTATAACGTTGCTGCCTTCACCCTAAACAAATATGAATACAAACAGCAGTTGCGCTCAGCGGCAATCCCACCATTCGCTTTAAAACCAAAACAACAATTATCATAATAAAACTTAATGAACTTTGCTTACTCCTGTTAATGGCTTTTAACTTAACTGTTTAGAACATCTGGTTGCTTGGTAAATTTCGCTTTCATTTGGCATTAGAGCCGTTAACACCAAATCCCGTCACCCACCTTCCATAAAAAGCGCCGCCATACAAGGGTGAGGTTAGAAATCGTGTTTATGTTTAGTATCTAATGGCATACTTATCTATCTTACTACCAAGTAGGATGGTTTCCAATTATGCCACTCAGATGTCCCCGCATCCTTCATGTCTATAAATGAGGCTCAGAATTTGTCACGTCCCCTGTAAAACTGGAAAAGGGCGCCGTTCTACGCAAAGCGCTCCGATAAAATGAATGATCCATATGTTGTGCTCATATCAGCTGTATCCACAGCCATAAGAACCAATACTGACATCCGTGGTTACATTCACTAATAACAAAAAGGAGACATCTAATATAATACATTTAGGGGTTCTACGGCAGTAGTTACTGGGTGCAAATGAAAAACTTAAAATTAGGGGGAAAAAAAGGTGAATTCTAGAATGTTTTTTTTTTTCTTCCGTATAGTTGAAAAAGTTTAATTTTACATAATTGTAAAAGTTGATTCTAGAAGGAAGGAGGCAATGGATAGCAAATATTAAGTTTACCACAGTCACGCTGCCTGGATTCATGAGTAAGTGTCCCTGGTTGATCATGAAGGATTTTGGTGGTAGCCTTCACTGCATAATCACATGTGATATGATCCCTTTTCATTGCTAATGGTGAAACTATATACAGCTGTATTGTAGGAAACAGAAGCCAATACACTAATCTTAACCCCTTAACGCTCTGCGCCGTAGCTCTACGGCGCAGAGGTATAAGGGAAGTATGAAGAGGGCTCACGGGCTGAGTCCTCTTCATACAGAGGTGGGGGTTTTTGCATTTTGCACAAAACCCCCACCGCTAATAACCGCGGTCGGTGCTTGCACCGATCGCGGCTATTAACCCTCTAAACGCCGCCCGCAAAGTCGCGGGCGGCGTTTAAAAGACGGCGGCGCGCGGGCGCCGCCATCTTTTTTTCGATCGCCACGCCCCCGAACGTCATCGGGGGGCGGCGATCGGTTACCATGGTAGCCTCGGGTCTTCTCTTGACACGAGGCTACATGGTTTATGCAGGTTCGTTACAATGAGCCAGTGGCTCATTGTAATGTAAGACCTGCAAAAACGCCATATATTGCAATACTGTAGTATTGCAGTATATGGTAGGAGCGATCTGATCATCTAGGGTTATTGTACCCTAGATGGTCTAAAAAATAGTGAAAAAAAAAAGAAAAAAAAAAGAAAAAAAAAAGTTTAAAAAATAAAAAAAATTAATAAAATATTAAAAGTTCAAATCACCCCCCTTTCCCTAGAACGGATATAAAACATAACAAACAGTAAAAATCACAGACATATTAGGTATCGCCGCGTCCCAAAATGCCCGATCTATCAAAATATAAAAACGGTTACGGCCGGCGGTGACCTCCGAGGCGGGAAATGGCGCCCAAATGTCCGAAATGCGACTTTTACACCTTTTTACATAACATAAAAAATGAAATAAAAAATGATCAAAATGTCGCACAGACCTCAAAATGGTAGCAATGAAAACGTCGCCTCATTTCGCAAAAAATGACACCTCACACATTTCCGTGCGCCAAAGTATGAAAAAGTTATTAGCGTCAGAAGATGGCAAAAATTTTTTTTTCTTTTTTGTACACATTCGTTTAATTTTTGAAAATGTATTAAAACACAATAAAACCTATATAAATTTGGTATCACCGCGATCGCACCGAACCAAAGAATAAAGTAGGCGTGTTATTTGGAGCGAAGAGTGAAAGTCGTAAAAACTGAGCCCACAAGAACGTGACGCACGTGCGGTTTTTTTTCAATTTTTCCACATTTGGAATTTTTTTTCAGCTTCGCAGTACACGGCATGTTAAAATAAATAACATTACGGGAAAGTAAAATTTGTTACGCACAAAATAAGCCCTCACACAGGTCTGTACACGTAAAAATGAAAAAGTTATGGATTTTTGAAGTTGGAGAGCGAGAAATGAGCCGGAAAACCCTCCGTCCTTAAGGGGTTAAAGTTTAGCTATTATACTTGTGCTGTAATGCTACCTGCAGAAAAACATGCTCAATTGCATCTTTTTATTGCATTTTTTTTTCACACCCGATTTGCCTCTCACTAGGACCTGTTTTTCACAAATCCTAATACACTATAGTTCTGTGGTGGCGAATCTATGGCACTGGTGCCAGAAGCGGCACTTGGAGCCCTCTCTGTGGGCACCCAGGCCATCACCCCAGCATGAAGAATCTTCCTACAGAATCTTCCTACAATGATAGGTGAATTTGCCCTCCTCCTTTCATCTATGTTGGTGTCCTTAGGAGGCTGAATGATTGAAAGTGGTCAAAGAACAAGGAGAAATAAATTCCTGCTTAAATTGCTATGCTGGCACTTTGCAATAAATAAGTGGCTTTTGGTTGAACTTTGGGCACTCAGAGTCTAAAAGGTTCGCCATCACTGCTATAAGTCTGAGTGATCTGAGAAGGAAGGTTCGGCCTAGGACATGTTCCTATTGAATTCCATTAAAAAAACAAAAAAGCCCTCATGGTCGATTTTCACCGTTAATTGCATCTGCCCGAAGGCCCCTTCCCATCTGACTTAGGAAACCATTGTAAAGAGCAGCAATTTATTGGTGTCAGCCACAGCTTGACTTTATCATTTTCTCCTTCCATGACAACATAGAATAATGTTATTGTGCCTATGAGCTGTGTCCTTTCCTTAGGCTACGTCATGAAGTGGAGATGGGTGTCTTTCGGCTGCGTTCACAAAGTAGACCTCTCTTTAATGATTTCCAGAGTGTCCTGTTTTTTTTTATGCACGTCACAAGAAAAAAGAAAAAACATGAATGTGGTATATGTAGTCCAAGGCAAGGGATCAGTGAAGAATATTTTGGACTGGTGTAGTGTCGGAGTGCTATATATTTTTGATGTAACCCTACAGATAAAAAATGGGCTGTTTTTTATGGATTTCTATTGCAAAAGTAGATCATGCATGCATTAAAAAAAAAACAAAAAAAAAAACAAACATTGAATATAATGGGTAAGTGTTCAATATGAGTTCTGTGCATGAAAGGCCCCTAGGATCCCTAAGCTGTATTAAAACGGCACATTTCCTATTCCAATTAAAGGGAGCTATGATCAGCATGGCCACTACAGCTTCCATCTCTGTATAGTGGGATAATAGCAGCCAATCGGTGTGGGGCAGGGCCTTCACAAAACTGATCTCCATTTAATAATCTAGTCTTAGTAGATTTCCTTTAAACGGTTTGTAAAAGACTGACAATGTCGTCTACTATCAAATTCAAGTATGAGAAACCAAGGGATGTGACTGTGGTAATCTTTTTATATTTGTAATCCCTGGCATCTTCCCTTCTAAAATCAACTTTTTGAAATTATGCTAATGAGCATAGAAAGGCTTCTGGTGAGGGGTGTTACCAGACACTCTCTCCACTATAGAATGACAGGCTGATGCAGGGTGGGAGGGAGGAGAGTTTCATGCACAGTGTGCAGCAACGGAAGGTTCAGCAGTGTTATTATATCAGACGGTGGGAGGTGAGAGTGCTGAGGGGGGAGGGCAGAGTTCTGAGGGAGAATAGTGATTTTTACTGAATTGTCATATTTGATTCCCCCTTTCAAAACAGTGTCCATATTGTGTTGCTTTCCCTTTTCTTTCCATAGCATGGCATTTTCTGTTCTGCAGCGGTTTGTCAGAGATGTTCCTCAGGAGTAGTGAAGTGGGAGGAGACTAACCTCTTCATGTCAGAGCATCACATGACCTCTCCCTCCAGAGTGAGCAGGAAGCCACTCCCCTCCAGCAGTTAGAATCTATAGAAAAGTACTTTAAACAAAGGACATTACACAGAGATGAGCAGCACAGCCAGAGGAGACAGCTACTGCAGGGACAGGCTAAACTAAGGATGATAGCAAAGAAACTACTAGGTGTGGGTAATGCAAATAATATGCAAACTTGTCCTGCATCACAGATATTAATTTGTGAAGAAAAAAATTGTTAGAGTTGCTCTTTTTCTATTGACTGCATTTTATTGCTTCTTTTTGTCTATTATACGCGATTACAATAACATTTACCCAACTGTTGTAGAATAATCATCACATTCCCTCCCCCTTACTTATGATGTGTTCTTCTGTTAGTATATCCTAATGGAACACCTGAAGAAATGCAAAAATCCATTTCAAGCTTCTGGAGACCAAAATGACCATTTAAGAGAGGACGGAGACTTTGGGTAAAGCAGTATTTTTGTTTATTTTATGCATTAAGAGGGAAAACTGCATCATAAGTAAAAATGCTACTGCTGAAAACATAAGAAGTAATGACAGGGCTTTTGCAAACTGATGTTGCTTACTATTATTTTATATGGGGAACTCACTTTTTCCCCCCATCCCAATCCCTCCACCCCAATTAAATAACACTTATCCCTATGCAAAAATGCCAAGTGCATTACATGATCATACAGTAAAAAGAATGGCGACGAAAGGCTACGATAAAGCAATCTATAACCAGGTACATTCATGTGCAAAAGACAGGTTAAGAATTTTTTTTCTCATTTTTCTATAAAAATAAAAGTAACATTACAAAATAGGGGAACATTACACTTGGAATAATAATACTATTAATAAAAAAAGATGATGTTCACCTTGTGTTAGTACATTGGTCAATCTTCAAATTTTGGTACAATTGTTTTAGTGTGCTCTGAAGCCTTTCCTTAAAGCCGTAGCCTTCACATTTGTTACTACAAGTGGAAGATGGGACACACAGCAATCTTGCTAATGCTTAAAGGGGGCTCTCAGGCTAAAAAGATTGATAAAAATAGGTCCACCGCCCAGCAGATGTTACTGGATTCAGTCAGCTCCATACTCTTTGTAGTGGCTGTACCAAGTCACTGCTACCAAGCTCTTATCCAAATGACTGGGAGATGATCTGCAGTAACTCAGTGTGACCACTAAGTCGATAACTGCTCCACATTTTATTCTCAGCTGCTTATCGTGGAAAACCCCTTTGAGGACTTATCTAGATGGCTTTGTGTGATTTGAGTAATACGGTCCATGGGACAGCCCGATTTCATAGCCTGGCTGTAGCCTGCATTAACTGAAGTCGCTGCCTTATGATCTCTTATGATCTGAAAGTTTTAGTCAGACGGAGTTCATGGTCCAATTTTTACAAATCATTGGAATATGGAACAGTAGACCTTTGAGTGGGATAAAAGTCACTGAATCTTAGACTACTTTGGGGCGAGTCCAGATGGGAAAATGTGTCTGTCTGAGGACCAGTTAACAAGGTCCATGTGACAGCCATCTAAATAAGCCCTTAAGGTTATCCAAGATCTTGACCCACTCTTGTAATACGTATAAAACTAGCATATGTGCCAAGATGACAATTTATTTTGCTTAGCCTTATAAGAGTTTGACAAAGGGCACAACTTTTTTTTGGAGATGCTTCATTTTTATTTTTCTTGCATGCCTTGGAATGATAGGCTTTGGTTTAAAGTGCCATGCTACACTATAGTAGGGATGCCAATTACAGACAGACATACATACATGGGTGAGTGTACAAAAAAATGTGCAACTGGAAAAGTTTGCAAAGAATTAAAAAAAAAAAAGTAAAAGAAAAAAAAATTACAGCAGTAAAGCAGTTACCAAGTCATAGCAGTATCTGCATGAACTGTAATATTTCCTATCTTCATTTTCACTTGAAAGGTCTTAGGCTCATTGACACAATATGGAGTGCAAAAATGTGCCATAAAAGGACAATATTGTTCTTTAATATCGCCCCCATCTCACTTATGCCCCCCCCCTTTTATTCCTACACACAATAATAATAATAAAAAAAAATTACTTACCTAACAATCTACCAGCTCTGGCTGGGGACCGGACACCACATCTACTGAAATCCAGACTGGTGATCGGTATCACTTTACATGAACATTACTACTATAACAGGTGACAATGCAGAGCTCCACTGGGGTGTGAACCTGCTGATGTCAGTGTTAAACAACTTCCCAAACCTTCAGACCACTGCTTAGCCGACAGTGCTACAAACCCTACAATCAAGTCTCAAACATCTGGTGTAGGTGGTCAGATGACTGAACCCTTCCAAATAAAGAATGGATTGAGTCGGATTTACATTTTTTTTTAATTGCCTTCCAATCGCTGGGAGGAAAGAAATAGGGATAAAAATTACAGTGGGATTTTAAAAGGAAAGCTAAAATAGACCCTGCACCTAGGACGGAGTCTCCTAATAACACTACACTACTGGGCACAATAGTCCAATAAAGTTCCCTTTACAATCTGGATGAATAGGTTTATAAAACAACTCATATTTAAGCCAACAGGGACACGTGTCAAAAAATGGGAAACCCTGTTTCTTAAAGAGAACCTGTCAGTAGAAATTTACCTAATAAACTACAGCCAGTATCTTGTCAAGTAGCTGAACATCTACCAGATTATGTTTCATTCATGTCCCATTGTGGTGGCATCATCCAAAAATTTTGAATTGAGTTGTGCTGAAGTCAAGCTCTCCCAGATTGTCCCTTCTGTTGTGACTGTTGGAAAGCTGGTTACTGATGTCCCTGGACGCAGGACCACCAATTACAGTGAATGGGGCATTCTTAGGAGCTTAACTTCAGAAAAAACTCTCCGCCTCCTTTACTTTCTACAAACAGTCATTTACATTACACTTTTGTATTTTCCAGATAATTACACCACACTGGGCCATGTAAAAAAAACATGAACTGAAAGATGTTACCTGTTTGACTACATACTGGTAGTGGATTATTAGGTAAATTTCTGCTGACAGATTCCCTTTAAAGAAAAAAGAATTACAAGCATCACCTTGGATGCAGTGGTGCCAAGTCTGAGCAAGTACCATATATACTCGAGTATAAGCCTAATTTTTCAACACAAAAAAATGTGCTGAAAACCCAAACTCGGCTTATATTCGAGTAAAAAAAATATAGGTTTTTGTGGTAAAATTAGGGGCCTCGGCTTATACTTGGGTCGGCTTATACTAAAGTTCATACGGGTAAGTAAGATTTTGCTTTTCGTAAGATAATATTCAAAATCATATATAATAAGATATAAGATCATTTACATGGAGCCTAGGCTTGTGACATGTTCCCTTTAAAATTGACATCATTATTATACTGTTCAAAATGGCCATCTAAGTGATGTGGAAGTGAAGAAAATCTAAGTCTTATAAAACCCCTTTTGCAGATGCCACCATGTTCCTCCAAGAAAATTGTAGGCAATAATTGCTTTCTTGCATAACACTAATGCCAAACATTGCATTGCAAAACAAAAATAATAATTAAAAAAAATATATATATATATTTTACCCCAATAGAATGTCAAATTAATTTACGAAGAACTGAAATATTTTCATGCTACCAAAAAAAAAAACAAAAAAAACCCCCAAAACACTTGTTCTAAACATTAAGGGTTTTCAGGACATTTAAAAACAAACAAAAAATCCTGTTTTGCTTACTTACATAAGAAATGTCATTAACAATCTAACAATTCATGAATGAGAAAAGTGCACACCACTATTCATTGGTCAAGATGTAGTGTTGCCTCATAAAGCTAAAAAGAGAAAAAAAAATTGCATTATTCTAGAAACCGAATGGATCACATTTATCAAAACCGACCGCCGAACCTCGAATCATTGCTATAGGAAACGAGGTGCGGTAGACGTTGATAAATAAGCGCCATTTCTTTGATTCAGCACTACCTTACCGTGTGTAATACATCTCTATGTAAATCACTGTGTCAGTGGTTCAGGTTTTTTTAACTAGATTTTTTTTTTCTATACCATAAAACTATAGTTTTTTTGGGTTTTTTTTGCCTTTGCTTGAAAATACTGGCTAGAGAGTGTGTGTGTGTGTCAGTCACAATTACACCTGCTAGATCTAGAAGCAGCTTTGCAAGCAAACCCTCATTTTTTTCTTGTTTTAAATCAAGCATGCTACAATAATAAAAACTATAGAAGTTACATACTTTGTTTTTTCACATATTCAACTTTACTAAAACCAATTAATCCGATATGTATTGTCAGTCTACAGCAAGATAAGAACTCTTGTTTGATGATTGACCTCACTGAGGCTATAATGCTGGTCCGGTTATTGGTCTCTTGTTTAAAATTGACCTTTTCACGGTTTTTAATTTAAAAATTCAAAAAAAAAAAAAAAAAAATTAAAATTATTCAAAACACGTTCACTTTTTGTATTATTGCACTATTAGCTATACCTTCTATTACTTCCTAACTACATCCAATTGCCCACACTTTCTCAATATTTAAAACCTATGAAATAAATAAAACATTGTTGATGGTGAAGTGTGACCAGGGAAGTGAGAAGAGTAACTTTATTATTATTTTTTTTAATGTTTTTCTTTTTCCCCCCTCTTATTTATGATATGCTCATTCTTCCTTTGTTCCTTTTGTGAGCGCATTCTCAAAATGTCGGCTGTGAGGCATTGTCCAACATAATGTATATGAATGTATGTATATAAAAATAATACATACATAGAAAAAATAATGGATGGATTGGATTGTTTTTTGTTTGCTTTTTTGTTGTTTTTTTCTTTGCAAATGTGAAATGAGAACTGGTTTTACATACAGACTTTTTTTTTTTTACCCCAAACATTCGTCAAACTTCTTTTGTGGTCATACAAACATAGTTTGTAATTCATAGGCTATAGAAAGTCCTGTACAAAGTCTGATGAACTTAGTGCCTAAAAATGAAGTCTGTGTGTTGTAATGAAAGGAAAACAAAAAAAGAAAAAAAAAAAAAAGTGAGACATCTAAGCATTTCCACTTGCAGAATACGAAAACTGGGGAAAGTGCGGCCTTCTTTCATTGTCAACAAATTCCAGATTTTCATCTGCAAAAGAAATAAGACACCATAATTAATACACACAGCAGCATCACTATAGGCACGGCTAATGATGTACTCAGAAAGGACTAGAGCAGACGAGAATCGGAAAAATTTGCGTCATTTTCTTGAGGGCTCTATTTTTACAACTTTAACTGTGCGCTCCAAAATGATGGTTCGGTACATTTACAGCTATATTAAAATTTACACAAGTTTTAGGTTTTAAATCGATTTAAAAAAAATAAAACCTTTTATACAAAATAAAATTTTGATTTTGCTCAATGAATTTAATTTTTTTCTCATTAAAAAAAAAAAATGTTTACAGTATTTTTAGACCACTTGGGGTACTTGAACCCTAGGGTGTCTGATCACTCACACCATATACTGTAATACTGCTGCTGCAGAGCATCTGTATCAGTCTCTTACACACAGATAGTTACTTGCAGGCTGTTACTCCCGGTTGTCTTGGCAACTGATCGTCGTACCCTGATGACATCACAGTTCATGCTTATTGAAACAAAGATGGCAGCACCGATGTGCAGCAAACCTTTAAATTCCCTAGGCACCTTTGCTAGAGGCGTTTAAATGCTAAGAAACAGGTGTAATGCAGCAAACCCATACTCCTCCGGCGTCAGGACGTTCAGGAACATCCAAATGCAGTATGGGGTTATAGGGGTTCCATGGCAATCGGAAGTTAGGCAGGATAGGTGCAGATTGATAGGGGACTCAGTGATGGGTCCCCCATGGATCATGAGAATGGGGGTCCATTGGCACTAACAAAAATAGCAGGGTTTGGCACTTGACTATCTCAGTCAGCTCCATAGAGCAGTTTGTGTGTGTGGTTCTTCTTCCTGCAGTGAGCAGTATATTTTATGAGGATTTAGGATTTTGCACACGGGCGAGTGTGATGTGTCCAGCTCACATCAGTCGCAGCGTGTGTTGGCTGCAATATCCAGTCCAAACATTGAGCAACTGGAACTGGCCTAGAAGCATATCAGTTCAGTTCCGGTAGTCAGGGTTTTAGATGGACCTTCCAACCAACACATGCTACGAGTTGGACGTATGACACTCACTTGTGTACAATGCGCCTTAGACGGACATGTCTTTAACTAATCTGCTTGGAACACAAGGCATGTTGCTTGACAAAGGGTCCTGTGGTGTCCTGTGGTGTTCCCCGCTGTGCGTTGTCCGACGATCATGGACTCCGGCGTGATTCACTAAGATCGTGCGCCCGATTTCCTGTATGTGTTGCTTCCTTGCTCACAAGAGTTCACACACTATGCTTGAATTGTGACTCTTGTGATCAGGAAAGAGCAACACGTGTTTTGCAGTTAAAAAAAATATAAAATATATGTTGCTTTTTCAGATTGCAAGCATTTTGGTCTTACTGCAACTGCGATCAGTAGAAGCTCATCCCTACACTGCACTTGAATAGTGTTTGTAAACACAATGCAAATGCAGTGTGTGAATCAAGCCTTAGGGTAGTTCCCATGGTCACCACCTGTGTCACCCCTTTCATCCTCCACAACTGTAAGCTCTTACGAGCAGGGCCCTCACTCCTGTTTCATCTGATTATAGGAGTATTCCAGGAATCCGTATAATTCATTTACAAATGGGTACTTAAAATATAAGCCAATATGTAATTAGTTATAAATTAAAATTTTGCTTCCCTTAGTAGAAAATGCTGTTGACATACTGTAATGAAGAATTAAAATGCTACTGGCCCTTTAATCAGTGCAGGTCATGGGCAGTCCTAGGCAGGTCATGTGATCACCACTATGCTTGGCTGTAGTTGGCTGGTTGCAGTGTATGGCCAGTGTTGTGGTAAGACTCATCTGAGTGGGGTAATGTGCAGTGATGGCAGTTACACATCATTACTATGGTAACAGAGAAGGACAGTATGTGACATCATCACTGGGAGCAGAGCATACGAGGGAGGAGCAGTTACTGAGAACTAGTTAGAGAGGCCATAAAATTTTGTGACTAATAAGTTTGAGTTTTGTAATATGCATCTATTTATATCCTCATGGGTTTTTGTAGGAGACGTTCATATTCCTGGAATACCCCTTTATGTTATTACTCTGTAATGTTATGTTTTATTTGTATATATGTATTCCATGATCTGTACAGCGCTGCGAAATATGATGGCACTATATAAAGATTATTGTTTATTATGGTGGATTTTGGTACAGATTATTCTGATCAAAATCTCCTCCATTCAGTTTTCTGCTCCAGAACAAAATTTTATGTGATTGGTCCATCAAATGACTAAACTCATTAGGTCAGACCCCATTTCAAGTATCAAATACCTACATCTTTCAGGGACTAAATGCCTTCCTATTGCTTTTAATAGGTCAGAATATTTGTTTTAATGCACCTATATATTTATATAATAAATAATAATAACAACAATAATAATAATAATAATATTATATATATATATATATATATATATATATATATATATATATATATATATATATATATATATACATATACATACACACATATATATATATATATATATATATATATATATATATATATTATAATAATAATATATACCGGTATAATAAAAATAAATTTTATGAAAATTTTGGATTGTTTGATCCTGTCCACGAGTGCGGATATACCCATTCCCCTGGTTGCTGACAAGAGAAACTTAAGTGCCATCTCTGATCCAGAGACTGTATGTAAATAGTTTAGTCACTAGAAATGTTATCAGGGTCTTTAACTCTCAGCTGTCACTGGATACAGGACAGGAAGTGGATTTACACAAACTGCTTAAATAAGGGAAATACACAGGAACAGATTTCTTCAATGAAGTAAAATACAATTTTGTTGAAAGTTTATTTACCGCTTAAAAAAACATCAAAACAGAAAAAAAAGAAAACTACACAAAAAGAAAATACATACAAATGTGTATGTTAAAGGGGGTTTATGATATAGAATAAGGAGTCTGCCACTTCCCCATGCATAGTATAGTCCTGTCCAGTCACTAAAGGCTTTCCCTATCCATGGGATCACAATGCACAATGTCCATTGTACCACAAGTGAATAAAGTGGAAAATTGTACACGTGTTCTGCTGCTCCATTCACTGTAAAGTTGTTCCATGTGCTTGCTCCATAAACACAATTGAGATGAATAGAGATTATGATTCAGATTCATTATTCATTCAGGGGTACAAAGAACCCCCCGCTCTCATGAGAAGTGGCTTGCCACCACAGGTACCTCCACCAAGAGGGGACAACTAGAGGTTACTCAGTGAAAGGGATTGTCCAGTCACTACAAATTTACCGATTTTTATTTTGGTTTTTAACCAGATAAAGACCAATATAGATATAGAGCACTACAAAGTAGGCCCTTTTGTGGGCGACTGCCCCGGCCACAAGCCGGAGGAAAAAAATGGTGCGGGCGACAGCAGCTGCTCCTAGAGGAAAAACAAAAAACTAAGTACTCACCTTCTGGCACTCCCCGCAGCTCCTCTTCTGTCTGCACCAGTAGCACTACCCAGCTCCATGCGCTTTGACGTCATAGTGTGCACAGCGGCAGAGCGTGTGGAGCTGGGTCGCACTACTGCTGAAGATAGAAAAGGGGCCTCAGGGAACACCGGATGGTGAGTAATTTTTTTTTTTAATGTACTGGGGCTACATATATACTGTTTGTGGGCTGCAGTGTGTTTCATACCTATATACTGGGGGTGGCAGTGTGTTAGACACCCATATGCTGGGGGCAGTGCACTGGATTTTTATCAGGTCTTAAAACTGAATATTAATTGTTTGGATTCTTTAGTTTTCTCCCTGTGGTTACCAGCGCAGCGCTCCTCGTCCTGCAGTGGTGATGCCTTAGTGGTATACAGCGTGTGATCAACGATATGTATACAGATGCATCATTAGACATATGTGTTTGTGTATAAGACGACCTGGTGTATAAGACGACCCCCCTACTTTCCTGTTAAAATATAGAGTTTAAGATATATTCGCCGTATAAGACTACCCCTTTTCCAACGCATACAAAACACCGGTAAAAAATAAAAAAAAAAACATTTGAATTTAACATGGTCCTTTTTTTAATTTAAATTCTTATGACATGCAGGTATATAGCAGGAAAACTGTCGCTCATAAACATAAGGCATACAACAACAACATTACCATCGTCCATTTTACTGTAAATGTTACCATATTGTGCAGCAAAGACTTACCGGCTATGGAGAGGGCTCAGCCCGTGAGCCCTCTCCATGCAGCGCGGCGTATAAGACGACCCCAGACAAGACAGAAGATTTTTCAGTCTTCAAAAGTCGTCTTATACGCCGGAATATACGGTATATGTGGATGGTATTTGATACTGTGGACCCTGTAATAAATATAGATTAATACAAAGGGGCACAGTATCTATTAAAAGGGGGGCTGCCTGTATTCATTCATTCATTCATTCATTCATTCATGGGGCTTGGTTCTAGTACTGTACTTATGTATTGGACTCCATACTGGTGTATTTATCTACCAACCTTTGTTCTGGTGAAATTATATATATAATATATATATAATTATATAGATATAGATATATATCTATATCTATATCGCTATATATATCTATATCTATATCGCTATAATAACAATTCATGACAGGTACCATATTATAATTTGAAAGACACTGTACATTTTAATTAAAGGGGAGATGCTGTATATGTTAGAATTAATTTGGGGGGAGCAAGTGTGATATTTCTGCATACACTATAATCCATAGATAAATGTGAGTTTCAATTTTTAATTTGTGTGGGGTTGTTTATGCTAATTAGACGCATTGTATATATTCTAATAATCTGGGGGGGGGGGGGGGGCAAGGGGCGATTTTTTTTTATTTTTTGGAGATTTCCCCTGTACCACAAATTACCTAGAAACTGCCCTGGTACATTGTCTGGTATTGGCTGAGCATTTGCAGGCTGTTACAGTAGAAAATTAAAATTTGCTTCTTTTAACATAGAATTTGTATTTGTGCTCATAACTTCATGTTCCACACTTAAAGTCTATTCCATTACTTTGAGAACTTGAAGTTGTGAGGTTCTGAAGGGAAAGTGCTAAACACGTGTTGTAACAGGCTGCATTCTGTTCTCCGGAGTGGGTGGCATCTGTAGTCTCTACATCTAACAACTTTATCCTGTGAAACATTATGCCACTTCTTGAAGTCTCGCATCTGGCATTGGGTCTTAATAACTTTTGATCAAGGACTGAATTTCTTGAATGACTGGAGTATGTCAGGAGTGGAGGGACATGGGTGTGAGCTGGCAACATTTTCAATAATAGGACACTTACAACCTACGCAGAGGAAGATGAAACCAACTGCTTTAGGACCCCTGCAGTCATCCATGTCTAGCCTTATACAAACTCTTGCTTCTCTATGATAATGGAGCCTACATGAAAGACTGAGTACCCTTCAATCACACAAGTAAGCCATGACATTTCCACTTGTCCCGTGCACTTGGGCTAATAGGATTGTCACCCTCTGTAAACCATGTAATGGAAATTTAGCCAGCTGCGGACCTGATCTGCATACTTTGAAGTACTAAAAGGCTCCCTTTGGTCAGTCTCCCAGATTCTGCTTGAAGGCCACTCCATACATACACTTACTTTACACATTCACATATTTAGGCTTTTTCTTCAAATAACTCTATGACCAACCACAGCGACGGTCAGTGGTGGTACAGGCAGTTCCCGGGTTACGTACAAGATAGGCTCTGCAGGTTTGTTCTGTAAGTCGGAACTTAAAGGAAACCTACCACTGCTCGCATAATAAAATCATGCGAGCAGACCACCCGGTAGGCTATTTAATACTGATGCCGACACATACTTTAGTTAGGCACGGCTACCTTTAGTTTTGCTTAAAAAAAAAAACCGATTAACTTACATATGTAAATAGCCCACCGGTGCTACCCTACGTCATCTTCGGAGGGGCGATGGCTTCCGATCTTCAAATATTCCCGCCTCCTTCCTTGTACCCGTCCTCCTTCAGGTACTGAGAGCCGTGACGTCACCAAGCTCTCGGCACGCGATAGGAGGACGGGTACAATGAAGGAGGCGGGAATATTTAAAGATCGAAAACCATCATCCTTCCGAAGATGACGTAGGGTAGCACCGGAGGACTATTTACATATGTAAGTTAATCGTTTTTTTTTTAGCTAAACTAACGATCGCCGTGCCTAACTAAAGTATGTGGCGGCATCAGTATTAAATAGCCTACTGGGTGGTCTGCTCGCATGATTTTATCATGCGAGCAGTGGTAGGTTTCCTTTAATTGTAACCAATAATTGAGGAGATAAGCTGTGACATCATCTATTGTCAGTAGTGATGTAATGATGGGTCAGTATTATCTATATAGAGGTCATTGTACAGGGAGGAGGAGATAAGCTGTGACATCTATTTTCAGCAGTGATGTAATGATGGGTCAGTGTTATCTATATAGAGGTCATTGTACAGGGAGGGGGAGTAGATAAGCTGTGACATCATCTATTGTCAGTAGTGATGTAATGATGGGTCAGTGTTATCTATATAGAGGTCATTGTACAGGGAGGGGGAGGATATAAGCTGTGACATCATCTATTGTCAGTAGTGATGTAATGATGGATCAGTGTTATCTATATAGAAGACATTGTACAGGGAGGGGGAGGAGATAAGCTGTGACATCATGTATTGTCAGTAGTGATGGAATGATGGGTCAGTGTTACCTATATAGAAGACATTGTACAGGGAGGGGGAGGGGATAAGCTGTGACATTATCTATTGTCAGTAGTGATGTAATGATGGGTCAGTGTTATCTATATAGAGGTCATTGTACAGGGAGGGCGTGGAGATAAGCTGTGACATCATCTATTGTCAGTAGTGATGTAATGATGGGTCAGTATTATCTATATAGAGGTCATTGTACAGGGAGGAGGAGATAAGCTGTGACATCTATTTTCAGCAGTGATGTAATGATGGGTCAGTGTTAACTATATAGAGGTCATTGTACAGGGAGGGGGAGGAGATAAGCTGTGACATCATCTATTGTTAGTAGTGATGTAATGATGGGTCAGTGCCATCTATATAGAGGACATTGTACAGGGAGGGGGAGGATATAAGCTGTGACATCATCTATTGTCTAGTGATGTAATGATGGGTCAGTGTTATCTATATAGAATACATTGTACAGGGAGTGGAAGGAGATAAGCTGTGACATCATCTATTGTCAGTAGTGATGTAATGATGGGTCAGTGTTATCTGTATAGAGGACATTGTACAGGGAGGGGGAGGAGATAAGCTGTGACATCATCTATTGTCAGTAGTGATGTAATGATGGGTCAGTGTTATCATAAAGCCATTTTCCTTTGAATTTGCAAGAGGACACTCAGTAGCTTCTTTTACAAAATATTCTACATTTTTCGAGTAACTCTTCATTTTGTGTAGTAAATGCTTTCTGCCTGTTGGTGGCACTGTGGTAATACTCAAAGTGGTTTTTCCATTCAGGAAATGTCCTTCTAACCAGACCAACAGCGGCAGGTCATAAAAGGTTACTTGCAGGGAATCTCCAACATTCAGTAGTTAAAACTAAATTTTAAAAAAGGCTGCTTTCTAAGCAAGGCACACGCTCGCCTTTTTGTGCCTGCCCAATATCAATAGCAGACTTTTAGTGTTACATAGCGGGCAGTGAATAGGGAACCATATAACATATAGCCAAGCTCAAGGCTGACAGACACTCTACAGAATAGGGGGCAAAGCAGAGGTGCCCTCTGACACCCATAGGCCTTACTTGGCGTATGGGAAGGAGATAAACCTTTCACATCTGCTATAAGTGTTACAGGATGGCTCATACAATTATTTATAGATGCAGATTTAAAGGGGGCGAGTAAAGGATTTCATAACAAACATGTCTTGGTTTCTTACAGGAAAAGTGTCACATTGTATATGGGTTATATCAGGTATTCATGTCCTATTCATAGGAATGAGCTGCACTACCTTTTATAACCTGCTTTTAGGTCTGTACAGTCAGTTTGGTTGCTAAAACATTTGTAGCCCCCCTCCCCCCACCTGAGCAGTAATAAAAGTATATAAATCTATGCATTATATAGTAAAGCCATTGTATGCTAAATACAACATCCAGTTATGTTCCATAAGTACCTTGGTCAGGAGGGGTAATTGTGATCATCTGCGCTGTAAATTCTTCATCAAAATACCTTGTATCTGTTTCTGACGTAACTTGTGGCTTAAAAGGTGGAACAAGCTAAATATATAAGGGAAGAAAGACAGCAAGTGTGAATGAACATGGTGATGGAATCCAGAACTAGACATCTGATGGTTGCAGTTTTCCCATATGGTCAATCAGAACCATCAACAAATTGTATCCAGAGGTAATGATCACACATCATACAGTACTTACTAGGGAGAAAAAGTTCTGTGTGATCTGTATTAGCAAAACATTTAGAAGGTTAAACAGAAAAAAACCTTTGACAAATATGTTCTTCTAGGACACTACTTAGGAATCCTTGTACGTTTGGCTGAAAAAACTTTCCATTTTTGCAAAAGTTTGATACCTCTTGACCATATTCACTACATCCATACGAAGGCAGTTGTGACCAGGGTCTCATTGATCCAACCTCATAAGCGAAATCACATAAAATTCTATGATATCAAGAAACTTTAACAAGAAGGTCTCTTTTCCCTCAACTTTGGCAATACCCGATCTTATATGCAAATTGTCTTTTTTTTGGCAGAATAGCTATTCTTTTTGAGACCTAGACAAGGGTCTGATTAAATATTAGATTAATGTATGGTATAAGAAATTTTTATTTTTTATAGGCATATTGAGGGTTTCTTAAAGGTGTAGGCACAATTTTACGAGTTATCACCCATCTATAGGATAGCCAAGTACAGAGCTCAGTTATCTCCAGCAGTCCAAAAGAATCCCCAGAATCCCCTGTACACCCAGATGCTTCATTAATAGGATAATAAACTGCTTTTAGAATGATTCTTCAACAACACATGTATCACAAAGTGACCTCCTGCTGGAACCCACAGACGTCAGCTCTACCAAAGGAGACGTTAAGGTCTATTGAAATCATTACAAGAATATTATAGGATTTATACATTGATAACCCATCCTTGGCTCAACATCAGATAACTGGGCACTCTACAACCAATTTTGCTAAAACTTTGAATTTCTGCACCCCACTATCCAAAGAATGGGTAATCAAAAATCAATCCTGAAATACCCCTTTCACCTGTCAATGTACAGAAGGACCTGGATAACCTTGATTGGTCTGTGAATCACAGAGATTACATAGACCGACCTATGATATATGATGCAAAGAGTCCCTTTGTCATGGTGGAACAGTAGCCTCGGACGAATGATTATAGAAGGGAAGCAGGGACTCCTTGTATCATATATCTCCTTGATGCTTGAGTCCCGTCCTCGGCACTCTGGATGGTCCGTGTAACCTGGTAAACACAAGGTCCAGGATTCGCAGAGCGCCCACGCTCCTCTGAAGGAGCCTTATGTAACCGCTCTCTGCCATCTTTTTCCATAGCAAGATACTGATTATTAAAGGGGCCTACACCCCAAATCATTCGCATAGTAGCAGAATTTTCCTTTGCATTGCAGTAGGTATATATTAACTGAATACCTACACATGACAAAGAATTAACATTTCATTATGGGGTTTTTTTTAAATAATTTGCAGCAAAAGTCTTTAGAATTGCAAGGCAATTTATTTAGTGCAGAACCACAAACCTGATGTGAACAGCGCAGTACTTTAGAAAGCTGTTATTTATAGAAGCGACAGCTTGCCACACACTCCAGCGGCCCCCCTGCTCTCACAGGCCTCTCCGTGCTGACTGCCAGGACTATGGTTTGCATTGTATCATAAATTTGGGACATTCTGCACCATCTTGGTATCTGGAATCCAGTGTGCACAAGCTGCACAGTCTCCACAGACTGTGCCAGGACGCTCCGCCCCCTTGCCAAGCATGTGTGTGCCAACACAGCTGCCATTAGCAGCAACAGCTGTGCTATTCTTCACCCTGGAGTGGGGGAGCCGCTTGTGATTGGGGTGGGGGGAGAGTATTTCAGTGCAGATGAGGTACAAACTATTCTGCTCCTGCTACAAGGACATTTTCTATGCAGAATTGTCGTTTCAATTTATTTAATACTTTTAACATTATTCTGTAAACTACGTTCTCCCTATAAGACATGTACAGTATATGCTTCAGATTTTTGGAACATGTTATTTCTTTTCTGTACTGAAAGGAGCCAATTCATATAACCACACTTACTTTTTTCTCATATACATCTTGCCATACAATTCCAGCAAAAAATTTGTGTTGCATGATTTCCTTGGCGTCGTCTGGTCCACCGCCTAACCTATACGCAGGAGAAGGAGCATCAACATAAAGTGGGGAAAACAAATAAAATGACATGGTTACAAGAGGAAATTAATGAATGACCTATAAGGGAACATGACACTTGTGCCTACCCAAAAAAGTCAATGGAGAGGTGGCTATAGCTTTTAGTGCTGAAGTCTACTGGCTATAGAGTGGAGCAATGTATGGGAATAATTAATATGCTTGGGAACATTGTCATTTTAGTGGGGACACCTTCTAGTGTCATATATGATCCTTACGGTAGTAGGAAAAAAGGACTATACTCCCGGCGCTTCTCCGATCCAAAAATGGTAGTTTTTATTTTGACATATAAAATCAAAAGTTAAAAATAGAAATAAAATATCAGACACCGCGTTTCGCGTCCTATTGCATGGACGCTTCCTCAGGTCTCTAGTGTCATGGTTTACATGGTCTGGTCTCCATTTGAGAAGTGATCATGTAATAAGACATTTTGCAGCATTTCAGCAATTGTCCTCATTTGCTTTCTGCACTTGGAAGGAAAAGCTTAAAATGTGGATGAGCTGCAATTCCAGACAAAGCCATGGCCAAAAGTGGCGCTGCTGCTACTTTTTAACTCCTAGAAGCTTTTTACATGACCTCCCACAATGCACTGCTTCCTGGCAACAGTACAGTGCAATATTGAGGTTTTTGACCAGATCATACTTGTGGTGGACTAAAATAAGGTAAGAACAAAGCTTTTCATTATTGTTGCTGGGAAAAGAACATTACACTACAAGAGAGACTTCAAAGCATAGGAGCGGGAAACCAGAGGCGTTCACTTTCTTACCTTTGTTTTGGGTCTTTCTTCAGTAAACCGGAGAGCAGCGATTTTGCTTCAGGTAATAAAGTGCGAGGGAATCTAATTTCTTCCATAAGGATGAGTTCAAAGAGTTTCTCGTGGTCCTGGTTGTAGAAGGGAAGTCGGCCACACATCATTTCATACATGACTACACCCAAACCCCACCAGTCCACTGCCCGACCATAGTCATTATCTTCTAGTACCTGTAGAAAGAGCACATAATATGTTAATTCTTTACCTATGTATCCTGCAGGAAACATATGTTATCCATCACAATCTCAAAAAGACTTGAGGATGATGAAGGGCACTACAGCCTTGCAGCGCTGGAGTCCTGGGTTCAACACCTGAAAAGATTTTGTGTGTTCTCTCCGTGTTTGTGTGGATTTCCTCCGGTTTCCTCCCACACTTCAAAACATACTAGTCGGTTGATTAGATTGTGAGCCCCATTGGGGATGGGGACTGATTTGGTAAGTTCTGTGCACCCCTGCGGAATATGTATGCGCTATATAAACAAAGGTAAATAAAGTTATTATTCTAATTCTTATTAAGGGGAGGACGTAGCTAGTGCAAGAGAAAAGTAGGGAGGTTGTGATAAGCCACCATATTGAAAATGAAAGAAGTAACCCAATTGTCTAGGGAACACTTCTGTGTTTCTTTCAGTGGACATACAAGAAGATGAACCCAACCTCTAAAATCAGCTCTACAAGCACAATGATCTGGTCTATGGCTCTGTATGTCTGTGGAGTTGATGTAACTTATCTCACTGTTTAATTTTAGAAGCTTTTAATAAAAGGGAAGCTATGCCTGTACCCATTAACCGGCCTCTCTCTTCCCACAACAACTACTTGTGTAACCATCTAAAAACCTCATGGCTCCAGCTGCCCTCACCCAGGAAACAATATTTAAAGATGACCTTTTCCCACCTCCATCAACTCTAACTTATTGCACCCTTTACTAGTTGCCCCTCCACAAATTCTCAGTGAGTTGTAATTTTTAGCCTTTACTGTCCGTAAGTCAACAATATCTTTACGTCCGAATTTTTATGTCAGATGGGCGGAGCCAGGCTGCAGCACCCTTCAGATAGAAGAGAGCTTTATTAGCTACTCCAATAGTGGTCATGGGCTTGGCCCAATTCATTGTCCAGATCAAAAAATAATGATATTGATTTCTTGGGGAAAGTAGGGTTCCCATCATTGAAGGGACCCTGTCACCACATTTTTCACAAATACAGCTAATGGCAGGTTCCTATAGAGCCATAGTAACTATCAGAAACCTTTATTTTAGCCATAAATTGTTTACCTCAGATTTCCATAAAATCAGAATTCTAAACTTGCCTGGTATCTGAGGAGCTAAAGAGCAAGCCGAGGGGCATGGCCAAATGTCATGTGACCAGGGTGACATAATCACAGGTCCTTTGGCTTCTTAACATTAGCAAACTGTACCCTATGTACATATCCAACCACATAAAAAAAATCACAGCAGCCTGCATGGACTTTTACTCCTCTCCATGCAGGCTGTTGTGATTTCATGTGATATCATAATGATATGCTGTGATTTCATGCTTGGTGAGATATATGCTTGGTGTACAGTTTGCTAATGTTATGAGGTTAAAGGACCTGCGATGATGTCACCCTGCTCACATGACATTACTGCTGCATACAGAGAAAGAAGGGGATGAGCTGCTGGATTTAGCCAGAGGAGGCCATGCCCACTTTAACTCGCTATAGACATCCCTGGGTACCAGGTAAAACGATAAAGTTTAATACATGAGAGGGTAACAATTTTTAGCTAAAAGAATGGTGTCAGTTACTAGGACTCTATGGAAACCTGCCACTAGCTATATTTGTGAAAAATGTGGTGACAGGTTCTCTTAAAATTAACTCTTGTATGGCGTGTCATCCATTGCAATTATATGCAAAGCTACTGTAGAAGTTTTTAACAACAGGACATGGTTACCTGTAAACTTTTGTTTCTTGAACCTAGTAGTAGCCCATGAGAGTGATGTCGTCACACAGTAAAACAAAAGGAAATGCAATGATTGGTCATTTTGCCCTGTTTATGGTCAGCGTAATTTTTCCCTGATCTGATGAGATTTTGATACATTTCCTTTAAAGGGATTGTCTACTGTCCCTATGTCCTTGTAGCATATATACAGGTTTTTTTTTCCCCTTACAGTCAATGATATGTTTAAAAGACGTCCATTAAATATTGCATATTACTTAGCTCGTCCGACCCACTGCAGGGGAAAAATTTGACCAAAATGCAAGATAACACCTGAATGATCTGATTGATGGAAGTTCCAGACCTAGAAGATGGATCACCAGGCCATAGGCGGTGATTGAAATCATTTTTGTGGGCAAATATAATTATTCATATACTACAAAACCATAAGTAACAAACCCAAACATTTTATAGGATAATTACAAATTCTCTGTAACATACAATACATTGTAAATCCATATATGAACATCTTTAAGATCAGGCTAATCTTCATTAGTATAAACAATATTTTAAAAAAACTTTTATTTTTTATTTTTTTTTTAACTTCTCTGCTTCATTTTAACATTTAATTTATTGCATTTGGTGCTTTGCGTCTCGGCACATGTTCATAGCGTTCTGCCAGTCTCTACTGATAAGCACTTAAAAAAGGGATTATGGCCCATTAATTGTATTACAAGATTGTTAATGGCTTCTAAATTCACGTTACTGTAGTAAACACAGCTAATGACGGCCCGTTCTGTTGGAGATTGCACTTCCCTCTCTTCAATGGATCCCTTGATGGAGTTAAACAGCAAGGAAAATAAATTTCTGGCTGAATGAAAAAAAAAAAATGACAAATGGGATTAAAATAGGAAAATCCCAATTAATATGGAGGATCCTTTTAATAGGGGTTTCGTGTAGAGGGCACATTGAACTTTACACTGAGGTGGTGGTGGTAGGGAGTGTACGGTAGTGATCTGAGGTCCCGCAGTATGGATGCAAAAGCCAAAAGCTGGCAGGTATTAGGTTACTCCACTAAGGTCTATTTACAGCAGCTATTGCCGTATGATTCACAGCGAACGACAGCTGGCGCTGCAGCTGCCCCATATATGTACAAGGCTAGCACAGCTGCCGGTCTGCCAGGAGCCAGCCTCATCCTTTACCAGAAAGCTCAGGAGTTCATGATCTCCCAGACACTGGCCGGCTTCATCATAGCACTTATCATGGATGGAGCAATGGCCCATACACAGGGAAACTATTCAAATCAGACTGTTACCTATAGGTATTTCCTAGGTTATGTCCCTAGGAAAGCTGGGTAGAAAGCAAAATGACTTATTAGGCATTTTAACATGTAGGTCACAATATACAGATATATAGCCAATCCTGTTCTGCACAACGTAAAAAATATGCCATTCAGGAGTCTGGAAAAGTTGGATGACAAGACTATGATCAGGAGGTATAGTGACATGTATAATATAACACAGTTCAAAAGTTTTTCCTTTTATGGGGGGCATTGTAGGGTCACTCCTTTAAGGTTATCAGCATCAGATTCTGGCTTTACCCAGAACGCAAGCTATAAATGCAGGGCCAGGAGCCAACAGAGAGCAATCGTGTTATGTGAAAACAGCTCGACAGAAAATGGAAAGACACAAAGCAAACTTCCTGGTCTTTTCTGCTTCTGGGGCAGGACAATGTATAAGGAAATAAGCAGCAAGTCCACTCCATAGGCCATTACCTGATAGAGCAGTCAGCATGTTCCATATCCAGGATCATTGCGGTGTCATATGAGGAGTGTATAGAAATGGGGCCACTAGCAAATCAGGCATACCCCCCTATCAACATTTGCCATAATGGGTATGGAGTGAAGCTTGCCCTCTTCTTCCTGGCCTTTTTTTTGGCTGGTTCTACTGCCCTCCCTGCAGAAAATGAGTTTCTTTCTATAAGCTTATATAGATCAATGGATCAAACACCTATTTATGGTTATCCAGAGGCATAACTTAAAGGGATTGGCCACATATAGCAAACCCTAACAGTGTAAGTATTAGACCGTGATAGTCACCCATATTATACTTACCCTGATAAAGTTTTCCAGGAGTTGTGGGTCCCCTCCAACCACTAATAAGCGAGTGGTTACGATGATGGACATACATACAGTAATGACTGCACAATGGCCATCAGAAGGCAGCAGGACACAAGACATCAAAGGAAGTCAGAGTCCTGCTGCCGTGAGGGTCACATGACTGGTGACTCCCAGTGGTGAATGGTAAACTTTAAACACGGTAAGTATAATATAGGTGATATATAGGTGATATATAGGTATAATATACTTATCATATTAATGGGCCCCAATGCAAAATCTATGCCTTGTCCCCAATTTATTATGTCTCAGATTCAGCTGAACAGTTATCCATTTGTCTGTTTCACTGTCCTGAAATAATGGTCTCCGATTTTAATTGTATCTGCGTTCTCAAGTGACAAAGGGAGCCATCAGTTCCCGGCTCCACCAGTCTTCCCTGCTGCTGCTATGTGTGGCTCTGCGGTGGCCAGAGCAGCAATGGCAGAGAAAAGCAGGAACCTAAAAGAGGTGAATATCATTTTGCCTTTTCATTTTAATGGGGCATTTATCTACTAGGCTGGCTACAGGAAAAGGGTATTATACAGTGTATAAGGGCCATATACATTACACTACGTGGGGGCCATTAAGGAGGTTATATATTGTGAGCACATTCGGGGTGTGGACAGGATAAGGTGTATGAAAATTTTCCACATTGCCACAACTTCTCTCCCCATTTCTGCATTATTACATATGCCTTATGGTCCAAGGCCCTTTGTACGCCTTAAAGTTATGCTACTAATGTTACCACATGAAGGAAGGACTTCCTACTACTTCCTTAGAGGGAAGTCATCAGAAATTGGATACCCCTACCAGCATGTTGTCAAGCAACTGAACAGCTTCTAGATGATGTTTCTTTTACCTGGTGTGGTGGCATCATCCAAAGAATCAACTTTAAATAAAGATGTAAATTGGTTTTATGAAGTCAAGGAGGCGGAGAGTTTACCACTGAATCCAAGCTTTCCCTGCCCTAGAACACCCCCTTCAGGTGATCTGGTCAATGATGCTCCAGGATGCAGAACCGTAATTACAGTGAAGTCTGGCACATGATGTCACTGACAAGGGGAGAGGTGAGCTTGACTTCAGTGTTAAGCTCTCCACCTCCATGACTTTATACAACCAATTAACATATCACTTTGAGTTAATTTCCAGGAGGAGGCAACCAAGCTGGGCCATGAAACAAACATGATCTAGAAGCTGTCCAGCTGCTTGACAACATACTGGTTTCTTAAACCCATTTCTGATGACAGGTTCCCTTTAAAGCAACATTTCACTTTATAAATACTCTGTGCAAGCTCCTGTCTTCTGTTATCAGCCACTTCTATTACTATTTTGTGTTCTTTAAAACATTAACACAATGAACAAGACTCGCCAGATGTGTGACCACAGGTTCATTCTGCTATATCCAAATTCTATACAGGCCAGGTCATGTGGAAGCACAATATACTCTGCAACAGAGTATTCCCACACATGTACAGATGGTTACTTCAGTTCAGCGACCAAAAGTCCGCTCACATATGCCAACTTCTATACACTTCATATCAGGAATTCCAAAATTTATTGAAATGGGTTTTCCCACAAGTATTCACCATACATTCCTGATCTAGGAGACCTCTACTTATCCTAAGAATAGGGTGCCTTGTCTCCAAACTATAATAAAGATCAGACCATACAGTAGATCTAATTATTTGTTGGTAATCCTATGAGATTTACAATGGAATACCAATCCTACACATTTCGTACGTAGTTATCTTGAGAACTCTTATTTATTTGGCGAATGAAAACCTATGACCCCCTTCGCCAATTCCAAATGCCCACTTTTCCCATAATTGAAGATATGACAAAAGCCAAGATCTGTCCCACTCAAGCAAGGCCAGCAAGTCATATGTTCACTTCCCTGTAACCTGAATAGTCAACGTTGTGTCCCTACTAGATAGGGAAGAAGTTGTCATTACAGCCACAGCTTCCATTTACTTTTGTGGGGAGCAGTGGTTGCAGTTGCATTTTCCACACTGAACACATATAGTGAATGGCTAGGTCTCCGATTCAAATGCAAAAAGTTGATCTATACAGGGGATGGATGTTGCCCCCCCCCTCCCCCCACTGCCCAGCTACTGATGGTCTTTCCAGAGTCAACCCTTAGAACAGAGCTGTGCATTTACAAAGTTAAGCCCCATGCATTCCAATTGGCAATACGGCCATCCATGTGCATGGCAGTATTGGCCACCGTACCGTACCATACCATAAGCGAGTCATATAAAAATATAGAGCATGTCCTATTTTCCACTGTATTTCCGCTCCATACGGCCCATAGAAGTCAACGGGAACATATAAAATACGGGCCAATTATGGCTGTGCACCATATGCTGCAATATATATGTGCAGTATCCAGAACTAGTGGGAGGTGCATTCTGTCAGCCAGCCATCATCTGCCAGCCCATCGTATTTTACACCGACACGGTACGGATATGGTGCCATACATACTGTCGCAATACGTCCCGTATTTACGCATTTACGGCCAAAACAGAAAAGACCATACGGTTGTGTGCATGAGGCCATACTATTTATTTTACTTCTGGCATCTATATGATGTGCATTCAGTCTTATTATCAGCAGAAAGCTTTCAGGACCTGGCCACTCGCGCCCCCCTCCCCTCCCCGGTTAGTTAAAAAATCCAGAGCTTTTTTTCATTTTATATGCAAGTCACTGATTAAGGGCTTTTTTTTCTTTTTTTGCATTTTTGGTGGTTTCCATTTGGTTTCAAGCCTCCACTGATGGCTGGTTGAGGGCTTATTTTTTGCTTGATGTTTGGCTATTTGCATCTGTAACATTTGAGGACATGTGCGACTAATCACTTTATCACACTCTCAATTTTAGGAGAGTGAAACAAAAACTAAAACGCAAGATGGACAAAAGGTCCTTGTTCATCATTTGCTATACTACCTTCGGTTTCACTTCTGCTATTGCAACAAAAAGAAAAAAACACACCGTCTGCTGGGCTGGTTTTACATTATTTGATATTGGAAAGGGGATGGACCTTGCCAAACACAGGTGTAAGCCAAGCCGTATACCTCTATATAAAACCAACCAATACCAATACACCAGTATCATGGTTAGGTTTACGGCCATTACTTCGCTCTGTACCAAGATGAGGGCACAGATGCTTTAGTAAAACCAAAGAACAAATTTCCTCTATTATTTATTGTCCCAATAAATACATTTTTATAAAAAAAAAACTTAAGTGGCATCTACAACTAAATCCATACATGAAGACCCTTGAGTTGTGCAACTCACCCAAACCACTGTTCAAATAAAACTAGAATAATCAAGGAGAAATATCACATCTTCTATCACACACAGTGGAGGGGGATTGGTTTGATGTGCACATTTTATGTCCTGTTGGTGAAGAAGAGTCAAAGAAGGTCACTTATTTCTTGTATTCTAGATGGTTTGAAATACCCTCAACTTGTGGTAGAAAATACAGCATTGCACATCCTGTTGTTCCTTGTTCACCAAGAGAATCCGGGAACCTTAACGAAGATTGACATCAGTAGCAAAAGGGGGAGGGGGTAGGTAGTACTATGCTTTACACAAGTTTTGTATTATTGTACAGAGCCATCTAGGTAGAGCTGGAATGAAGGTTACTGCAAGACGACTAACGCATTGAAACCGTATTAGGGCACCTGTGTAAAATTGTATAGATACCCTTCTGTGCTGAATCTGCGGTGCTCCAGCTGTTATGTGTCCTGCCAGGAAATACAGAGAGTTCTAGGCTTGTAACAGCTGGCAGAATCCACATTATACATAAGTTCTGTATATAACCACGTAGTCAGCATGAGTAATATTGGGCAACCCAAGCCCCCTACAACACAACGAATGCACATCTGCTGTAATGAAAGACTAACCATAGTTTATTAAAAACTGATAAACCCCCCACCACCAATCCCCTAAAGCCCTCACTTACAACATACATAGAGACACTCTGCCAATTGTGACAACGCGACTCCATCAACAGCAGACAGTTTAATGCACCAGAGTCATATGCTAAACACGGCCGACCATCAATCCACAAGGAACAGTTCCCGACAGCTGTACCTCGGAATTTACAAGAGACAGCACAACAGCTGTAACCACTATAATCACAGATACATCAAAGTGGATGGATCGTGAGCTCTGCAGCTCATACAACAGATTCCAAGCACAACCAACACAATAACAGAAAAAAAACCCAACAACCAGGCAGCAACTGCACAAACACGAGAGCTGGGTGCACGGTGCAAAAAGTATGTAAAAAATCCCATTTCTATCTGTAGCCTGGCCTTCACACAACATCCTGGTCATACCTCAGTGTTGGGGTGGGGTGGGGGTATAGGAGCCACATGTGTTCACATCACATCCACAACAGGGAGAAAGGCATCCCAGCTATTTGGGGGTCAGTTACTGCTATGCACCCAACTCCCTTAGCGGTCCTGTGACAGTGCTGCATTGGTTCTTTGTCGAACATTAGACTTCACCCAGCCTGTGATTAGGTAGGCAGCAGCCTGAACTTGGTTGTGCCAAGAAAGGGAGTACATTATTACACTTTGAATAGATTTTTAATTTTTTTACTTCTTGGATTTGACAGGTTATGCCATTGATTTGTGGGCAATCTTTAGTAAACCACAATTGTGTTATTTAACTTTACCTATGAGCTTAAAGTGCAGGGAACTGATACTTTGGAAATTTGAAATTCTGCTCAACAGGTTAGTGTGTTTTCTGAAAACTTTCGCAGTGCATGGAGTTTGTCCTTTCAGAATGAAACACTGCAGCATTTCTGGCCTAAATGGATATATGTCTGTACTAGATTTCGATAATGTCTGTACTAGCATCTATAACGATTGTACATGCAGATGTACTCTTAAAAGAAATGAGGATAAATCGGCAATGGACTATTTTCCCCCCTGACTGGCTGCTAGTTGCAGTCTATTCACTGCAGGCCAACAGAAGGTCACGTGACTGGAGTGCAGATCTCAGGTCACATGACCTTTTGCAGTGGTGGGGAGTAAACTCTGCTCATCCCCATGGCAGGGAGCGCTCTTGAACATAATGCGAATAGCAGTGGTGAACAGTCAGTGTGATATCTCAATCCTGCAGAGTGACAGGGGACACATATTATCAGTCCACTGCCACACCAGCTCTGCGTCTGCTACGACAATCACATAAAAAAAATAAATAAATTAAAAAAAAATTAAAAATAACTGGATCTCCCTGCAGAGTGGGTTAATAGACATGCAGAGAAGATGCTATGTGCATCCTTTCTACACATCTGTAGATACAGATCACTGACAACAGTGATCCTGTGGGATGTTACCATAAAACCACTGTGATCTGTATACAATAGTAGGGCACAAATAAAAGGGGGATACAATGTGTTCCCTATTAAGTGTAGCCCCAGTTTAAAAAACAAATACAAAAAAAAAAAAAAAAATCCCCAGCTACCAAAAATTATATATAAAAAAAAATTAAAATAAAACATTTCAATTGGGGGGCCGGTAGAGATGAGTGGGCACGACTTCTGTGTTCAAACTCGGGCAGGCGACCTGGACATAATGCTGGATTGTCAGCTGTGGGTAGTGCAAGGGGCTTCAATTTGCCAGATTAGCTGTTGCAAGAAGCATCAATATGGGGGGTGTCGGTGGGTCTTTGGGTGTCTGGGGCGAAAGCCACGGTCTGACCTGGGGGATGGGGGAGGGTTGCGTTCGACAAGAAAATCATTACAGCCAATTTGCTCCATTAAAACTGTATATGCTTAGGAGTTATTTTCATGTATTACTTAAAAATTTCATACTTCTTCTTAGCCAAAAAATACTCCTCAAAAAGGTGAAAGGACTATCGATACCCTTCTGGAATAATGTCAGTGCGACCTCTGGATGTACGCATATCTTCTGCTTATTTGTTTAATCACAGATTTATATTTGCTATCTGAAAGTCATACAAGTCAATACAGAGCAGGTTTTTCTGAGAAGCCTGTGCTTGTACCCAGCAGGCAGTTATCAGCGGGCCACACAAAGCCATTATGCATTGGACATTCAGCACTATTACACATGGTAAGTAACTGTGGTGGTGTCCATCAGTCTGTGTGTATCTGGCTTCAGTGAAGAACCCCCCAATCCCCAATCTACCCAATTGACCGCTGCAGAGGGGTACGGCACAAGTCACATCCAGGAAAGCAAATACTGACAAGGACCACCACACCGCATTCATCTTACACTACTACCACTGGGATATTTTAGGATCCAAGAAACTCACTCCAAGCAGTAATTTCCCTTAGTCGGATCATAGTTATCTCTATACAATATACAATCTAGTTCAATTATATATAGGAAAAACGAGAACGCACAAAGATGAGATAAAATAAAGTGATGAGTTTATTCCATGCGTGAAGTTTCGGTGGGTTATCACCTTTCTCAACTCACCGAAACATTGCGCATGGAATAAACTCACTTTTTATTTTATCTAATGAACTGCTATGTGCGGTCTCATTCTTCCTATATATTATTCAAACTCCCTGTCTGGGGTTTGGGGCGTTGCACCCTCCCTTTGTTTGGGGTTTTTTTTTTTGCATTGTGCTGCTGGGGACTTTTCTCAGATTAGTAAAATTATAGATAGAAATATTTTTTTTTCCTGCAGAGTCCAGCACCAAAACATTAAGTAACGTTAACATTAAGGGGGGTTCACATTCAGACAAAATAAGATGAAAAACAAAAAATAGGACATACTTCCGGAGCAAGGTATTCTGGGGTTCCACAGAACGTCTTCATTGTTGCTCCATCCTTTATACCTTCTTTGCACAGGCCGAAATCTGTAATTTTTATGTGTCCATCTTTGTCCAGCATAAGATTTTCCAACTGGAAAAAAAAAATTAAAACTAAACACAAATTGTTTGGGTTTATTTGAAATTCCTCACATAATTATAAAAATGATATCGCCGGCAGATGTTCTGCTCTTCCCCCCTTGCACCTCGCATCTGTCTGTTGTGTAACCTCAGATAACCCGGGCATTGAGTGCAGACGTTTCCAACACACAATAAAAACAGGACTGCTCTTCTGGTCCCATTATCCGGTCAGAGGGGGTATTTATAGTGTCAGGCAGGTAAGTTGAGACGCTTCTCAAGGATTTTTATTACAGATAAATTTTTACCTTATTCTATTTTGTAAACACTCAACTGCACAAGTACAAAATATTGGCTTAAAAACCTGCAAAGGATGCCAAGACACCAACAAAGAAAATGTTTTAAAGAAGACATGTCATCAGAATTTTACCACTCACTCCATTTATACAGCTGGTAAAGAGTTAAATGTCCTCCCCAGATCACCTAATATTATTTGCCACTGAAGCACTGTATCTTAAATGGGTTATCCAAGCTTTGCAAAAACAATATAACCGTCCCAAAGGGGGAAGGCTGTAAAAATATATATATATATATATATATATATATTTTTTAAAATTACGCTCATCTCCTCTATTGATCTTGTTGCCCCTCACAGCCGACCATCAGTCTGCTTACAGAGGCAGGCGCTGCCATCTGACTACTTCCGCTCACCTGAGCGCAGCAATAGATGGGTGGGGCCCCTGTAAACTAACAGGGGCATGGCACCGACAAAGCATCGGTGCAGGACAAAGGGAGCAATGGAGGAGGCAAGTATATATATTTTTGGTTTTGTAAACAGCCCTAAGGCCAGTTATATCGTTTTTGCCGGGACAACCACTTTAATCACAACCGGTTTTATGATATTCAAATAAGTAGACATGAGTCAACTTCTGAAAAGAGTCAGGTTTTCCCTGTCCACAACAGAATGCCGTCCCTCGCACTTGCATGGTAATTTTAGAAGTGAGTAATGTGTGGGAAACTGCAGTTCTTCGCACTATTTCACAACCCTGCATTGGACGGGCCAATAGGTAGAATGCAAAGCCATAGGTAGTGGGCAGGGCCAACATGGACAAAGGGAGAAACAGTCCTGGGAAAGATTTAAATGGGGGAAGAAGGCAGATTTAAGCTGGGACCTGTGTGTAAGGTTTATTGTGCCGGTTCTTGATGACAGGTTTCCTTTAAAAGATGCAGTAATGTGGTCCCTGCTAGATTAAATTATGCTGATAATGCCCACCAGAGACCTCCTTGCTCATTAGCATCATTTTAAAAGTTGATAAGTTGGGAGGCCAATTTATCATGCTCCATTTTGAAGGCAGATTTCCTTTAAGTGTACAAAGAAGGAGCTGCAGCACTTCCCCTAACATAGAGGCCAGTGCCAAATGCTGATCCAATCCCTACCATTTTAATAATGACAACCCAAACAAAAAATATGCAGAGAGGCTGGAACGCCCAACTAAACAGAATTCTTATTAGGGATCTGGAGCTGTACATCAAAATGGAGCGTTCCAAAGCAGTTCAAGCAGTATCAAGAGTGAAGTAAACAAGAGAGTGCAGCACAATCACATGACTACAGGTCCACCACCACCGATAGTCCTATAGCAGTGGTGATAGATATTGGACCACTAGGGATTTCATAATAAAAGACATGTCATCAATATTAAAGTCCCTATTAATATACCCTTAGGCTATATTTACATGGACGTATGCTGGACAAGCATACGTCTGGCGCGCTGGAGAAGAGGCGGGGTCACCCCTCCCCTCTCCATAGACATGCACGGCGCATAGATGTCATATCATTCCCTGTGTGCACATGTTCTATCTTTTCCCAATGTATGGAGAGGTACGGTCCCTTCTTAGAGGTGTTCAAACCACTAGAACTAAATGTGTTCAGGACATAGATAGTCTTCCTCACGGAAGAAAGCAGCCATGTTCACCTAATCTCGGGCAACTCCTTGAAGAGCATTCTCAAATCCCAAAAGGAAATACCTTTAAATCTCTGTAAACTACATTTTTCTCAGAATGAAGATAATCTAATGCGGAAACGATCTCCGCTCCATAAAACCGCGCTCTGTCTTCAGAAAATATACGTTCTCTTGATAGGTGAAAGAATAGCTGAAAAGACAAGAAGCAAATAGTTATTTGAGGCGGATAGTAGTTCAGATTCTGAGTTACCCTCATCTATCCCAACTTTAATGATTGAGTACTCATACATGAAAGGGATTTCCTGGGTGCCCAATGTATTTTTTGCCAGTGAAGCCCCAAACGGCTGTTGCCTCCAGAGGAAAGTCCATATACCAGAGGCCTGTGTTTTCTGTACAAATGACCCATCCTTTGTGACTGTGCTGAAGTTCCCTGGCATTGCTGCTATACAGTGGAAGAAACCTTCTGCTACATCCACTGTATAGGTTTCATTTTTGGAGGGCATCTGCAACCAACAAATGATACATGGTCGCAGTTTCGAACCACAATGACCACGTACTATCCCAAGTATAGGTCAATAGTATAATATATATTATATATATATATATCTCACAAGGAGGAAGTCCAAGCAGCACAAACTTAAATCCAAATTGGTGGGTGCAAGTTTATAAGGACCGGTCCATAGGTACTTCAAAAATATCCAAGGAAAAACAGCACTACCACAGGCAGTAGTAGGAAAAAAAAAAGTGAATCCTTATTATTCCATCAAATGCGACGTTTCGGCCCTGTTAGAGCCTTTTTCAAGCTTGAAAAAAGCTCTAACAGGGCCGAAACGTCGCATTTGATGGAATAAAAAGGATTCACTTTTTTTCTACTACTGCCTGTGGGAGTGCGTTTTTTCCTTGGATAGATATAGATATATATACACACACACACACAAATGGTATTCCTATGGCAGCAGCTGTGCAGAAACAGTCTTTGTCTGGTCCCAACATTATCAGCTTATTCTATCAGTATCCTCCTCCAGGATGGAACATACTTGGCCTATACTAACATTTAATAAAGCTCCTTGACACAATAGTATTTACCTCTCCTCCGTTTGCATATTCCATAACAAAACATAAGCGATCATGAGTCTGAAAGGAATACTTTAGTGCCTGGAAAAAGAAGAACACATGATGTATATTTATGGATCTTGCATAAGCAATAATATTGAGATTTATTCCACCGTTGCCACACACTGCAGCATGTACAGGGTTTAATAGGGACAAAATGGCAGCCTAGCTGTCCAGGTTCCTGCCGTCATTGTACAGGGTCAGTTTCATATGATGCAACTGTATGTCACGGTGTGCCAAGTTACACACCTTGATAAGCACTTAGGTTGATCTGAGTCAAGGGCTTAACCAGATGTCCCCATTTCAAATAAATTACATTAAAGCATCTGAAGTTGATACTGCATGACACGAACATGCACGCAAGAAAAGCACAGCAAGAGTGTACTGCATGTAGCATACCCCTGGGATACCCAAACTATAGGCAGAGAACCAAGCTGAGAAACTAAAAAGCTCATCTCAATACATACAGTTGCATGTTACACGTGGCCAAGGTAATATCACCTTGCAAAAAAATAGAAAAAATTAAAAGCAAAATGAAAAAAAAAAAAAAAAAAAGTACTAGGGTCGAGTAAAAGAAAGAACACAAATCAACAGGAAGCAGTTTACTTAAGAGGTCTGTGCAGTGTGAATCCCTGTAGGCCAGTGGTGGCGAACCTATGGCACGCGTGCCAGACAGGGCACGCAGAGCCCTCTCTGCTGGCACGCATGCCATGGTCCTCCACTGTGTGTGCTTCATTAATGGAGCTCCGGCCACACCACAAGCTGCTGCTGCTGCGTGCCGGAGCTCCAGTGATTCTCTGTGCATCGGAGAGGCAGAGCAGAGTAACACACTCTCTGCTCTGCTACACACCTCAGCTGACGGGCTGTAAGCTTCCCAGTGCAGGCTGCAGCTGACCTGTTCTGCCATCACTTGTGGAGCAGCAGCGGGTCACTGGCTCCCTCTTTGCTCCCTCCCCCTCCTCCTCCTCACTGAACCTGAGCCCGGGAAGACAGAAGCCGGCAGCCAGGAGTGCAGAGCAGCAACGAAGATAAGATAACAAAGTCCCTCACTACAGGCAGGGGAAGCCAGGTACTCCATTGTCTGCTGTCTGTGTAAGCAGGCAGCAGCTTAAGTGTTAAATAATTGATTTCAGTGTTTTGTGCCCTCCACCCCACAACACCCACTTTGCCCCAGTGAGGAGATCTTGCTAAATAGGTTTCCCCATCCCCCTCAGTGCCTGCTAGTTTGTTTCTATTTAACCAGGTTGGATTTGGACCTCATTTAGTCACTTTTCCTGGCACATTCAGTCCCTGCCCCTGTTTCCCTCTCCCACAGTGCTGCTTTCACCTTCTAAATTTTGACAGATTAAGACCCCTTTCACACTTGCCAGTGTGATGCGCTGAATTTGCATGCGCTGGATTGCCCAGGCCGAATGCTGCATACCAGAGCTGCACTGACCTGCTGAATTCAGGTCCAGTTTGCAGCGTTCGGGCCGGGAGATCCAGGCAGCACATGCTGCGAGTTCAGCGCATCACACTCACAGGCGTGAAAGGGGCCTTAAACCTAAATTCTTGTGATTGAGATAGAGACACAGGGTGCTAGTTGACTATTTAATGCACTTGCAAAGAAATGCATATCTACTGGTGTAGCAGTAGCATTGGTGTCCTTTTACATGATGCCATATCTTCACTGTATGGCGGGGATAATTATCACTATATGGTGCCAATGTTCATCACTTGCATTAAAAGCAATTACTGTATGACGGTAATATTAAGCATGATTCCATTTATGTTGTTGTAATAGTGATGCTCATCATGTGGCAGTATTATTTGGCATTTAAATAGTGTTATTGTGGGTATTATTGGTCTAAATTACCATGCTGGCACTTTGCGATAGATAAGTGGGTGTAGGCTTGCAGTTTGGGCACTCGAGTTCTAAAAGGTTCGCCATCGCTGCTGTAGGCTCTTGTTTTCTCCATCTCAGGGAAGCAAGTGTACAAGCAGGAGAAGTGGTGTAAATACAACCCCAAGTACCCCCCATCCCGTTCTTGAGATCCATCAATATCCATGTGGATAGGAAATAACTTGTGACAACCCCTTTAATCAACTTAATGGAATGTATTAATTTGTCGAACAATTTAGATTTTTTTTTAATTAGGGATCCACAACTAAACAAAAAAAACAAACAAACACATTCTTAGTTCTCTGCTGGGGTGGAGACAATAAAACTGGGGCAAAGCCAAAATTGGAGATATGGAAATACTGATGTTGCCCCTGAAGCTTGGGGGAAACATGGAAAAAAGAAGGGCGTAGAGATGCACATGGTCAACAGATCACATTTACTGGTCTTCAAACTAAAGTTGGGTTATATAAAATTGTTTTTTGGGCTGCTTTGAAAGGAACAGGTAACCCATTTAATTTAAAACAATATGAAAAATGTATTTTATGAATATTGCAGTCTCCTGCAAATGGAAAAAGTGGCTACTGGCTGACTAGGATCTTGTCCAACTGTCCCCAACCAGGGACAACACACAGTTGCCATTTCTGGGCCAGCAGTTTCCTTGTACTTAATAACCCATCTATGTTAACTTATGTCTGGTACTTACAGTTAGGAAAGGATGCCTAGAATTCTGTAAGACTCTGTTTTCAGTCAGTGTATGTGCTACTTCATCCTGAAATTAAAAAAAGGAAATGTTGGAAAGAAAAGCAATGTTGATTATTTCTATTACTTAATAGTACTGTGTTTTCCAAAAAAATATACATATTTTTAAAAAATGGAGCGCCGCCTTTGCTTTGCTGTTCTGAAGTAGTCCCTCAACCATCATACAATAATAGTATATAATGATGTTAATGGTGTATCAATTCTCTATTCTAAATAAACAAAGGAGGAAACCAACTTTTATCGACAAGAGTCACTCTACACAGCACCTACCTATGTAGGGGACATGGCAATTTTCTGCATTACAAAAACTACCCATTGATGATCAACAAACAATCCCCAGACACAGAATGACCATGCCATGTGACCATATTTTCATTCCAATTACAAATTGTCGATGGAGGGCCCAAGTGTTCAGCTGAATGATGGCTTGTCTGCTTTGGATAAGCCAATTTTTGTTATAATGAATCCTCAAATTGTGACAAAACATTTAGAGGGGTTGTGTCAGAGTTAATGAAAAGAAGACATACCGTATTTTCCGGGCCATTAGGCGCACCGGAATATAAGGCGCAACAGTCCGATGCGCCTTATATATGTAATAATTCCATATATAAGGCGCATCGGACTATAAGGCGCAGGGTCCGGGGGCGTGGCGGAGGTCCGGGGGCGGAGCGGAGACCCGACGCCGAGAAGAGACTCGGAACGCGGGGAAGGTGAGCGGGGAAGGTGAGGGGGAGGTAGAGAATAGAATACTTACATAGATCCCCGCTACCGGAGACAGCAGATCTCCAGCGGGAACCGCAGACCATGCGGCAGAAGTTGTTCGTGCCGCGTGGTCTGCAGTTCCCGCTGGAGATCTGCTGTCTCCGGTAGCGGGGACCTATGTAAGTAGGGTCCGCTGCCTCATATAGGGCGCACCGGACTATAAGGCGCACTTTGGATTTCCAAGGAAATCCAAGGCTTTTCAGTGCGCCTTATAGTCCGGAAACTACGGTATTTAGATTCAGCAATTCAGGTTTTGGGCCTGTGCCCGACCACACGTTTCATGGGGTCACAGGACCGGTTTCCTCCAATGACTCCTCTTCCCAGACATGGGTCACCATTTCTATTTTCCAAGGGACTCAAATTCCAATGATGTCCTCTAGTCTGTGGAAGCCACGCATTGAATAAGACAGGTTCCGTGAACCCCTGAAACATCCGATTGGACAAAGGACAAAACCCAAAGTCCATGAACAACCCAGGAACTGGAATATGGGGCACAATAATTAGGTGTTATTTTTTTCCCCTGGCCTTAGCCCTTCAAATCTATGAGGTATGAGGAGCAGGATTTTCCACCCCAAGTTCAATCCTGATTTAGCAGTTGCCTAGAATGTTAATGTTTTTGTATCACAGCACAATCCACTGCACCCACCTTTGCAACAATTACTTCCTTTTTTAAAATTTTCATAGCATAATATCTTCCCGTTGCTTTTTCTTTGACTAAAATGACTTTTCCAAAGGTACCTTTCCCCAGTAGCTTCAGATATTCAAATTCATTCATTGTCTGTAAATACAAGAAGCAGCACACAAGGAGTTTCCTGCAGTTCAGTTTTGTGCAAAGCCGCAAACAATATTTATTTGTCACTGAGGATTAACCAGTCAAAGAAGAGTATAAAAACAAGTGTTTCATATTCTCCTTCCCTTTATAGTAAAAGGGGACTATAACTAAAATACTACAAATAACAGAGATAGATGTCCTTAAATAGGACCTTCTGATCTTGGATCATTCATTTCATCTAAGAGCTCCACCTCCCACAATCCTTCATCACCTATTAACGAGAATATCTAGTTTAAACAAAGTTTATACATTCTAGAAGAGACCTGTATAATGTTTGTGTAACATATTGGCTAGGCCTTTATAATATAAAGTCTTACTGCTCTTACAATAAAACATTCCCATGTATGATTTATGAAGAGGAGGTCCTCTTTGTAAGGAGGAAAGAGTTTCCCCATCATCATAGAAAAACCATGGGAATCGGTGCAAAAGGAGGTCTGAAAAGAAGCAAAAATATCACTATAAAGTTGTGGCCTATTATAGACAGTACAGGTCCTATTACTCTCTTAAACCAAACAGGGATTAAGGAAACCTATGATGACGAGCACAGGAGTCCCGGTAGACAAACCCACCCAAGGCTTTACAACTATTCCAGAAGATACCAGAGTTGGAAAACCTCTAGGGCCAATTCTGGATCTATAACAAATCTGACAATGACTGCCAAGGGTCTGATTTTACCCCAAGTCGATGTTTGGTTTTGGAGCTTGGCCCCATTCGCACAAGGTCAAACTGAAATGGAGGCTCTGCTATTATATACTGTTGCCTAACAAACCCAAAATGTGAGCTAAAGAAACATGAATATGCAGAACATACTAATTATATCTGGTACATTAAACAGATCAGTTCCACAACTGTAGCAGTTTATGACCACAGAGGAAGGGGTTAACTTACTACTTTGTGTTTTGGTTTTGAAAAAGAGACTTCCATTTCCTCCGCACCGGAATTATCACTCGGGGAGCCAGACCTAAAATCCATCATCTCTTCCTCCTGTTTCTTAAGGCTGTCGGCTACTGCCTGGATGGCTTTTATCCATTCTTCCCTAAGAAAAAGGACAAAATCATTGAAAATATAACAAAAAAAACTATTGAGAATCAAAATTTGAGCTTTTATGAGGTCTAGTCAACAACAGGCTGATGCCTATGTTACTACCATCAATCGAAGTCCTAGATTTATGACCAGACACCAAAGATCCTTTCAAATTACCAGAAACCCTGCCCTGGATTGTTACTTTCAGAAGTATCCACCAAAATAATATAAAACTTTCAAATAATTTTATTTTTTTTTCTAATAAAAGGAATCAAAATTTGACACTGACTAAATACAATCCTTATAACTAAACAAGATCAAAACATGTGACATGTGACCAAATGATTAGAAACAATAAAGAAAAAAATCAGCTGCCTACATCCACCACTAGAGGGAGGTAATTGAATACGGATTTATACAACTTATTTCACTTATTAACTTGGTCGCAGGGGTAACACAGTTAATTCTCCACTTTTTGGTACCATACATATTATTTAAATGAGAGGATCTAATGGGGGACATGTATCACTCCTATTGCTTTCTATTTTTGTGCAATTTTTTTGTGAGACTTTTCACAGTTTGAGACTTTTTAGGTGCAGAGTCAAGCAGGGTACTAAAGTTAGCTGCCTCCAGGATGGAATGCAGTAGCCTAATTTATCTTTATAGATGTTTGCTCAACTTTTAGGCTCTAAAATTGTCCCATTCTTGAACCTAATAAATCCAAAACGGAGCATGCTAGACCCAAACTTACCTTTGGGAGCTACTATGTGGGGCTAAAAAGTCACACACCACAAAAAGGTCGCAAATGTTAGACTAAACAGGCAACTCATCACATGTATTACAAAAGGGAAAAATCTTAAGATACATTGCAACGATTAATTAGGCCGACTTCAGGAAACTTGAAAAAGTGGCACCCGAAAAACTATGATAAATGTGCCCCAATAAGTTGCTATCGACGACTGATACACTTTTTATTTGCATAAAGAGAAAAAGGAGTTAAAATCCATAAATGAAGACATTTCTGGGACAAAATGGTCAACAAGTAAAGTGCCAGAGTGATGTGAAAAATGTTAATGTGTAGCGACAGATCCGGATGTACTACATCACCATATGCTCCATCTGAAGCGGCATTTAAAAGATTCAATTTGAAATGTTTAAGATGTTCATTTTCAACATCCACAAAAAGTTTTATTTTTAGATCAACAGCTGGACATGCTTCCTATACTACGAGCATCAATTTATTTTAGTTTCAATTTGACTTTGTCTGTTTATATACAGAATACAATAATATTGGACTACACTTAGTATCACATATTAGCATGTAGCACTGGTGTGTAGCCTGGCATCGGCCTATATAATCATCATCATGAATTGGATAGTAATAGCAGCAGATAGACCCATGTTAACACAACTATATAAAAGATACAGAGGGGGTTCTGGGTGTTGCACCCCACTGATTATCAGGTGCTGCTCTCATTCACTTTCTATAAAGTCGGCCAATTGGGCCGATACATTACACACACACAGACACATATAGGCAGATTTCTGCTCACATCCTAACGTAAATCACTGTAGCAGGATATCCAAATAAAACTAATCTTCAGAGGTTTCATGACTAAAATCACACCACTGAAGTCGGAGATTTTGGTCCATCCCTGATTTCCAGAATGAACTCCCCCAATATGAGCTACGACATCATGTAATAATCCTTAAAAGTCAACAATTGAGGGCAAGTTATAAAGTCAAATCAAAAACATGACAACTTCTTCTATCCAATCCTAACTTTTGACCAAATACATTCATACATAATAAAATCTAAAGAAGAAAAAAATCACATTATAAGATCTAGCAACTTTCATTCAAACTTCACAATACATGTCTAGACAAAGTGTCAAGAAGAAATTGTTGGATATTAAATGTGGTTTCCAACATGAAAAGGTGGCATCTTCTGCACCAGCCATTCATTTGGCTGCTTCATGATTAGCCGGCATTATTCTACTTCATTTACACAGACAATGAAACTTCAGAACCAAAGTCATCACACTCCCAAACAGGTCTTCAAAAGGACTAATATGAGATCACAGTTTTGTTGGTGCCACCCTGTTCCACCACCCGCATCTTCTGCATTGTGCAGAGTTGAGCGCTTATCTGCTCTGAGATTACAAGAATGTTTAATTTATTGGGTTAAACACATTTCCAAATCTTAATCTGCAGCCTATAAAGATCTGCCAATATCATTTTCACATATATGTAGATAGTTTTGGTCATTTTCTAAACTGGGGAAGTGTGAGAAGTGCAATGATGCAGGAAATGCTTAGGGCAACAGAGTGACCTTGGAAGTAGAATCAGCACCCAATCTCAGGTCTCAGGTCTCTCCCACCACCGAAAAATTCACAGTTAAAGCAAAGAACATCAGTGAATGCAGGGGTGGGATTCGATGAGTTCGACATTAAAATCATGACCGGCTTGCCTAGTCTGGGAAAAAAAAGTCTGCAGAGCTGGCTCCCACCTGTTGCTCTCCGATGACACAGGCCACCATATGATGGCGTGTCTGCCTAGAAGAGGTCAAAGGTGACCTGGTGCAGGTGGACATGTGATGTCACCACGCACCCCAGCTTCAAGATCAAGGTGCAAGGAGAGCAACAGGGCAAGTATGTTGTTTCATATACTGTTGGTTACTGGGGCATTGTTGTGGTTACTGCTGGCATTACCGTGACTACTGCTGGCATTATCGTGCATCTTTGGGGGCACTAGGGGCATCTCTGGGGGTCATTTACTAAGGGCCTGATTCGCGTTTTCCCAACGTGTTACCCGAATATTTACGATTTGCACCGATTTCCCCTGAATTGCCCTGGGATTTTGGCGCACACGATTGGATTTTGCCGCATCGGCGCTGGCATGCACGCGACGGAAATTGGGGGGGGGGGGGGGGGCGTGGCCGAACGAAAACCCGACGGATTCGGAAAAACCGCCACATTTAAAAAAAAAATAATAATAATTTGTGGCTCGGCACGCGCTTACCTTCCCTCAGCCCGGCTCAGTGTACTCCAGTGCGTTCCGGTGCTCTTCAGCGCAGCAGCACCACCTGGTGGACGTCGGAGGAACTGCCTTATTAAATCCCGGCCGGACCCGAATCCACCGCAGAGAACGCGCCGCTGGATCGCGAATGGACAGGGTAAGTAAATCTGCCCCATTGTGTCTGCTGTATACTGCTATTACAGCAATGTCTACCATTTGCAGGCACTGTGACTAGATTGCCTACTGCGTAGGGGCACCATTACTAGATTCGCTTCTGGCGGACCAAGATGAGGCTGGAAGATGTAGAAATGGCAGCCAGGTAGAAAAAGATGAGGATGATGAGAGGTCATCAGATTTACAGAGCTCACAATTCTGCACTCAATACTTTTTTTTTCTTACACTGAGCATGGTTCTACTTTTATGTAATTAGCTGGGTTCCAGTTGTAAATATGGCTGAACTTTGCTTTAGTGCTGTATTCAGTATTAGGCTTGGTTTTGCGGCTGTAACTTGCTTATTGGGCTGTTTTTAATGGTATGATCTTGGCTCTGATGATGTATTTAACATGTTTTAGTGTGTTGTATGTCTTCTATTTTCTGGATCTATGCAGTTGATACAACATTTTTTGGGTTGGTAACAGGGCCATCTGTCTATATATGAGTTAATATGTTAATGAAATTTTCTATACAAAAGGTTGTTTTAAATCGTATATTAATATAAAGTGTCTTTTAAATATTGGAATAGTTGATTATTGTAAATCCCACCCCTGAGTAAATGTCAACCTGTAAATTCACAACAAAAACTATTATTAAACTTAACATTAAAATTGTTTTGAACCTCTGAACCAACTTATATTAGTATGAAATAAAATCCAGATAAGGGGTGTTTACTTGGAGGTCTCGTGAATTTTGCTACGATAATTAAGAGACTCCTTTTAATGACATAAGCAGCAATGAATATGCAAGGCATATCTCTGGCACCTTGTGCTAACAAGACTCGAAAAAATATACCTCTCCTCAGGAGAATCCACGTGAAACGTCCTCTCTATAACTGTGGTCCACTGAAGGCATCGGATGATGAATGTGTTTGGTTTTGGTCGTTCTGTCTTCATCAGTTGACATTCTATCACATGAGAGAAGAGGGAAAGTAGAAAAAAATGGTTCCTAGCTTCGTCAAACAATCATTTGTCTTGATTATAGCTGGCAAACACACAGGAGTAATCAGCTGCAAAATCGCACCCTTGAAAGACAAGCCACTTACTGCTTACAGTGTGCCGATTAGAGAAAACTAGAAGTTGTACATTTACAAAAGAAAAAATGCACATTTTTATGGGCAAATATATATTATATTTTTTTTAATCAACATATATCATATATTTTCTGAAATACCAAACAGGTGATACAAGTTATCAACAGCCAATTTAGGTAAAGATTGTATGAACCATGCCCCCCTTCAGACCTAGTTTATATAAAAAAAAAGTCTCAGAAAGGCCACAAAAAAAAAAAATTCCGGAAGAAATGAGAGATGAAATAAAACAATATCTTTTTGAAACTGAGTACATTTGATGGTGAGCTTTCTAGAGATCTCATCATGCCTCACAGGTTTTTAGTCTGTTTCTTACTATCATATTGTAAATAAGATGTCTGTGTATTTATCATATTAAAGTTTTTTTTTTATATCCTTTGCTGATTACTATGACTAGTGTGCATAAATTGTAAATTTTCAGTTTCATGCATAACATCAAGTCTGACAAAGAGAACTAGTATTCTCAAAAGCTCACTATTATACTCATTTAGCCTCAAAAAGGTCTTGTCTGTCCTCTCTATGGCTAACATGGTACATGCTGGTCTACACTGAAAAATCCTGGTAGATTTGGTACATTTGTCAAGTATGGTAATAAAATGGTATTCAGTTGCGCTGTACTTTCAGGCATTAAAGATCCAATAAAAAGGCAAGCTTATCATCTGCTAGGGGGATTAGAGAGAATATGACTGCAGGATCAGACTACATATGGTTTGTTTGTTGTCTGTCACCAGGGAAACACACAGGTAAGAAAAGGAACTGAAGACTGAAAAGACTTTTAAGCATTGATGGTCTATCAGTTAATATCTGACCAGTAGGAAACCAACAGTTGATTCATGAGATCACTCCCCTTGCTCAGCATCTAAATACCTTGACTGCTTTTAAATTTGGCCCAGAACAAGGGCCTAAGAACATTAAAATAATTAAATTAAAATGTTTGCGGTATTGTTAGCATTACATGTGTAGCTGTGCTGCAGACAGCGGTTATTCTTAGGTCCACATGGACGATGCCTTAGCTCATCTTTAGATAAAAGACATTGGGGCAGATTTATCAAGCTGTCTGAAAGTCAGAATATTCCTAGTTGCCCATGGCAACCAATCACAGCTCAGCTTTCATTTTACCACTGCTCAGCTTTCATTTTACCACTGCTCATGAATATTTTAAAGGGGAGCTGTGATTGGTTGCCAAGGGCAACTGGAAATATTGTGACTTTCAGACAGCTCGATAAATCTGCCCCAATGACCCTTTGCATTGGCCAAACCTATCAATTTAATAAAGACTGAATATTGGGCCATTTCCTGGTGGAAGAGGTCTCTTCAATACATAAACCGCTCCGGTAGACGTGCTGCTGGGACATTCCCAGTGCACAAGTGTATTGGGGCCTACACTACCCAATGCACAGAGTAAGATAGACCGCTATCTAACAGAGGGACTTGCTTCCACCCCAGATGACAGGTCTGCCCTAGAAGAGGAGAGGTTCCAAGACTCGCTCTTCAACTTCATAGCTGCTGCCCCTATCCTGTATTAACCGGTGTATTTATTAATAAAAACTGTAAAAATAATAGTCTAATATTTCAGATTATTTCAAATTATGGAGGTTAAAAAGTCACAGCAATAGGGAGAGAACATTTTTCATCTCGACTAAACAGCTAAAAACTGTCACAAAAATATGCAAATTGTTTATTAACGAGTCCTAAACTTCGCAATTAATCAGCTCAGGCGTCTGCAGGGGGTACCTTGCTTCGTCACATAATGCGTACTGTTATCATATTAAATTATTTTATTTTCCCCTTATGATCATCATTTTCTAAACAGAGCTTTATGGCGTGCGAACGCTAAAAACAAACCAAGTTTAATTAACTTGCTGGGAAAGCGTCATTAATTACAAGTCAAGTTAATTAAAACAAACCAGGGTAGCCGATTACAGAGAAATAAACAACTTATTTTTGTTTATTATTTAGCCCAATATGCTGTATTATGAAAATAAACTAAATCCATTTTTAAACGTAAAGCCAGAGGTCATATCACACATATCATGGCAAGATGGTTGAATCTTATGAATGCAACTTAAAAGAAATCTAGCATTTTTTTATGCATTGTGAGCCAAACATACCTTTAAAGTGCTGTAGCTACACTGATGCAGAAATATATCTTGTTTAATCCCTGACCCAAGTGGTTTTACTGAAAATACCATTATAAAATTCAGGACCTTTGAAAAGTTGGGTGCCCTAATTTCCGTATATGAACACATTGAGGCAGATTTACTTACCCGGTCCTGTTGCGATCCAGCAGCGCGTTCTCCGTCGAGGATTCAAGTCTTCCGGCGATTCACTAAAGTCGTGCAATGTCTTCCAGGAGTCGCTGCTGCGCTGAAGTCCGTCGGAGTTCACCATCCGTTGCTGGGTGCAGGTAAGTGCGTGTCAAGCGTCACTTTTTTTTTTTTAATACGGTGGTTTTTCCGACGGCCACGCCCCCAACTTCCATCGCATGCATACCGGCGCCGATTCGCCACAATCCAATCGCAAAAAAAACGGGGCAATTCAGAGAAAAATCGGCGCAAAACAGTAATATTCAGGTAACCCGAGGGAAAAAAAAGTGATTCAGGTCCTTAGTAAATGACCCCCATTACCTCCACATACATAGGAGCTGCGTTAACTTTCCAGACATGAATAATCATCCTGAGTTGGATGACTCGTACACAACAGCTAGGGAATGGTGCAGCGATTATTCAGGGACAACACAATGATGACGTATTCTCTGCTTATGCTGGTTAGAACAAGGCTGAAGCAGTGCATAATTAGGGCGAAGAGTGTGCCGGGGCAGCCACAGGAGCACAAAAGACTCATTATCATAATTTTATAGTTGTGTTTTCAGCAAAACCACTCAGTTCAGGGATTAAATGGGGTTTTCCCATGAAAGAAAATTCTCAGATTTCAATCCCCTAGTGATGTTTCATCATTTATACTTTTACAATTTACTCAGTTTTATTGTCGTCTTAGTGATGGTCAGTGCAAAATTCCAGACACTTCATGATCCCTGTAATGCTGTGAGATACAGTGTGCTGAAAATGTGCCTAGATTATCAGGGTACAAGGTTTATATACACTTTCTTTTTCTATGTGTCAGATACTAGTACAATGTTCAGAAGGTAAATGAGAGACAAGACAGATCAGAGATGATGAGATCCATGAGTTGTCTATTGCACACAATGACGCAGTCAGTTCACCAACATCTCTGCTATTCCACAACACACTAGATCTGCTGTGCCTCCCCAGATAAAGAACTTATCTGTCTGTAGCTTTACACTGTTCACACTGCTGCTGGCAGGAACTCAGTGTCTGTGAGAACTCTGTCCTGGACTGCAGGGGGGCAGGGCTAGAGCGCAGAGAAAGAAAAACTCAGTTCCCCGGCTGTCACACAGATATCCAAGATGGCTTCACTGACATGTACACTGACGTAATGAGCAGGCATATGTCAATCACAATGGAGAGGAGGAGGGGCGAGCCCTCCCCACTACATAGCAATGCATTAGCTATGGTCCGTAAAACGGACCATGTACAGAGCGATACGGTGCCGCACCGTATTGCTCCATGTGGCCATTGCCGATCTATGGGGGACGTATGTACACCTGCAAGCTTGCAGACGTACATACGTTCCCTTACGGTCGTGTGCATGGGGCCTTAGTCAGAAATTACAGGGTTGTGTACAGCAGGACTGATAGAGACAGGTTGGACTTTTATCTGTGAAATGCTGTATTTTTGTTAAATAGATGTGTTTTTTTTGCTATTCCAAGTATATTTAAGAAACTTGTCTTCATGGGAACAGCTCTTTAAACAAGATATGTTTCTGCATCAGTGAAGCTACAGCATTCTCAATGTATGTTTGGTTCATTATGCACAAAAACAAATGGTAGATTTCCTTTAAATATGACCATGAACAAGCTATAATGGAAATGAAATAATAGCAACCAAAGTACAGTTAATTCACTATGATTTTGTGAAAGGCCATAAGAATGTGCACCGTTTATTGCCACTCCTTTCAAATAGAGGGAACTGAGAAATGAGACAATGTGAAAAAATGGTCCAGCGCTTGTGTTTGGAAAAAATATGTTTCTGCTTTTTATTTAATATCCATGGAAAGGTATTGACATCACAAAAACCCTAGCATTGCGTCCAAGGAATGGACTACAGTGTCCAGCCTACGCGGTTCGAGCGTATGTACACGCTCTTTGTCAAGGCTTACCAGAGAGCTATTTTCCTTCCATTTCCACACTATATACAATTGACTTTCAGGAACTGAGAAATCCCTTTATAATAATGGTTGGCATTCCTAGCAGTCAAATACCTATGATCAGACCAATATCCTTATCTTGTCAACAGGGAATAGGTTTCCTTTGTCGGGCAACTCTCAGGTTTACACAAATGAAAAAAAATCTACCATCAAAAACAAGCATGATCAACCAGGGGCTCCTATTCATAGTTTCAGGCGGAATTCTTATATTGATTATCCATGGGCTACTTCCTTCTAAAATCAACTTGAAAATAATTATGCTAATAAGCCAGAATGCTTCTGGGGGGTGTTACCAGAGGCCCTCTGTGCTTTAGCTTCACGGGTGTTTAAACAGACTTCCTGCTCCTTCAACACTCATCTGTCCCTCTGCCTGATAAGATGTTACAGTGTAACAACCGGTGAAGCACGGAGGGGCTCTGGTAATGCCCCTAGAGTCCTACTGGATTATTATCATAATTTTAAAAGTCGATATTATTAGAAAGGAGGCCATGGATAAATATACCATAGTCAAAGTGCCTGGATGATCATCTTTAAGAGTCCATAAAATCCTACAAAGCCATTATATTATGGGTATAGCAGTATAGGGAGTCATTAAGGATGCCCCAATCCTAACTGTGGATATTTAAAAATCTAAAATTAATCCCCACCTTTCTAAAGGTCTTGAAACCAAATATAGTTAAAGGGATTGGCCACTTTTCCTCGTGATTTACCAATATACACACCTAGAGGATAATGAAAAACTAAAATTATGATACAGACCCTCTGCATAAAAGCCAAAAAGAAGAGGGGGGAAAAAAAAAAAAAAAAGAAGGGATGTATGGGATGAATTAGGTCATACTTTCAAGAGTGCTAAGAAATGTTCAGACCATAAACAAAAGTAGGAAGCTTAGCTGTGGATGTGGAGAAGAAAGAATAGGAGGAAAGCCAGAGGAAGGAGGTGATATCTACACCAAAATCCTTAACCCATTGCACAACCTACAATCCTTCTACATTGATATGTTACACATCTTCAGGACTTACAGATGTGTCAGTGGCGATTTGGTATTGGAATGAAATAAATGGCACATTTACTTACTGGCTACGGAGAAATTGTTCAAAGGGGTTTCTAACTGGTCGACATCTTGAGGGCGTTCCTTATAACCAATAAAAGTACCGTCAGTCTTGAGGAGAAAGTAACGGGGCCGCCAGGTCTTTATGTACTCACCTAAAAAAAAAAACACATTGGTGGTCAAGGGTGTATCAACACTAAGAACCTTATAAACATTGCAGCTTTCATCTAGCAGGTTACCACATGGTCTCTAACAGATCTTCGAGCAAGGGATGGAAATGCTCCGAAAAAGATCTGTGGGCAGAACTGATAACCAAATTAACAGAAAATACTAAAAAACTGGTTGTCCAATAACATCCTCCTTGTTATGGGGCAATAGCTTAGGCCAGTGCATAGTTGTGCCAACTCCGTTATACCAAACTATGAAGAGGCGACATGCCCCACACACACACACACACACACAAGAACTCGGGTGAGCGATTCGGGTTTACTGGTAACACCTGAAGCATCCTAGGGATAATAACCATTGTTAGAAGAACAAACATTCTCATTACTTTTAGTAGTCTCCAACACACAGCTCCTCCAAAACAGAGCAAACAGAAAGTTTTAGATCTGCTACTGCCTAAAAGCAACCAGTTAAAAACATCTCTAAAAATATCTAAAAAAGAAGACAACTGCATACTCCTTGTTATTCCTTGTTATTGTTATTCTGCATCTTTGGAAGTGAATACTCTTGTCCATAGTGCAGCTAGGGATTCTCACAGGCTACACTTTAAAGTAAATTAAGGCAATGAATTGTTGCTGAAAGATCTGGTTGGATAGGATGCAGCACTCGTCCAGCGATTGCTTCAGAGAACAATACAGTGGTTTGATATTACCTCCAAATTTCTTTAGTTTGTGAAAATCAAAGCCTTTTTTTGTTGGATTTGAGATCCAGAACCATGTGGATTGAGTACATGAGAAGAAGGTTCTGAGAAATACTATGCCTAGAGTAGACCAAATCAACACACATTAAAAGGATGGGGGAATGGTTGGGGGGTGGCAGGACATATAATTCCGATTGTTGACACACTATACTCAACACAGGTCCATGGCTATGGAACCTTACCTCACCCTCACTCTATGGAGCAACCATAGGGATTGGCTGCTAATCAAATTTCCAACATTTTAAAGGTACAACACAATACTTGAGACAAATGGTAATAAACATAGGGTTAAGAGCAAACTTCGTATGCTCATGCCCGAAATCATACCTAAAGTCATACCTCCAACAACCCGACCTCATTATTCTCTCCTTTGAGTACAAATTTTTTTTAACATGCATCCATTTTAACCCTTGTTTAATCTGACTGGATCCCAGCTACTCCGTTATAGCTCTGCAAAAGGACAGTACAAACTAAATGTCAGCGGTCCATTGGCGATTCAGAGTTTTTATAAATTACAGATCCCTTTTATTTGTTGTAAGAGAAGGAAATGGCCAATAGCCACGGGATGCCATTTAAAAACAATGTCATGGCATTTCAAAAGAATGGTATCCTTGTTGCTTACCCTCTGCCTGTACTATTGAACTTTTCTAACTTTGAGCTGGAATTTAGGCTGTGGAAGGAATACGGTTCGGTTCACAATAGTTCATAGAATTCTTTAAAAAATGCAAAGAAATTGTATACATTTTTTTAAAGATGGAATTGAATAAACAGCTATTCCTAAATGATTTCCCACTCTCAGTATTCTTAGGGGTCCATCTTATAAGTAGTAGATCCTGTGAATAAAGATAAGCCATGGTTTTAGTTCGGGTTCAGCCACGTGACCCAAATGTATTGACGGATTGGTGGCCATTACTACTACCGTAGCCATTACCATAATTGACCAGGGGGACATCCCCTGAACCTGAATGCCGAACCCAAACTCAAACTATGCATCCGTTCATCTCCCCCTGTGAGCAAAGAACTGGTTCCAAAAGTCTTCTGATGAACCTTTGCAAGACTATTACAAGAGAGCCTGGAACAACCAGTTGTTCTATTACTCTGATAGGCAAGATAAAACCTACATGTGGAATCCTAATTCTTCCTTTTTACAAGGGAACCTTGCAATCCAGAGGTTCACAGAGTTTTTAGACTTCCTTTAGGTCCTTGAGCCTAAATCTGCTACTCTATCCAAACCAAAATTCTGCTCCATAGGGCATCTTGCTGTGAGCAGCAGACTGCACGGCCGGTGATTTAGAGCACACAGAGATGACAGTAGGGTGGCACAATAAAGGAAGTCAAACGGCTTCATATATAGAGATAAATAATACAGTGTATGTTTTGCAACATCTGATCCTTAAATGCACAGCAAATGTACGATTCCGAGCAGATGTCCAATGTATTATTTCTGCCATTGTCATTTTTCACTGTGACACATGGAGAACTTTTTCCATTTACATTTTGCAATGCAAGTACTTTATACAACTAAAAGAAATTGACTAATCTGTGAAACAGATTTAATAAGCAAGCAAGAGTGGTCCGTCAGAATATTCTCAAAGGAAGAAAAATTAAAACCATTAAAGATGTTGTCTTTTCAAAGTAACTTTACAGCTCAACTTTTTGATTTTAGTAGAACTTTTACGTGTAGATTTTATGTGCCGTACATTGCAGATTTCTAAAAAAATGCTTTTAAAATTTAAATAAAAAAATTATATGTACACATTATCTCACGGTGGCACTTTAGTTTTTTCTTGTTCTGGTTGTTTTTTTCTGCATTTAATCACTTGTCTGTGACTTAAGGGCCCTATTCATAAAAAAAAAAAAAAATCTAAAGGCTTAGGCAAGAAAGGCCTTCACAATAGACACGACACAGATTACAGAGATGAAAACGTCTCAGAACAATCCAGTCTTTGTTGCGCTCGATCCTTTTTTTTTTTTTGCTTTCTTCAGTTATCTTTAAGTATCCTTCCTGCCGGAGTATCAAATTTATACTTTTGTTTTAGCTTCTCTTCCGAAGTTACATTTTTATATGTCTACAGATACAAATGGAAAAAAAATAAAATAAATACGGATAAGATTTATAAAAGTTTAATTTAATTTATAAAACGCTAATAATTGGGCATAAACAGATGAAAATGTGTCTTTCCTTCATTACAAATAAATTGTACACACACACACGTACATATACAGGCTGTCCCCTACTTAAGAACACCTGACTTACAGATGACCGCTAATGACAAACGGACCTCTGGATGTTGGTAATTTACTGTACTTTAGTCTTAAGCTTCAATAAACAGAGAGATTTATTGTTAAACCTGGTTCTTGGGACAACCCAACATTTTTAATATTCAATTGTCAGAGAGCCAAAAAAATTTGTCTGGGGTTACAATTCTAAAATATACAGATCCGACTCGCATACAAATTCAACTTAAGTACAAACCTACAAAACATATCTTGTACGTAACCTGGGGACTGCCTGTATAATTACAGGCAGTCCCCGGGTTACATACAAGATAGGGTCTCTAGGTTTGTTCTTAAGTCGAGTTTGTATGCAAGTCAGAACTGTATATTTTATCATTGTAATCCCAGACAGAACTTTTTTGGTCTCTGTGACAATTGGATTTTAAAAATGTTGGGTTGTCATAAGAATCAATATTAACACTAAAGCTTCATTACAGACACCTGTGATAACTGTTACAGCTGATCATTGTAGCCTAGGACTAAAGTACAATAAATCACCAATATCCAGAGGTCCGTTTGTAACTAGGGGTCGTATGTAAGTCGAGTGTTCTTAAGTAGGGGACCGCCAGTATATATATAATTTTTAACATATACATAAAAGGTCTCCAATTTTGTCCATAAACCCAGCAAAAAAAAAAAAAAAAAGTATCTTCTAGGAATTAGATTTCATCACTTTATGAGGGAGTTATACAAGGACATTTAAACCCTTGAACAACGTGCGGAGCAATACTTGCTGTATACAAAACAAACCCTTTGATTGTCTGTCACGTGCATGGGCTGAACTAATGTACCTTTGTTTTTTCATGGTATGAGTCTTGAGAGAGACACTGCTGCCCTCTTGGCATATAAAAAGTTAATCCTACTGAGAATTTAACAAGAATGCATTTTTCCCCCCAACAATGCCTTCCTGAATTGGAGCTGTCTGGCCCTGATAGAGTACCTAACATAAGAAACAGCTGCCACTCCCTGGGAAGCTCACTGAGTAAGTGGAGTATAACGAGCAACGAGCACCCGCGAAACAAAAGAATATCCATCTTTATTTACCAACTGCTACTTGCTTGTTGCTGTACCAAGTCATTTAAGAAAATCAGCACAACCTTAATATTCGAACAGTTGGAAGAAAAGCAAAAATAAGTAGCGGAAATTACAGTGGACTCAGTGATATTATCAGTTATTTGGAGATGAATATTTTTTTGCATTTGAAACTTTATTTATTAGAAATATTTTTGTTACATTTTAATCTCTCAATATTTTTTTTCTTTTAAATTCAAAAAAGCCCACTTGTTACCAAGGGACTCGCCAGCTGGGTAGCACCCGACTCGCTAATAGAAACAGAATAGGTTTATTATCCATTATCACAGTATGTGGTGGTCTCGTCCCTTAAATATGATTCATAAATAATTTACTGTAGATTAGAGGAAAACTATTGTAGATATAGTTTAACTATATCTATCCACATTTCACCCTAACATTTCACCCTTCAACCCAAATCTGTTGCTTTAAAAAAAAAAAAAATAATAATCTTCTTACCAAGTTTGTTTACACTTTAGATTCAAAACTTTTTGAACATTTTGCATAGTCAAATCATTTGCTGAATGGGAGCAATAGTTAAAATGATGAATGAGTTTAGTTTCAAAAGAGATGCTCATATTTCTTGATTCGATAAAGTATTTTCTCACTTTCTTTAGAGACAGAAGAAAAATTGGAAATCCAGTTGCCAGTCGCATTATGGACAGCTTGGGAAAAAAAAGTTATGCAAATGCCATTCCCAATATGCACACCAAGAGACAAGGACCTCTGCCTTGTTTGTCTATTCACAGTGGTGCAGAAGGGGGCCAGTTCTTTGTTAATTTTTTTTTCTTCTGGACACTCTCTGGATGTGTTCTCAGCCTTTGCCTCCAGCATACAGCTGCGGACGCTCTGGCTGTGCCCTGAATCTCAATGAGACGGCTTAGACTGCAGTCAAGGGTGCTTCCCAATGGGGAGGTCAAGCCTGAGTCAGCAGACTGTCTGCACCAGACTGGCGCTTTACAGCTTATCCCGGCTCTCTGCCTTTCACGGACCATATAAGGCAGTCCACTGTCACAACAAGCTAATTCAGTGCTAGGCAAATCCGCTCTCTTGCTTTATTCTCACTCATTTTCCATGCAGCTGGATAGTGGTACATTACGTCTCGGGCCCCTGCAGCAGCATGCGTGACAATGATTGACACTGCTGGCAACAGGTTAAGAAGAAATGCTTCTGCCTGAAGTACTGCCCTGTCTATTCTGCACTTGCACCGTTTCTCACGCTCAGACAAAGCTACAATATCCGGCACCTGCTTAATTATCATATCTTCTGAACAGGTTCCCCCTGCCCCCCTTTCTTAACAAGACTGATGTTCAATGTACAGAGCCTAATTTGTAAAGATACGGAGGTGGAAAAAAAATACACTTGCAAACGTTTGCCAAACAAAAATAGTAGAAAACATCTGGAAGCTAAATAGAGAAAAATTTAATTAAAAAAAAAAACACAAACACATCCTACTTTTGTCTGCTATGCAAAAATCTAACCAAAAACGTCAAGCCAAATGCATTTTTATTTTATTTTTTTTAATTAAGTTTAAAAAAATTGGAGACATAAAAAGACAGATCAATCATGGATCAATGACATTTGAATAAGGCCCAAGAAGTGTTGCGAATTTTGACTTTGATATATTCTTGTGACAGCCAAGTAAGTACATTTTTAAATCTTTGCCTCGTTTTATACCAAGCCAGCCATGCCATCACACTGAACGGCATGTAAGGTTCTATTCTAGTCAAGAATATGTACCTCTAGTAGAAAATAGTTCTGTAACATGGCACTGCATGGCACCATAAATCAACACTTTGTGCTTATGGCCCTTTAGTATGGTTCCATAGAAACATAGTGCCCCATACACATGGCAAAGTATGAGAAGGTTAAATATCTAAATAAAACTTTTTCCACAATAGTCGCTTGACCACTATTCCCTTAAAATGTAGGCTGAATGATGGCTCTAGCAGTTCTGGAGTCCTGAATTCTATGATGGCCAACATATGCATGAAATTTGGAATTGCTCTTTGCGTGAGCTAACTCCAAGGCTTGGATTTCATTCCTCAAAAACTTACTATCAACTTAATCTGGAACACTGATTGGGTCTCGGAGTTGGGACAGGGGCTGTGCAAATTTCTACAAAATAAGAAATTATTGAACAATACAGAGATTTCACTGAGAGCAAAACAGAACCACGAAAAGCCACAAATATGATGTACTCTGTGCCTAACAATCATTAGAACAGTACATAAAAAAAAAAAAAACACACACACACACAAAAGATAGAAGAATGGAACCTGCTTATAACCATTTTTACAAGAATCATATATACAGTAGAAGGAATGGAATAACAATAGTGATGTAGGGCAGTATTTTTTTATTTTATTTTTTTATCTCCAGTCTTGTTCCACCCCTAAAAGTCAAGATCTGAGGAGATGCAACTGAAAGTACATTAGCAGTTATTAATGCGCTGACCAAATTAATTGGGCGCAATTTATCAATACTGATAAAAATATATCAGGATTAAACTTCTGTGCGCTAGATTGATTATTTGTGACAGAGCAGAGAGGTTCGAGAGTTATTTTGTGATTTCTGGATTATGTAGTTTGTTCTCACCAACATTTGAATTCCCAATTCACAGAACAATTTTAAGCCATGCCCCAAAATGGGATAAGATGCCCACTTTGATGTAAATGTATTAAGCATCGTCCAGTTGGCAGCCTGTTAGGTTGGACAGTTGGAAAGCTTGGGTATGCTTTATTTGCTTTCACAATGATCTTGGTGTAGGGAGGGGTGTTGGGGTGGTAATGTATAGATTGCTTAAATTCTAAAAGGAGGCGACAAGGATCTCCGAGACCTCTCTTTACATATAGGACACCCATGGACCAAAGCTTCAACCTACAACATGGTGTTTCCTTCAAGGTGCAGAAGGAGGAGCACTCATGCCCAGGACCTATTATACCATTATAAGAATGGGGAATTTTAAACTTTTTATACTAGAAACTAAGAGCTTTACGTTCAAGTTGAAAACCTTTTTGGATAAGTTGGCTTTTGGGGGATAGTTTAATAGCTTTTTGCAGAAGTATCGATGAATTGAGTCTAGGGCATGATTATATAAATAGCGTATTTAAGACAATGCAAAAAAAAAAAAAAAAAAAAAATGTTTTACTGTAGGGTAATGCAGCATCCCACTGCTGCTGGGTCTTCTATCACATCAGTGACAGCGAGAAAGTCTGTCTTAATGAAATGCAGACAGCATGAGAAACCCAAATCAGAGGACCACTCTAACAAAAGAGTTGTCCCCGAAAACATTCATTTTTTATGGTTCTCCCCCTCATTAGGTTAAATAGATTCAGACCTTTTTTGACTCTGTTCAGGTCCTTTGTTCATGGTCGATGCTCTAGCTCTGCACCAGTGTTTAAGATTTGGGCAAAGGAAGGGAGGGGTGACAAAAGCCACACAAAAAAAAAAAAGTGTGAGAATTAATTGTGTAGGAGAGAAATAATCATACATACAATATATTAAACATGCCAGCAGCAAGGGAAGCCGCCACTTTATACTGCTGGGAGGTCCTGCAATGCAGCTGTGACAAACAGACTGGAGTCAGCACTCCTCGTACATAAAAAGTGCAGAGGATGCGGATGGGAACTGTTGAATCTCGAGCACATCAATAAGCTGCAGTAGTTTGTGTGTGCGATAAGATACTGATAAACAGGGTGGGAATACATGGACTGCAGCACTACCTCCAAAAAAACACCTTCTCCTACCATATTACCTGAAGCCTTAAAGGGTCCTTCTGCCCAAATGTATTATTTACATTGAACTACCTGCACTTGGGCCATTAAAGTAGAAGCTAAATCAGTTTAAGAACTTCACCCACATTAAACTGTATAAATGTAACTCTTGCCCGTCCACAAAAACTCTGGCGATGCCATACCCACATGCACATGATCTCCACCATCAGACACCAGTCCATCAGTTATTTGCAAGTTGCAGCATTAAAATATATTACAATTTTGCCTTCCAAAAAGGTGACAGTAAACTTTTAAAGAGAACCTTTCACCAAATTTCTGCATAATTTGATCCCTCCCCCCACTGCTGTCGGCACATGTGTAACATTTTGTCCCTGGCTACCACTTTTCCTGAATGATCAATTTCATTATGTCTGGATCTTTCCAACTCTCTGACAGACCGCTGAATAAATATTGATACGGATTGCGGTCTTGCAAATACAGATTTCTTAGGTGAGAGTTTGAAGTTATACATAACCCGTGTTCGTATGAGAAAGGGTGTACACGAAGTGCAAGTCCAAATTTGCAAACCTCTTACAGATTTCAGTGCTAGCTGCTACATGCCACCAATGTTACTGTTGGTGGATGTGGTCAGAATATAGAAAGGCCTTGCCAACACCGCAGAAGACACGTCCCCAAGAATCAAATGCACAAGTAGGTGACCGTGTCGGTCTTCTTAACAACTGGGGCAGCCATCAAATCTCTACAAATTGGACAAGAAATTTCTATACATAGACACACACTACCTACATGACATCAGAGATGGAACCTTCGTGACCTTCATGAAGATGGGTGGCATCAGGTGGAATCTTTCTGTTCATCCTTTTTGACCATGTGGAATTAGAGGGATGTGAGGAATGCAGACACATGTTGGTAACTGGACACAGCGAATATCCTTGTATCTTAGCAGCCACACAACTGATACAAAGAACACAGATGCAGCCATGAAGTCACTCAGCTTTGTTCCCTCCACTGGAATTTTTTTTTTTTTAATTAAACTTCCAGCAAAACAATCAGATTATACAATAGTATAGTGAAAGATATTATGACCCCAATCACATCCAGAGGTACTGGTTATCTAATTGGAGGGGGGGGGGGGTGTTCTTGCTAACAAAATAAGCAAGGGGTGGGATGGCAAGGCCTGGCATGCCCTGTGAGTTCTGCAAGTAAAGCCATGATCCTTTACCAAAAGAGAGCTACAATTGGACAGGTCCACCAAGTATGATTTGCAGTACCCACCCTCATCACAGCCTCAGAAGCATATTGTAGAGATCAAAGGATCAAATACATGTACCTTAGAAGGAACCATACAAGTCCTTTGGAGCACTTTAAAAGGGAATGTTATTTTTAGTTGGTGACATGTTCCAATAGCTTGGGCTGTGCTGATTTTGGCAGAATTCTGAATAATTTCAAAAGTTTAATTCACATTACCTGGCTCCCTGCCAGAAGTGTATGGCGAGTCCCAGGGGGAAGCAGCTCCAGCCTGTGTCAGTCTTCTCTCCTCCAAAATTATGCACCTCCCTTTCCCTCCCCATTTCCTCTCACGTGCATCGAGCAGGCAAGGAAGGAGGGGGATGGTGTAGAGTAGAGGAAGAATGTATGAGGAGACACAGGCACACACAGGCTGCAGCTGTTCTCTCCCCCGGGACATACCACACGCTAGGGAGCCAGGTAAAAATTACATTCCTGGTAACCAATTAACTTTAGGACCTGTTTCAATAACAGTAACTTGCCTACTGCCTCTACTAAGGCTATCACAACCATCTATACATTCATCAGGTCAAAAGGAGATTCCCTCCCATTTAACATAAAGGGGAATTTCATACAATATTGATAGCATAGTGATCTCAGTAGGGCATAAATAGCTACAGATTCCTCAAGCCAAATTTATATTTAGAACCGTTTTTAGTATAATCTATGTTATTCTAGGATATTTGTAGGACAGATTAGTTTATTTTCCCACGACTGTCATCACTTCTCACAACTTGACAGGCGGATACTTATATAGGGGCTATATTGATGGATACAGATTTCATGGTCCTTTGTCTGTCTAATGTGCTTTTACAAATGTCCCATCTTGCTTAGTTCTGTACTATGGCTTGCTTTTAAAACACTTATAAAACTACAACGATATCTTCTTATGAACTGGATTTAGGATTTATCACTTCTTGGATCACTATGAAGAGAACACCAAAAGTAAAATTGTAAATGCACAATTGTTGACCACTGGCCATGTATGGTAATGCAATCCAATCTTCGGGCTCTTTAAGATGGACGTGTTAGTTTCAAATCTATGTCCAGTCCAAGTATTATATCAGTATCAGTCCAAGTATTACATCCCCAACCAGTTATTTTCTTGTTCACTTCTACGTGGAATCGAATGAAAAAAAAAAACAAAAAAAAACTTGATGGCCCACACACGGATGACCTCTATTTGAATATAGAAAATAATGGGTCACTCTGTCATCTGTGAAAAATCACTGAAAGGAAATAAAACGGCATAAAACGGCTAATCTGAATAAGCCCTCATTGAATGCGATGCAGCTGCAATGTCAAACATACGATTAAAGTTTTAATCTGATGCAACTCCTTTTAAGGGCTTTTTTAGTATACAGTAGCAGGAATTTAGTGTACCTGAATAATTATTATAATTAGAGATGAGCGAGCACTAAAATGCTCGGGTGCTCGTTATTCGAGACGAACTTTTCCAGATGCTCGAGTGCTCGTCTCGAATAACGAGCCCCATTGACATCAATGGGAGACCCGAGCATTTTTTTAATAAAACTGAACAGTAAAAGAACAGTGCAAAAAAAAAAAAAATTCCAGATGTTTGCAGATGTTTTACTTGTAAGAACACATTGAAATAACACTATTCTTCACTTTCCAGGTGTTCGCGCGTGTCTCCCGCTAGGTTCGGAGATGTTCAGAACATCTGGAATGTGAAGAATAGTGTTCTTTCAATGTGTTCTGCACTTAAATGGTCCTGTGTTCACTGTTTTTAATGTTTTAATTCTATTCTTCACATTGCAGGTGTGCGCGCGTGTCTCCCGACAGGTTCGGAGATACCCGCGCACAGCTGCAAAGTGAAGAATAGTGTTATTTCAATGTGTTCTTACAAGTAAAACATCTGCAAACATGTGTAATATTTTTTTTTTACAATAAAAATACTTTTATTCAATTTATTTTATTAATTTACTGCTCGATCTCGAGTCGGCGAGATACTCGTCCGAGTAACGAGCCGGTCCGAGTATGCTAATACTCGACCGAGCAGTATACTCGGACGAGTATACTCGCTCATCTCTAATTATAATATATATTTTATTAGGATGCCTAAACATGAGACCCCCCCAACTTAACAAAAAGTTATTTGCCAATGCCATGTCCCCTGCTGCTCCATTCCAGATGTTGCCCGAGTCCAAGCGCCCCCATGTACGGTTATAAAATGAATACCATACTTTAATTCCCATTTAAAACTTCTAAGATTTTCCCCCAAAATATTTTAGGACTTGAATATACCGACCTTGCAGCAAGCAGTGACCCAGCTGACAACAGCACTGGACATTACAAAGGCAATCACAAAGCCTCTATTCCTGAGCTAGCATCTGGCTGACCCCAGAGGTTGTTTTGGCATCTTCTGGCTCATAAAAGGAGGTCACAAGAACCAAATCTAGATAAATTTAATCTGTGTGTGGTTCATTATCATCTACCAGAGAATTCCTAAAAAGACAACAGCTGGGCTCATATATGAAGTGGTCAAGTAAGAGAAGCCAAGCCACAATATTCCAGGGTCCAAATTGTCATTTTTGCAATAGCTCAAGCACAAACACAATGGAAACAATACAGGCAACACCTGCTCTGGCTCTACTGCCCAGGTTCAGTGGCTGTAGCAAATACTCCATTCCAAAAGACATGGGGCACATTTACTAAGGCTTTACCCCGCTTTGTTCGGACTGTGCCCTATTTTCAATGGGAAAAAAGGCTTGCACAAGTATATTAGGTAGTGCGTGCAGCTGTGCTGCCTTCCATGCAACACAATTTAGGGGTGTGTCGTAGGACAATCAAACTGATTTGGACTGAGTGCAGAATTTAACTTTCAAATTCTGTTGCAAGCCCTAACATTGTTGCAAGTCCTAACATTCACCACTAAAAAGATGGGGAACTTTGTCAGACCGGAGCAGGGAAGCAACACATTCATGATATCGGGGGTACGATCTTATTGAATAGCGGCACAATTCACTGGAGTCGGACAATGCACTCTCTGTGAACTCCAGGGACGTAGTAAGTAAATGTTCCCCACTGTGTCACCTACCATTACAGAAACTTATAATCATATAAAATGACAAAAAAAAAGTCATTTGGGGATTGCCTAAAGTAAACAAGGTCTAAAAGTTAACAATATTTTCCCTAATTATCATGTACACAATAATGGAGTCTACCCAAAGTGTAGTCATATGATATTCCCCATAGCTACCTGTGAATTCATGAAAAAGTTCAAACTGCCATCTGTAGCCAGAAGGTTGTCAGATTTAGGTGTTAAGTACGGTATATTTATTATGGCCCTAATCGGAAGATGAGATTGTTGAGAAAATGGAGAGGCAAGTTGGAAAGCTTATAATGTGCCCTATGCGGTGTTGGTTTAACTTGTGAAGCTATATTGAAAGCCAATAGGATCCTCCCCACCCCAGAGACATTGTTGGTATATTGCTCGGATATGCAGTCAAATTCCAACCTGTTAACTGTCATAGAGTGAAGGAGAAAGAGGGCGTCTCTAAATACATGGAGTGCAATTTATTAGCAGGAAGCTGTTATACTATCAATAATATTTCTCTGACATTGATATTTCACAATTACTAAAAAGCAACTGGAATATTTGCATATTTACAATTTACATTTATTTATAGTCTGTACTGCATGTTTAATGCTCGTATTCAAATGAGATTTCTTCCCGTTGTTCGGGCATGGTTTTCCATGGACAATAAAATGTCTGGGTGTTACCAATAGAGTGGTTATGTATGCATGGGAAAATCAGAGTGAGCTCATCCCCACTGGATAAATCCAGAGCACTGAAACAAGTTCACAGGGGTTAAACAATGCATGGTGTCTCTCGGAAGAAAAATGCACAGTGGGAGAGGGGGGGGGGGCAAAGGAAAAAAATTTAATGAAAAAAATGTAAGGATTTAAAACTTTTCTATTAAGTAGAAAATAATCTCAAAATAATGTTTCAATGTTTTCTAAATGAAACATTTTCCCAGGAAAATGAAGAAAAAAAAAATTGGACAAAAATACTTACCGTAACTCAATTTAAAAACATGAAATTAAAAATCATTTGTAAAATACTTGTAACTGTTCTGCGAGTAAATGTCTCAAAATGGATCATTTAGAAATAAAAATGCAAGCCCGCTGCAGTTTGTGGTTTAAAGATCATTCAAGGACAAGCGATGCACAACGGGTATTATTTTTTTTCCATCCATTAAATTAGAAGAGAAGCCTTTGAGACAAGGGACTGCGCTCCCTTTAAGAGCCCCCAAAAATCTTTTATTCCCAAAGCTGGATAAAAGAATCAGTGTTAAACTAGTGGCAAGGAGCCAAGATCTTTGCCAAACTTCCCAGTTGCAAAACAAGCTGTTTCTGCACACCAAAGTAACCACACAGCAGGCCTGCCGAGCCCGAAGACAGCTGACAGAGATGGCTGTTTCTGTCCCTCTATTGTACTCTCATCCATCCAAACCCCAACATCTGCTCCACTACAATTTACTTTTTACACAACATTTAGCAAAACTGTGCCTCTCAAAGAGACATCATTAAAGAACTATCAACAAATAAATCGCAAAAAAAGCCCCGCATGACAATTGGAAAACTAAAATGTAGTTTGTCTTGCATATGTTGAGCCTTAGTTGAGACGAATGTGACAGTCGCGACAATAACACATTGCAAAGTACTTCTCCTTTAATAGCAGCGAAGCTGAGACACCATCAAACTTGCTACTCAAAAACGCAACCATAACCGTAAAAATGACGATTGTGATGACATTGACGTTTACTTGAGAGAGAGAAAGCAGATGTTTTACATGTGCTGTGTATGTATTATGAGCGGCTATATCCAGAGAATTATAATATTCAATGGAAAAACTAAAATCTTCGGAGGAGATGAAGATTTTGGCTGGATTTTGTGCATTGTAATGGAAATCTATTTAGTGTTATTGCTGCATGGCTGGTGCACTTAAAGGGAACACGGCATTCAAAAGGGAACGCTGACAGCTGCGCGCCATAAAATCTGGCATTTACATAGTTCTGCTTAGCATCATTTTTAACAATGAAATCATTTAATAAATTCTGTAAAAAATAAAGCTTTGAGGACAATGAAGTTTTGGCAGACAAATTTAACAAATTAACTTTTTTCTCCCAAAATTATCTACTTGCATAAAAAGTTAGAGCGGATGTGACTGGTCTATTCAGATACAACTAATGTTCATTGTAAAAAGTGGAAATCTCTAAATAGTCATAGACATATCTGAATTAAAAAATGCAACAAATGCATCCAACTATAACAATAATAATATGATGGCAGTGGAGTCACCATCATCGAAACCTGTGACTCTAGCATACTCTAGCATGCCCCGTTCACATCCAAGAATGGGAGTGAACGGGGCAAAATTCAGTATGTTCCAATCTGCAGAATAGGGCCTTTAGGCCACTTTCACACAGGTAGTATTTCATCAGTATTTTGCATCAGTATTTGCAAGCCAAAACCAGAAGTGGTCAGATCTGAATTTCTTCCCCCGTTTTGGGACCATTCCTGGTTTAGGCTTACAAATACTGACTGTGTGAAATAGGCCTGTCTTGAATAGGCCAAAACTCTTTAAAATGTATGAATTCTGAGTTTCACCAAGAAATGAAAAAAAGTCTTTTATCAGGCCCTTACATAATAAATTAATTCCTTTATTTATATGGCGCACACAGATTACGCAGCACTACACAGAGCTTGCCAAATCAGTCCCTGTCCCCAATGGGGCTCACAATCTAATCAAAGTACCAGTATGTTTTGGAGTGTTGGAGGAAACTGGAGGACAAATCATTTTATATACAGTATGCCTGCAAATGTAGGATGACATGGTATAAGGTATTGCCTGGAACTCCTACAATAGAGTTATATTGGTTAATGGTGTATACACATGTGGGGGGAGATTTATATCAATCGCCGGCGTATGATAGTGGCCACACCACCCCCTCCAACTCTGTGTCCCACAAACTATAGCAAGAGGCAAGTTTGCAGGTCTTTCAAAATCACACAGGGACGGGAACGCCGTACGCCTAACCTATCTACACACATGCCGTAGTCGCCGTTAAAATTGAAATTTTTTGCAATGCGTAGGGATTTGTGATCACTTCACTACTTCTACACTAGAAAACTGACACATAAGTGATAACTCTCCCCGTCATCTCTTATAGGTCATTCTGCTTGGTTTACACAGCTTTAGATGGCATAAAACATTACAGCTACTTAGACTTCCCCTTGTGGGTAACAAACAACAGCAATGCTGGGAAATGTCTTATCTGCCAAACAAACTTCTAGATTTCCCCTTTTATCCACAACTCGAACTTTAATATATAACCCAAGCCATTGAATTATAAACTAGTGCCCTCTACTTAATATCTTATATACCCAATAATGTAAGAATGTTCTATGAGAAAGCCGACTACTGAAGAAAATTACTTCTAGTGTGTGATGACACATGATCAATGTGCGCCACTTTATAGCCAACACAACCAGGTTATCCTTTTTGTATGGAAATCTTTTTTTTTTTTTTTTTTTTTTTTTTTAAGAAACCCTCCAAACCAGGAATTCCCACTTACGTGTGAACATCACCCTTAGGCAGAGTCCAAAAAGTACACAAGAACATCAGAATTTCCATGTAGCAAATCCAAAGATTTAAGAAATGCTCCACAACCTACCAGTATGTTTTGGAGTGTGGGAGGAAACAAACACGGAGAGAACATACACACTCTTTGCCACAGACCTTAATGGCCAAATGGTTATTGTACAAAACTTGTACAAGTATTTTTGCTGCATATCTACCGCACATCAGTAATAAGTCATGACCATATTCCTGGGATATAAACTTGTGACTGTGCTATTCCTGTTCCTTTTCCATTCATATTTCTATACAAGGATAGGGATATGAATAAAAACAGGTCCTGACAACTAAAGCAATTGTAAAAGAAGAAAGTGACAACTTGACTGGATTAGAAGTTTTATTGTTTGCCTTGATGGACACTAATGCAACCCAAAAAGGGACAATTTGGGACTGTCAACCAACCTGACGTCCTTATGGACTGGTGGTTTAGTGTCACCCTACATGAGCTCTTGCTGCGGCCATTTTAAAAGAGAGACAAACACTTACCTGAAGAGGAGTTCAATGACCCTTCTCTAGTTCTCAGGTTCAATGAAGCCGACATAGTACTCCCTGCCTTCAGTGCACATCTACTAGCCGGGTTACATTATATCGGCTTCATTGGAATACTGCACATGCATTTTTTAATTGCAGTCCCAGACAGAGCGATTTTGGACATCCACTCTTTGGGCGTTTTGCATCTTATTTGTGCCTTTTTTGTGTAGACTGTTAAAAGTTAGAGAATTTTTTTCTGTCTCAGTTCTGCTCCATCTATCTCAGCCGGGCAGATGTGCTTCTTTGATTTCTGTCTTTTTTGTTACTTTTTGATCAGAGGACTTCGCCTAATGCCTAAATGCCATGTTTTTCCAGGTTAGTAATATTAATATAACCCAGCCCCTCATAGATCAGGGGATCTCAGCAGCTGATAAATAGAGACTGTAACAGGACTCAAACAGATCTTTTCTGCGTGTAGTGGTCAGACCAGGTTACTGCAGATCGATCCCCATTCATTTGACCATCGGTGGTTCAGACAATTGCTGAATTGTGTGAATTTCACTCTATTTAGGGGAGATTTATTAGAAGTGTCAGAGCAGAACTGTTCTAGTTGCTCATGGCAACCAATGAGAGCATAATTTTTATTTTCCCGCAGCTGTTTATAAAATTAAAGCTGAGCTCCGATTGGTTGCCATGGGCTACTGGAACGGTTTTACGTCAGACAATTCTGATGAAAGATGATTGCTTTCAGAAAAGAAACCGTGCCCCCCCATTGGTTGTGCAATTCAGTACAACTGAAATTAATGGCGTAGTAATACCGCATACAACCTGTGACCATGGTGGCACTATTTTCCAAACCTGTGTAACCCCCTTAGAATGACACATTGAGAAGGGAAACCTGAAAAACCAGTCACTTAAACCAGCCTCAAAGTGGGAAGAAAACCTTACTCTGTTAAGTCCATGCCAAGACTGATTTCCTGCAGGGACGGTGGAATAGAGAACATTGGCTGCAGTAACTCGATCACCAAAAGGAAGTTCTGTTGATTTAACAGCAGTTCCAGATTCAATCAAACCATCAGCATTCACAATAATGATTCTGAGCATCGACACAATGCAGCAGCCCGCAACAGTTCACTCTGTGCCTGCCAAAATGGGTTTGTTCTGTACAAAATACTCATTACCTTGAGGGCGATCACATTTCATTAAAGAGGAACTATAGTCAGGATTAAATATTCATGTAGAAGAAAATGCATGGACTACTGAGCCTTGACGCTCTAAATAAAACCTTCGAAAAGTCTCAAATGAAATTTTTTTTTATAAATCTAGCAAGTCTGAAGTTATTAGTGGGTGACCGAGTCATTCTAGTGCTATGGCAAGCTATGAAAAATGTTTTTAAGGGGTGAGAAACCTAACTACTTATGCCACACCGTTCACCTGTGTGTAGGGTATATTATACAGTGAAAAAAATTGAGTAACCTTGAAATTTTTTTAAGGGGGGGGGGGGCGAGCAATAAAAACTTTTTTTTAGTTTCTGGTTTACAAAGCTGGAGTGAAGTTCACATACAGCCATTAGGATTCTCCTGTAGTACTCTTCCACTATAAGCGGATTTCCCTCAGGAGCGTAGTTACATGTTCTCCTGGTAATTTGACATGGGTACAGGACCACTGCAGTCATGTGATCCAATGAGACTATACTTAACGAGTATCCGGGAAAACAGAAACCAGACTGATACAAACTGGCCATGAAAAATTGAAGAAATAATCGAGGTTCTGCTTGTTTGTGTGCTGGCATCCTAAGGGGTCAACCGCCACTTAAAATTTTGCACATTTTTGCTACATATTTTCAAGAGGGTTCTTTTTTTGTAGCAATTCACCAAGAATTATGGTAAGAATTTTACTATTCTCGCCTTGTAAAAAAATGTTTTATTTCATTTGCATTTATGATTTAAATGTTATTGAGGTAATATTGAAGAAGGGCTGGTACCCTACTTGTGCAACGACTATTTCTAAATTCCCCATATTGGAGTGATGTGGGAATATTTTATTAAGGCAGGTCATAACTGAAGACAATTTTATGAGGATATCATTTCAGGAGAAGATCACTCACTATTTAAGACAGCCACTGACTGATGCTTGGAACAACTGGTCCATAAAACATAGTCGTAGGATGTATTCAGTGTCAGGGGGTATAGTTATCTTTATACTGCAACCACTTGGAAAAAAACAAACAATAAAAACACAAAAACAGCAGGCAGACTGTAGGCTTTGGTGGGTGGCACATAAATGTGTAAAATGCACAGGTGTGGGTGGTCTCTGTAGTGGGTGAATGCAACAACTGGTGCCGTGTTGCTCAATAGGTCAAAATCTGGATATTCAATTTCTAAAGTCCTTTATCATAGTTTACACATTCCAATAAAACAGAATTTTATTAGATTTTTAAGTGGTCTGCTTCCATTTAGAACAGCCATATCAATCCAGATAAACTGTAAAAACATCTTGTCACATACTAGAACATTCGTATTTCAGAGCACAGTTATTAATTTTAAGAAAAGCCAAGTCTTATAAATTTGATATTGATTTGTATTAGAACATAAAAAAAAAAAAAAAAAAAAAAAAAAAGACAACCTTCTAAAGAAACAAATACTCAAAACAGAAAAGAAGACAAATATTTTAACACTTAATAAACAAATATATAAAATAGTTGGACACCATAGGGAGGGGGGGCGCATGCGGGTGTATTAAACCCTGCAGAAGAATTGGAAGGCAAAATTTTGCTTAATCTTGGCATAATGGTCTGACAGGTGGCACATGAACTTTGTCTGCTTTTTGGTGATCTTACGTTTAAGCAGCCATGATAACAGTTCTGAGCTCCCGCTTTCTCCACAGACTGCATGAAGAGAAAAGGGAAATTTCCCTTTGGCAGCCGCTATCAGACAAAGAGTTAAATCGGCAGTACCCGGCAACTTATAACCAGACGTGGCGAGAAAATACATCCAAGGAAAAAGAGCTACATATTTAACGGCTGTTAGTCGCAATTACCGTCAGAGTTCTCCAATTAGCTGGTTGGGTGTGGAGGAGGCGGTGCCACGCCGTGCAGTACTCATGGCCTATAGGCTGCGCCCACTCAGGCAGCGAGACCTGGTGTAGAAGTGTTGTTGTTGTGCAGTGCTATTCTATCCTCCTGATAAATTCACCGCGAGTCGGGGTAGCATCGATCAATGTGCCCCAAGTTGGCCAACTGACTTGAAGTGGACCGATGTGACTACTACTCTGCTCTTTGCATTCATGTTTAAATTTTAGTCCATCAAACTGTTCAAAAGATAAAAGCCAAAAGATATTTCCAAATGAATAAGGTTACTGCCCTTTTGGCTATTATGCATTTTTATTTTCAAGGCATCGTTCAGCCATAGGTCATACAGAATTTTGTAATTAAAGGAAACTTACCACTGCCCGCATGATGAAATCATGCGAGCAGACCACCCAGTAGGCACCTCCTTCACAGGTGCCGAGACCCGTGACGTCACCAATCTCTCTGCACCTATCGCGCATGCGCAGACACCAAGTCTTGCACAGCCGACCGGCAATAGGTGCCGAGAGCTTGGTGACGTCACGGCTCTCGGCACCTGAAGGAGGAATAATTAAACATCGGAAGCCATCGCCAGCCCGAAAATGACGCAGGGTAGCACCGGAGGGCTCATTTAAATATGTAAGAAAATAGTTTTTTAAGCTAAACTAAAGTTCGCCGAGCCTAACAAAACTATGTGCCGGCACTAAGTAGCCTACCAGGTGATTTGCTCGCATGATTTCATCATGCGGGCAGTGGTAGGTTTCCTTTAAGGACAGGACCTCAAAACTGTTTGGGATCCCTTTCTAACAGCGTCAAGTAAAGTTCTTACTCCCATTCCACTAAAGACACCAGTTCCTGGAATGATCCAATGGATGTTTCAGACGTTTGTCACTTGTTGTATAATAGAATTTTTTTTTTTTCAATTCACGACAAAGTGATTGTTTTGTGCATTCGATTTCCTATTAAACTTTATCATGCGACAAAAATATTTTAGATTTTTGAAATAACTTCCTAGTAAAAATGTATTCAGTTAACGTCAAAGATAACACGTTCTTTCATTCACAAAATACAAAGCTGGGTACAGATAATACATGTTGCAAGATCTGCAGAGGCGAAGGAAGTCGGTCACGATAAAAAACATTTTCTGAGAAGTGGTTTGGGGGGGACGTTCCTGGTTTTAAACAAAATATTCACTGCCCAGAATTGACAAAGATAACAACAATCTGTTTAGTAGCTGATAAAAGGCAACAATTAGGGTCTTGTGTAGATCATCAGCAATGCACAAGGTCTTATCTGCCAAGTGAGCTCACCAACCACAGACCAGGGCACGTATCCTGCACCTCAGAGACACAAACAAGTGACAGTAACAGTCCTATGTAAGGTAAACACAATACGTAGATATCACTACAACTACTATTCAGCTTTCCACATACAAGTACAGAATACAGCAATATTCCACTGACCCAGCAATTTCCCAATAGTCCAGAATTGTTAAAACTTATGGCCCCCTTGCAAGACTATGAATTTGAAAGATGATATATTCCACCCCAAAGTGTTGGATATCCACCCTCACTGATAGCCAATACAATCAGGGCTAGAGAAAGTTTAAATGAAGCAGTAGTTTCACATGTCTTTTAAAGGGTTTGTCCAGAGACATACAAGTTAGCCCCAATTCACAGGACAGGGGCTAACTTGCTGATTGGCGAGGGTCTCAGTGATAGGACCTCAATGGATCACGGAGAACGGGGGTCCAATGTACCCTTGTCATATCCCAATATAAAGACAGCAGCCAGTATTGTCAAGAACCCAGACCAATCAGCAAGTTAAACTTGTAAGTTACTGGAGAACATCCCATTCAAAATATATGGTACAGACAAACAGAAAAGCGCTGCTCCATATCAGCTCTTGTGTCCAAGGGGAACAGGTGACCAGATATTGAGCCATCTTGAGTTTATTAGCTTTTAGTCTTATTCACGCAAAAATGTTCCATTCATGAGACACAGATAGCATGGTGGACGTATTTCACAGCCTGAAAACTGCTCTGGGGACTGAAGTCCAAGTACCATAGTCATACATTATACAAGATCCCCAGTGGACATCCGTGCTTGTTACTAGATAATAAGGCAATAATTGGTCAATAAACAAGCTACAAGTAAATTTGACTATAACAATCTAACCAATAACAACCTGTTTTTCTCCCCAAATGTGTTTTCCACAGCTTAATAATTTCTGGAAATGTTTCAGGGTTTCCTTCACATGTCAGGCTATAAACAGTTCAATAAAAACAGGAAATTGTGTTATACATAGTTTGAGGAGAAGAGCTTGTGTGTAACGCTGTACTCGAGTAATGGGCGGCTACAGTGTGACCAACTGGTGCGGAACTTCTACAATATCAGTCACCATAATGAACTAACAGGAAATGAAATTAGAAAGCAGCTCAAAGAGCACAACAATAAATTATCTATCTACAATGACAATAATAAGAACCATCTCTCTTGTAGCTCTGCATATGTGCTCAGAACCAGAATATAATAGATTGAAGAGAGAAGGTACATTGGAACTCGGGACAGTCTCATAAGTTTTTGCTTTCATGAAAATTGGGGATCCCCCTCGATTGATATTCTATTACTATAGTGGGGTATATGTAATGCGACAGCCCTGATAATACAACTCCTTTAAAGTCTAGATATGTAAGAGTCATTAGCAATGTCTATACTTTCCATTGAATTCAGTTGCAAAATGAATAAGGTCCTGCAACTCCCTGGAATAGTAGGGCCACCAACATATTAGTTATTTATGCCATAACTTATTTATGTGCCATTATATTCATTGATAGGAAAAAAATCCTGAAAACACACAATCACAATTTTCATTGTGGCAGAGAAATGGGAAAAGACCATAGAAATATTATATTTTGGAATTAACAGAGGAGTTTCCATACCAAATATTTTCTAATTAATCACTTCCCTTTTCTTTATTGAGATAAACAGAATAACGAAGTGGCACTCACTGGAGTAATCCTTCAGAACTTTAATAGGTGTGCGGACATGTGCTGATAGCCCTCTTAGAATATGAGTGATGGAAGCATTTCCTATTGCAGGAGGATATGGAGTTCCCCAGAACCACACAAAAACATAGCAGTTCACGAACTGGTTTTATTTAATAGTAAAGTAGCCTTGACTTTGACAAGAGGTTCTTCAATGAGGGCTGAAATAGACGACCTACCAAATCAAATGACAACAAAGTAACAAGCGTTATCTGCCCTCCTTTTCATTATACTTTGGGTCTAAGAAGGGATAATGTCTTCCACAACCTGCTCAACCAATGCATAGGTCCCAGTGTTGCACCAATGGCTTAGGATCAGCAATGTCCAGATACTCGGAAGGGGCTTATGGCTGCACTACAACGACATAGTTGGCCCCAAGAAATCAATTTGTATTTCTTATACATTTATGAACAAGATTCATAATCATAGTCCAAATCCTTCCATCTCTTGACTATAAGGTGAGGAACAATTGTAGAACACAAAGTAAACTCATAGAACAATCCACTCGGTTCTCCAGAAGGAATACCCTGGTGTCTGTCCCTTCTCCCCATGATTCCACTATTGACTATGTGGACAGAATGTGTACATAAGGAGAATACAGTGGGCAAAAAAAAAAAAAAAATTATGGATTTTAAAGGTCTTGGAAAAAAGAAAAAAAAAAGGCAAAATAGGAACTAAAATATGTCCGAACAGCGGGTGATACTGTGAAGCTTTGACTAAAGTCCGCAGGTGAAAAGCAGAGTGAAAAAGGATTGGCAGTGATGTGTCAAAAAGCTCCTCTTTAATTGGTCAGTGCATTGAGGACAGAGAAAAAGTATTCCAGGTACTTCCCAGTGTTGGAGGGTAAAGTCACATCCTCCAGGGGGTCATTGCATTTGCTTAATAATCATCACATAAGTACATGTAGATGCAGTATAGGATTAAACGTTAAAGGGAACAGGAGAACAACAATGACCTTGTAAATTCTAGAAGATTACGTTTTACACGGCAATAGAGCTTGGAATGTGGTATACAAATGACCTTTAAGGAGTCAAAGGGACAGTAGAGAGATGTTTTGATAGACACCCATGGTCCAGGCTCATCATCAAAAGCTTGGGATTGTCCTATAATAGATACAATTTTTCATAAATTTTTCTCCACCCCGATGACTCCTTAGGCCATTTGAAATTCTATTTCTGAGCAATACAGTATCTCCCAGAATATAGTAGGCCATTGTCATAAGCTTGATTGTCTCGTGGACCTAAATCCTAATGACAGATTCCCTTTATGGTCTTGCAATGACTTGCAAACGAAATATCTCCTGTAGAAATTTATTGTAGTACAAGTTACTATGGTCCTATTGTTTATATAAAAGGACAAATATAATTTCATTTCGCTTTATGTTGTCAGCATCCCATCGGGCAGGCAAATATCAATAGGAAAACTAGACTCAGAAAAAAAAAAAGACTACGCAGATGGAAAATAAAAAATAATAAAATAATATGGATAGAACATGCGTGCACAATGGCAACCTGTGGCTCTCCAGATGTTTCTATACTACAAGTCCCAGCATGTACTGTCAAACAGAGCCTCCACAACAGCTGGCGAGCCTCAGGTTGTCTACCTCTGCTCTGTATTCATAAACCTGCTGCCAGCATCATTTTCAAGGTATTAAATCAGGAAAAAAAAAGGAAGAACAGAAAATATTTACATACAAAAATATGCCCAAGGGATGAAAGCAAAAGCCACCACGGCCCGCAGAGCTGCTCCGTTCTATGCAACGAATCAGAAATCTGAGAAAAATATGTTGTCTGACAATAATATGACTGCAACTACCACTGTAACCCAGCTTTATCGGAGTCCTGAAATATAAAGCAGTCTAGTTGTACAGCAGTACTTAAATAGTTAAGCAGTTTGGCATTATGTAGTCTGGGAAATCTGATGGGGATAGAATTCCTAGAAACACTGGGTCTGTACAGCGGTGAATAGAGGCTGCACAGCCTCCAATGGAATATTTTTGCTGCCCGATATGTAACTGGAGGTACAGACAGGGACAGTAAAAGCTGTAATGCACCGTAAAATAAATGTTATTACAACTCCATAACAAGCAGAGCCATATGACAGCCTTGTGATAGGAAGACAGATGTTAGACTGCAGTGCCACTTAGATGATAAATATTAAAGTGGAGAAATAAAGGGAAACTATTCAATAGCAAAAATTCCCTGTGTGCTGTTTGTATCTTGAGAGTACAAAAAAAGCCCTGATAGTAATCCAATACGGATGGAAAGTACCTAGCAGTTATCAACCTCCTCCTGAAATACAAAACCGTAATGTTATAAACGTGAAAAGTCCTCAACCAAGAAGGAGAGATAACAAAAACAGATTCTCTTATGCTCACACGGAAATATTGGGGCACGTTTACCAAGCCCCTCTGCCAGTTTTCTGTTGGACTTTGCACGTTCTTTATAGTACAGACTACTTGCACCGGTATTTACGAAGGGTCCGCGCGACAGTCTTGTGGCGCTGCTGCACTATACCTAATGCAAAACAAATTTCTGTACTGAAGGGGGCGTTCCGTTGCGCAGTCGGACCTTGCACCAGATTTAACATACAAAATCCAACAGAATTTGCGCCAAAAAAAAAGTGGTGCATTCTGTCGGAGCAGTGCAGGGGGCACAAGATTCATGAAGAATGGGCGCCAGAAATCCTGAATCTGGCGCCCCTGCCATATACACAGGCAAACTGCACAAAGTACAATTATAGTAGAGTTATAGGTTTTGGAATAAATGGCATGACATAACAAGTGACTGACAGTGAGGCATGGGGGGCAGTGACAAAGGGCTAGTGATGATGTGGCATCAGAAAAGGTTTTCAACTTAACAGAGTACCTTGTCATGACAAACCACGTCTACTATCTTTTGGTAGTAAACCTCAAAAATACACTATGAAAAGGCAGCAGACTGATAATATATGAGCTTATAATATATGACCAACTTATCTCTACCCCCTTCCTGTAACATCCCAATGATGCCCATTTTCATTAGCCACTCCAAATTATTCTCCTTCTTGTGGTTCCCTTTGTATAAAATTTCTGTAGAACACACCCCTGTGAACTCCATACATAGAACGACCAAATGTGGCCCATCAACTAATATTAACGTCATTCTTTAGTCCCCTTCCATACAACATCCCCCTTCATTTTAACCCACAGTTATACTGCCCAGTTTATGTAGCTCCGCCCACTGATGTCCTCTTTTCTGTAGCCCCACCCCCCACGATTGCATAAAACCCCTTAATAATAATAATTTATTTATGTAACATCTACAGATTACGCAGCGCTGCGCAAAGCATGCAAACTTTATAATACCCTCTTTTCTTTTAGGAGACCGATCCAGAAATCCAGGAGAGTTGGCAAAATCCCAATGCAGAATTCTTTAAAAGGATGATCCAAAACTGAACACAGAACATATTTACTAAAAGTACAATAGACAATGATTTACGTCATCATAGACAGAGTCAATAAAATCTGACAAAAGTCAATGCCAGAAGCAAAGACTCTTCAGGTTATTCCTAATTTTTGTCAAGTTTGATAAAAGTATATTTTTTATAACAAAAATTACAATAAATTAACCGTTAAACTGAAGAAATTGCCAGCATTCGTTCTTTGCGGTGTTAAAGGGAAGCTGTCACAAGGAATTCAAGTTTTAGCTGATGACATATTCATCTGCAATCATAAGTTCTGAAATGCCTTTATTGACATTTTGATCATTTCAGTACTTTATAAAAGTCCAAAAAAACAACAACACGACAGTAGGAGGTCATTTTTTTCAGCCTTTCTCCGGAAACCTATATATTTTTTATAGGAACGCGGACAACCCCTTTAAGTTGAATTTGTATGCAAGACAGAACTAGTATATTTTATAATTGTAGGTCCAGACAAAATTTTGAAAATCCATTTAAAAAATGCTTAGTCATGGGAACAAGGATTATCACAAAAAATTAATTACAGACACTTGACAGCTGATTATTGCAGCCTGGGAGTCAAGTAAAGCATCCAGAGAGCTTCACCAGAGGTCACAGTGGGCAGAGAGGTCATTGAATACCACCATCTAGCCAGTTATATATGGACATTCTATAGATTGGTGATCATAAAGTGGTCTGAGATGTGCACAGCATTTGTACCACAGCTAGAAATTTCACACTACACTTCCGAAAATCCAAACTGCTCATAGATCCGTTACGTCTAGGTAGATTACTCATCTTAAAACTTTCATAACAGTTATCAAGCAAATGTGACTTCTGCCTCTTCCCTGAGGATAAATTGCAAATTTATTTGAAACAAAGGTGGTCATACTGGTCGTGAGCCTCTACCCACACAGCAAGTCCCACATCACTGACACGCAGGGGCCGAGATGTGAATCATCAATGTACTGAATGAGGCACACCAAACAAGAGAACTGATGACTCAAGCGTGTCTCATACTATCGAGCATGACAGTAGAATACTAAAGTCAGAGAAGGGCTACGGCACGCTGTCAAGAGAAGATTAAGCTATACTCTACACAATCTATACTGGTAGTCCATAAAGTAAGCAAAACAGACAACGAAGAGCAGGAAGAACAAAATGAGTGCACTGTACACAAGTCCGATGTGTAAGAGACCCTCAAATGGGGAGACATGCCAGCGCCAGATGATATCAAATCAGCAACAGTCAACTCCCAAGGAGATGTGACTGGACCTGCTGAGTGCCTACCCGTTTCAGGTCAGTGGTGGCGAACCTATGGCACTGGTGCCAGAGGTGGCACTCGGAGCACTCCTTGTGGGCACCCAGGCCATCACCCCAGAACAGAGTTTCCAGACAGGACTCAAAACCACCTCCTGCAGTCCTTGGCCACCCAGGATGTGCTGTGATCAGTGCTATTTTAAAGCTACACATCCTTAGCTGCCTGGGACTACAGGAGGAACATGGAGGTGCAGACAAGGCTGCTTTATTATTGGAGCTCCTGCTCTGGGCCTCCGCAATTCTTCCTGTTCAGGGGACTCTGGAAGCTACAATAATAGTCAGAATTTCTCCTCTTTCTCTTAATTGTATTGGAGTCCTCAGGATGCCAATACAATTAAAAGCCGTTGCAAAACAGGTAGCAACATGTCACTTCTTAAATTGCCATGTTGGCACTTTGCATTTAAATAAGTGGGTTTGGTTGTAGTTTGGGCACTCGGTCCCTAAAAGGTTTGCCAACACTGGCCTAGGTAGCTGCAGCTTATAGAGGGTTTTTTTGTATTTTTAGGAGTTGATGCTCGCTTATGCCTTCTCCACAGACTCCAAACCAGGCTGCTGCTTTCTTGGCATTGCTGATGTGAAGACAATGGGCAGGGCCAAGAAACAAAAAAAAAAAAAAAGACAGGTGTACTCAAATGCTGAGCTGAAAAGGATAAGTTCATAAGGACTGTACACAAGATATATTGTGGATCCAAAAATCTATGACACAAAATTTGGTCGGGTGAAAGGAGTGGTCTTTACAAAGGTTTAGCTATATTTTATTTCACTTTTATTATGACTATAATATTTGGGCACTACATGATGCATTATTATAAGGTGTTGTCACTAGCAGGTCCCGCAAAATGCCATTACTTGACCCATCACCAGTGAGCAATATTTCCAGAAATCTGCAGTCACATGAGAGTCAAAAGCCTCCACTTTTGCAGATATTTGGCTGATGTTGAAATATGGGGGTATCACGGAGGTCACATTTTTTCCCTCCTTGCTTTGAGCCCATTGATTTTGACAACAGCCAAAAAGAAAGTCCAGAATATTCTCTTCCCCATTACCAGCACCATATCCCAAATATTTCTAGTTCTAAAGGACCTCCAAAATGATTTACAAATTTCTGAAGGATATCAGCAGATCTATGCTAGTAAAGCTGTAGAGTTAAGGTTTAGGAGGTCCTTTAAATTCCTAAAAAAAACTATTAATTAGCAGATTCCGCCACAGGAGCTTGGTTTGTTTTGGGTTTCTGAGCGTTCTGAGGTCATAGCATTTCCCAGGAAAGTGAGCATGATCCTACCTGTGCAGCACATTATCTCATCATCTGTTATAACAATTTAGTTTTATTTGTGCCCAGACAATGCTAACACACAAAACAAGAATCTGAGACCTGTTTTTCAGACATGCCCTTCTTGTACAGGTTGCCCCCTACTTAAGAACACCAGACTTACAGACCACCCCTAGTTATACTAACCATGTTTCATTGCAGCCAATTGGCAAGATCAAAAAAAGTTTTTTTTGGCTGATCAATGTACACTTAACTTTCAACTCTCTCCAGAGATGCTCTGGTTGGGCCAGTTAAGAATGGTCACAGAGTTGTTCTGAAGCCACTGCTTTGTTATTGTCTTGTTAAAAGGTGAACCATTGGCCCAGAACACTATGGAAGAGGATTTCATCCAGAATATCTCTGAATTTGGCCGCATTCATCTTTCCTTAAATTACAACCAGGTGTTCTTCACAATAGTATGTGAAGAACACATTGCAGATGTTTAACAGGGGTCATTCTCCTTTGTGAAGTTCCACGAATATTCCATTGAATAAAAAAAAATGAAGAAACAGGACTGGCTTCGTTATTTCTCAATAAAATGCACATTTTATTGGTCCCCTTGAAAAATGCTCGAGTCTCCCATTGACTTTAATGAGGTTCGTTATTCAAAACGAGCACTCGAGCATCGGAAAAAGTTCGACTCGAGTAACGAGTACCCGAGCATTTTAGTGCTCACTCATCTCTAGCTGCAATGAAAAAGAACCATTTTTTAAACGGTCTGAATACATTCTGTACCCACTAAGTGTCGAACCCCTTTAAGGATAGATTAATATCTTTAACCAGGAAAAACCTTTCAAGGCACTTGGCAAATTTGTTCCAAAAGAACATCAGTTCATCTGATTAAGGTTATTTAGAGAATGGAAACATGGATTTCTACAAAAAATGAATAGGAGCATACAGAAATTTCTGCAAAAAATCAGCAATGTGTAAGTTCACACCCATGTGCTTAGTGACAGATGGCGGTTGCGGCAAATATTTAGTATCACAATGAAGTTGTTGCTCAAGGAATGTAATAAGCTCAACATGAAGCAGTTTTGCCCTTGAGCCATAGCCTAATTTGTTAAGTGTAACAAAAACAGAAGCCAGATAAGAGCCGCCCCCCCAACTCCAAAACGGTACTGTTACCCCAGGGCAGCAGAATCTTTAGGACTATCCCAGCCACTATTGCTCAAGTTACTGAAGGTATCACACTTCATTACCTACAGAATGGAATGCCTCAGTGCAAAATGATGTCCCAGATATGCCCCAATGCCAGGTTTGGATGGTTTTACATTTACCATTATATCATAGGGAAGGCTCCCCAAATTTGTCAACCATTCCGTTGTCCTGTATGCAAGCGAAAATCAACCCATTACCCTTAGTCTATACTGAAACAACCATTACACATTCAAGGGAAACACAGTCTCAAATTGCATCCCAAATTATGATCAGGTTTCACAACAAAACCCTACTTTTAGAGATACATACACACACACACACACACAAACAAACGGCAGGTCGCTAACAGTTAACACTGTACCAGGATCTCATCTTGGGAATGACTGCCCTCTCAGTATATCACTGCTGCTCATTGTCAGCTCCTAAATTCCCCACACACAATTCTCATGGCATCTCCTTCACAAAGTGAGAAAATTATCAAGATTTTGAGGTACATGTGAACACTATTGTTCGCACCCAGTCACAAACACTTCTCTCTTTATCAAAGTCTTTTACCACCTCCGGATGACTTTCAATAACTTCTCAGATCATTCTGTATAATCACGAATGCTAGAAGATTCCAGTTCTTAAATAAAGCAGATCATTCTAATGATCTGATAACCTGCCTTAAAGGGAGTGATAACAGCTTTGGAAAGCTCATAAAGTGCTCTACACACACAGATCTTTCATGCTTCAAAGATAGCTATCAATTTAAAGAAAACATAGATTTTATTCTTTATACAAATTAGCGCACAAGGGGAGTGGCTACAGCATTTGTGCACCTATTCCACATATCTGGAAAGCTTACCAAGTGCCCTTCAAATACTTTGGGAATGATTTGGGAGTGGATCTCTTTAAAAGCAAGTAAATCAAAGTCATCTCATTACAAACAACCCCCTGCAGAATGGAGCCTCTATGGCAAGCAGACAATTTTGCTGGGAGTAGTTTGGATCATCTAATTTAGAGGTTGTTCCACAAAGCGTGAGCCGGCATATTGTACAGAACTTACCAAATCGGTCCCTGTCCCCAATAGGGCTCACAATCTAATCAACCTACCAGTATGTTTTGGAGTGTGGGAGGAAACCGGAGGAAACATAAAAACTCTTTGTAGATGTTGACCCTGGGACTTGAACCCAGCAGCGCTGCATGCTGTAATGCTAACCACTATTTGTGATCCATGGCCTCCTTCCTTCTAAAATCAACCTTTAAGATTATGCTGAGCCAGGAGGGCTATGGGAAACCTTAGCAGAGCTCTTCCGTGCTGTAGCTTCACATGTTGTTACACTGAGATTACAGCAGGCAGAAAGAAGGGGGAGGAAGTGCAGAGAGAACAGTGTAACAGCCTGTGCAGATACAGCATGGCCCCCAGAACCTTTCTGGCTCAGGGCATGGATAGCAAATATAAGAAGATTACCACAGTCACCGTGCCTGGATCAATGAGTAAGTGTCTCTGGTTTAGCATGCTTGATTTCGATGGTAGATTTCCTTTAAGTTCCCATATTCTTACACAAGTTTTTAATTATCAAAAAAAAAGAACATACCAAACACTATAAAACTTAACCTGATGTTCTTACCTCGTTTGTGAAGCCAACCTTCTTTTACAATTGCTATTTCATTCATAATGACGGCAATATAACTCAAATTGACAGCTCTCACGAAGATTTTGATTGAAAACTATAGCAGCACAGATCAGTTGTATCTAAAATGAGAAGAAATTAAAAAACAAATAAATATAGTACAAAGTCTTATGGTGTCACAAGAGCAGCATATGGACCCACAAGGAACAGCTTGATCTTTTGGCACTACAGAAGTCAAACATTATGTCACAACACCTAAGCCAGAGCCTCCTTAGGCTAAAATAACACCTAAGAAGTTTTTTGTTTTTTTTTAAATTTTGAGAGGCAGATTTTGTGTTACGTCACTTTTCCTTGAAAGTCATTCCTTTAATATATGAAGCTTCATACACTACGTTGAAGACATCCAGTGGCGTAACTTGAAGCTGATGGGCTCCAGTGCAAAGTCTGTGCCAGGCCCCCTGACTTTAATGTATGGTTCATAGTAATAGTCTTCTCATGTGGGAAAGTGACAAATGATGGGCCCTCTAAGCCTCTTGGCCCAGGTGCGACCTCACGCTCTGCACCCCCTCAAGTTACGCCCCTGAAGACATCTGTAAGGCGAGTTGTAGAGAATTCGCCAATTTGCAGGTCTACCGTAACCTTCATTTATAGACATCCTCCAATTTCAGTTTATGGTCCATCTATGCTAAAAATAGTCATTATTGCTACAATGATAGTAAAACAACACCCGGTGCTGCTCACACATCAGAGTCCAGTTAAGTAACAGTCGACAAAAGCAGATTAAAAGGCTGACACAATTTTCATTGACCCCTTTCCCCAATTTAAAATTTCCTCACTTTATTTAACGGTTGTAACTTAGGCCTCATGCACACAGATATGGGTTTGGGTTGTGTGCTAGCCACTTATTCAACAGCTTTCAAAAGAAGGTGGTTTCCATGGCCCCATGTATGAGCCAACAGTGGTCCTATTCCTGCCCGAGTTTGTCTCTCAGAAGTCTTTTCTACTCTGATTGGCGCATGAGCGGACCTTACACGCCCATGACACAAGAATTGCAAACAGACCATGGGGAAGATAAAACTGATCAGTCTCTTAGAGCAGAACTGTTAATTAGAGCTCAGATTTCATTCTCCTACAACTATTTATAAAATTAACGCTGACCTCTGATTGCTTTCCATGGTCAACGAGAACAGTTTTACCTCAGTTCTCCCCCGATGAGTCCGTTGCACATGGCCAGTGAAAAAGCACACATTCATGTTTAGGTAGCCTAAGGCCTAGTTTTTTTCCCGCCAGCTTGTTAGGAGACTACTGTTTACTTCATATCCATGACCAATTGATATAAATATGTAATTTGATCGAATATCTCTAAACTGCTTCATTAAAGGATATCTACCACCAGATTACAGGCCAGTGGTTTTTTATCAATTCTGAATTACAGAGAAAATAACTTTGTAAAAATATGCAACATGTGTAACATCACTGAGCACCTCATAGCTTCCCTGACAACTAATTATACACTCCACCCCACCCCCGCCCTGTCCACTCGTCACAGACAGCTGACCACGACAGCCAGCTGCCTGCAAAGCTTGCGCATGCGTAAGCCCACCATTCCTTACTCAGCCGCACTGCAAGCTGCTGGCCCACAAGGAATGGTAACTGCGAAAATTGCGGATAGCTGAAGAGTGGACAGGGGAAGGGGCATGCATAATTAGTTGTTAGCTGAGCCATGAGGCACTCAGGTGATGTCAGACTGAGCATCTCCGGCTCATTTGCATATTGTTACAAAGTTTTTTTTCCTCAGAAGACATAACTAATAAAAAACACTGCCCACACCCTCTACTGGTAACAAGTAAGCAAATTAGGACAGTCTACCACCAGTAATCTGGTGGCAGATGCATCATCCCAATGGCCGCACACCACTTCTTCTATCCAATATTCTACTAGTAAATGTTTGTGCGAGGACTGAATAAATACCAAATTTGTGTACAGTAAATATACATTCAATGGCGTTTCCTTCACATCAAACACATCTCATTGAAACCATTTTCCCTCATAAACATCATTGTATTTTTACTGCTCGCTAGGACACTCAAGTGCTTCCTTGGTAAATACAGGCGGTCCCCTACTTAAGGACACCCGACTTACAGACAACCCATAGTTACAGACGGACCCCTCTGCCCACTGTGACCTCTGGTGAAGATCTCTGGATGCTTTACTATAGTCCCAGACTGCAATGATCAGCTGTAAGATGTCTGTAATGAAGCTTTATTGATAATCCTTGGTCCAATTACACCAAAAATTTTGAAACTCCAATTGTCACTGGGGCAAAAGAAAAAAAATTGTCTAGAACTTCAATTATAAAATATACAGTTTCGACTTACATACAAATTCAACTTAAGAACAAACCTCCAGACCCTATCTTGTATGTAACCCGGGGACTGCCTGTAGTAGCTCATCATACAGCCTTTGTCAGCCAGGGCACGAGGTAGGTGTTTATCTCGCAGCTGGTAACCCTCTCTGAGCACCGCTGCTTAATATGTTGTCCACAAGATATTAACCATGTTAATATGTGCTCATGAAAGCTTAATTAAATAAAATTAAAAAATAAAAGAGAAGGGGGCTGAAACCTCAGTCATATAGAACTTTTATGGTGGCAGCCAAGAAGGAATATGGACAATCGGCATTATTGACACCTGATGTTAGGTTACCCAGAGCTAGAAGCAAGGCCTCCTTCAACCACTCATCCCACCATGAGAAAAAAAAAATGCATGGTTGACCCTATTATTGCACATATCGGGTTAATTATATGGTACAGAGAGAAACCAACCAGTAACCTCACTAATAGGTGCCCCCCCCCTCGCCAATTGTTTGCCGCTTCATGGTAAGTATCCCTGGATCCTGATCTAAAAAAAGCACAATTCTAAGACAAAAGCCATTCAGTCGAATACGGACAGGGCCTCTCAGCTTTTTCCTGGCTACACCAGTGAGTGAAAGGAACCCAAGTGGCAAGGATTAGGCAGCAGACAACTTCTGTGAATAGGACTGGTAACATTTGTATGCAGTTATATAGCAGGTCATCAGCATCAATTTTTCAGCTGGGCCCTCGGCACCTCAGTCTGACTAAAATTATGCCATGCTCAATCAGATTTAATATTACAAAAAGATTCCCCCTCCCCCCCCCCAGATTATAGCTATTAGGCTACATTTACACAAACATTATTTTTGACCACATGCCAGCCATTGTGTCAATAGCTAGCACTTGGCCCAGGTATTTTTATGGGTTCATATACAGTCCCTGTGTATGGGCAGTCTGTTTCTATTCTCATTGGAGCGCGAAGGACCTCACGTGCCAACAACAAGTGGGACACAAACAACAGACCATGGGTACAATGCAGCCCGATATCACACACAGTCGTGTACAGGTAGCCTTAGATATCTATGTAATATGGTGTTGGATGTAGGTACCATATGGCAATACAAGACATGCCTATAGCTCGAAAATAAAGAATCGGACACTGTGTGTCTATATAAGACATTGCAGTCAGCTTTCCGCTCTACACCCGAGGCCAATGAAAACTTGATATTTAGAACAATGAGTATAGTCGTTCTTTTCTACAGGCAAGTTGCCCTTTTGCTTGGGATGAATTTATATTGAACAATGTGTATTTTTTTTGCCCATGTAAATGGATGCTGGTTTGGGGCATGTTTGTATATGAACGGTTGTTCATCATTGTCCCCGAGTAAAAATGCCTTAAGGGTGCGACCACACGTTCAGTTTTCCACATGCAGTTTTTGATGCCCAAACCTGGAATGGAATAAAAGCAAGAGGGGCAGCACCTTTCAATTATTTTTTGGCTTTTTATTTTGGCTTCAAAAACTGCATCTGAAAAACTAACATGTGGACGCACCCTAAAAGGCCCTTTGCTCTTTACTATGCACTTAAGGCCTTTACTATATCCTTTACCTGAGAAAAACTCACAGATTATGGAGGTAACCCAAAATGCTCAGTCTTCAGTTAGAGGTCTATCAACCATTTTCCCAAAATGAAAAGAAAAAAAAAAAAAAAAAAAAAAAAAAAAAGGAAATTACAACTACCCTCACATATCAAGATATGCCCCCACAATACAGTCTGTTCTCAAAGACACACAAGGCCAGCACTTGTAAGCAGATTTGTCATTTACTTTTTAATACTGAACTATGTCCTTTTCGTGCAGAAAAATAGTATGTACTGAAGTTCACACCATATCTCGGAGGGAAGACACAGACACCATTGTCTTTTTAGTGTATCACAATTATTGGTGCCCATCAATAACGTGTACAGGCGGTCCCCTACTTAAGAACACTCGACTTACCAACATTCAGAGGTCCGTAACTAGGGGTCGTATGTAATTTACTGTACTTTAGCCCCAGGCTACAATAAACAGCTATAACAGTTATCAATGGTGCCTGTAATTAAGATTTATTGTTAATCCTGGTTCTTATGACAATCCCAAATTTTTAAAATCCAATTGTCACAGAAACCAAAAAAAATTTTGACTGGGGTTACAATAATAAAGTATACGGTTCCAACTTACATACAAACTCAACTTAAGAACAGAACCTATCTTGTATGTAACCCGTAGACTGCCTGTATTAAAATAAAAAAAAAAGTGCATTGAATGTGAAAGTCATATAGACAATCTATTGCTACTGTATCACGCTGTAGAATTCCCGTAAGAATATTTGCATAGAAACAACTTTGAATAATAGTCACAGTATACAGTTAGCCGAATGCTATAAAGGTTTGGAGCAAGTCAAAGAAGTGAAAGGAAATTTACCATTTGTTTTTACGCATTGTGAATAAAACATACCTTGTGAATACTGTAGATACATTAATTCAGAAACATATCTTGTTTAATACAACTATACAATTCAGGACCTTGGGAAAGCTGGGTTGCATGCAGGCTACCTACATAAACACATTACACAGAGCTTCCTGAACTGCCCAGACAGGACTAATCAACCTGACTCATACACAGCAGCTGGGGGATGGTGCAGCAATTGATTACTTCTACCTGTCAGAGACAACACAGTGATTACATCATTCTCTGGAGCAGTGCATAACTAGGGCAAGAGGAGAATTGCTGAGCCGGGCACTGGAGCAACAGAGCCTCATTATCATAACTTTATAATGTTTTTTTTCAACAAAATCGGGATTAAACAAGATATGTTTCTGCATCAGTGTAACAACAGCATTCTCAAGGCAAGTTTAGTTCATATTGCATTAAAACAAAGATTTGGTAGATTTCCTCAAAGTCTTAGCAGGTCATGTGTGTGGTGGGAGAATGTACATTCTATGCATATAAGGATATTGTGTTACTAAACAGTCAGCTCTTCCACCTAGTCATTCATACACAGCACAGTAACACTGCTTATTGCCTGCCATGCAAGGACCTCCTAGTCACAACCTATCAAACTGTACTAGCCTTTCTTCCCTCATGCCAACAGGGAGCAAGTCCATCTCTAGTATCTCCCATCTCTGCTGGTACGCATGCTTCAGTTCAAGCGAGACGATCCGTTCATAGAAAGCAATGGGGGTCAGCTGCGGTTCCGCCTCTCATGAGACCAGAGCTATGAGTTGGGGTACACGTGTGCATAGTGGAAAAACATACCAACAGATGCCAAACAAATGTGTGAAAAAAAAAAAACTGTTGCAGATATCACTGATGCAAAAGTAGTGCTTTTTTGCAGACACATCAGTATGAAGGAGCCCCAAGGATTCACACTGCCATGGTTGATCCATAAAGTGTCCCATTTCTTGCTGGGGATGGGATTCCTTGCATCATGGTGATACATGTAAATATCATGTCTACAGTGTGAGCACTGAGGTCTAAACAGGGAAGCATGGACTCCTTACTTCATATCACCAGCAGTGTGGATGGTCCAAAGAACAGGACACTTCAGGGACCAACCACAGCCATGTGAAATGGCTCTTACTGTGTCTGTACCACATCAATTACATGATGGAAATTTTTCTTGTTTATTCCTCTAATTATTATATTCCATGGATAACGAAAAAATTACTAGAATAAGAATGCAATAGGAATAACTAATATAAAATATTATAAGTTACACAACCAATGTACGATTTTCTTGCAATGAAAACAGAGTCACATGCAGGATATGACCTCACCTTGTGTGGCCGAGGGCAGATTACTCTAGAACAGGAATAATGAACCCATTTATTTGGCCTCATGATGTAACAAAGCCTAGGACAGTCCTGCGCTATAGAGCCACATGAGGAAGGAGGCAAATATTTCTATACCACATTTACAGTATCTTGAGCTCTTCATATTCACGCACAACCTTTGTTTACCGATTTCCCTAGAAGTCTGGTCCAAGTACTGTACTATAAACTGTACCCATATGATAGTAACTAGTAATGGGCCAGTTTTTATTTTTCATGCAACCATAGGAACCAATTTCCATTGGTCAGAACCAAGTAACAATCCTATATAACCTTCAGCCCTTTATCCTTAGCCAAGTCTATCATCATGAAGGCATCAACACTTAACTTTGGTTGCAGTGTTTAGAGTTTCACTTCTTCATGTGACCCGAAATTTCTGGTGCACAGGCGTCTGTCAGTGACTCTTGTCTGAAATGGACTATAAGGTTCTGTAATGATAGTTTAGATTTGGACTAGATTTAACCAGGAGTCAAGGTGTGCACTGTGCCGTCACCATAGAGCCAAACAGATTTATATGGCACATTGTGGGACATGTATCTTTATTTTGCCCTTTTCTTTTGTAAAAAAAAAAAAAAAAAATGCATTAGTCTTTTTGGACTATCTGAGCTTTTTTTGGGGACGCCTACACCAGGGTGCTGGTGTTCGTGAGTGTGTGCGCATCTGTTGTAGTGTTCTTCACCCCTATTTATGAACAAATTAAACACAAATTGGAGAACAACTGATCCATACGTAAAAAAGAAAAAAAAAAAAGGAGGTACAAACTCACACAAACACATATGCCCCAATTAATATCAATGGAAGTTTGTGTGTCTGATAAACCTCTCATCTCTGCATCCATTTTCCACATTAATGTCTAGGTTATTTTTCTGTTTTTTCCGTCAATGGCTTCTACAAGCTATAATTTTTTTTTTATTTTCCAGTCACCATTGCTGTATGGGGTCTGTTTTCTTTCAGAATTAAATGTAGTTTTTGAAAGCACAATTTTGGGTTTCATATGTTGAACTTTTATTAACCCTTTCTGTACAGCATATGTAAAAAAGAATGCAAATCTTACACTGTATATATTCACACACACAGACAGACCCGAGCATAAGCCAAGGCACCTAATTCTGCGACAAAAAAACTTGGAAAAGTTATTGACTAGAGTGTAAGCCTATGGTGAAGAATGTAGCAACTACTATCTAAAATAAAATCTCCAGCACTGCCCCCCGCCCTTTTATTGAAAGGCCCAGAACTGCCTCTTTCATGATAAAATAATAAACTGCCTGATGACGTCACGCCACCTCACAGTGCGCATGTGGGCAGAGTCATGTCTATGCTATATTTTTGATTACACATTTGTCGTAAGGGCTGGTATAGAAGTACAAAATATATGTGATTTTTTGTTTTTATTTTTAAGGGGCAGCGATATTTGTGTGTGGGCTTTTTTTTTTTTTTTTTTACGGATAAGTGATAAAACTGAAACGTGAATAAGAATATAAAAAAAAGAAGGGGTTAGTATACAGTCCTTACAAATCACGAATACTATACTGGGAAGAAAAAAAAAAACACAACCAAGTGGGTCAATAAGCCCTAACACGTTAACTTGTGTGTGCTTCCAGCTCTCGCAGGCTGGTCACATTTGCTTCATTTATAGTATGGCTACTACTGCACAAAACAAACAAACTGGCTTCAGCAGTCAATTACGGTAGTTAATGGGTCAATTAAGGTCAGTGATTTCTTCAGGTAACCACATAACCAAACAAAAAAGTTATTACTTTTGGTTCGTTACAAACCAAAATTGAGGAGGAGCGGGCTTCCAATACTAGAATGGGAAACATTTGGAGGGGGGGAATTTGTATAATATACCGGTATATATATATATATTTTTTTTGCTCCTTACAATATTTAATGACATAGTATAATTGTCATTGTATAAACAGTCACTGTAGGAGTTTTATTTCAACTTTTCTTCTGGTCATTTTTGTCCCAGTTCTAATCATTCTGTCCAAAAACATAATCCAGTAATTTATAGAGAAATATAGAGCAAAAACAGAAGGCAACTTATTCCATTGAGTCTAAGCCTGTGCAGTCCTATAAAGTTTTATTTACCTTTGGGAGTTTTTTCTTTCTGTTTTTATCATTACAATCATGCTGGTTCTTTATGTTTCTAATTTCAACAAGTAAATATTTTACAAGTTAGTCATCGCTCACTTGACTACTTTCAGTTTTTTTGCCTTGGGGTGTGCAAGGGGGTTTATTAAAAGGAAAAATGTTAAAACTCACAAAAAAAAAAACCCTTCGTAATATAATAGAATCTGGCAATATACGGTAAGCTTTTACACCTAAGCTTTTATCAATCACCTGCATTTTTTAATCATTCTGTATAGGAAGAAGATAATAAAGTTTATTTGATTCATTTTGACATAAAGCTCATGTAAGTACTTTGGGGACCGGTATATTCTTAGGCATGGGACACAAGACAGTGATTGGTCTGTGAGTCACGGACTGTGCACTTGCTGGATGTTATGGGACAACCACATTTCGAGAAGATGCAAGGAATCCCTTAGGTTCCCAATAATAATAATAATAATAATAATAATCCATAATTTTTTCAGGAGCAAAATCAGTGGCTGTGATCTGCAAGTGGATATCTTGTATTTAATAGGACTTGACTACATATGGCCACTGACACAAGGTGCAAGTGGGAGGGGTTTGGCCACATTGTTTTAAATTAAAAACACCATGCGAGAGTCCGCCCTTACAGATTCCATGTGATTTTCACATTGAATCTTTTCTCAACAATACAATTCAGCAATTTCAGAGCTTTTTACAGCGACCATGTTAACTAACCTATAGGATAAGACTTCATAAAGATCTGTAGAGTTTTATAATACCACCCAAAAAAAATTCCATTTTCAGTTTCTAGAGCCAACCGCAGACTATGCGTATTAATCGTGAATTTTCTTACAGAAATTCCTGTGTGTAATTCAAGTGATTGTAAATTTCCCAAAGTACCTTATATACTCGAGTATAAGCCTAGTTTTTCAGCACAAAAAATGTGCTGAAAAACCCAAACTCGGCTTATACTCGAGTCAAAAAAATAAATATATCTAAACTCACCTTTCCGGCGACCCCTGTATATCTTCTGTGCGATCTGTCCGGCAGCAGCAGGCTATATACACTGGGGCAGGGTCTGGCTGGCTGGCTATATACACTGGGGCAGGGTCTGGCTGGCTGGCTATATACACTGGGGCAGGGGCTGGCAGGCTATATACACTGGGGCAGGGGCTGGCAGGCTATATACACTGGGGCAGGGGCTGGCAGGCTATATACACTGGGGCAGGGGCTGGCTGGCTATATACTGGGGTGGCTGTGACCAATGCATTTCCCACCCTCGGCTTATACTCGAGTCAATAGGTTTTCCCAGTATTTTGTGGTAAAATTAGGGTGGTCGGCTTATACTCGAGTATATACGGTAATACATATAACGGTACATAAAATTCATTAATCGGTATGTCAATTTCCAGCAGCAGATTAACACATTTCTGTGTGCTTTTTTTTTTTTTTATTGAACTGAAAACTCCCATGAAATCCAAAAACAAACTTTATATGGATACAGGATTTCATTTTGATTCAATCTGGGAATTGTAGAAGATCACAAGTGAAAATCAATGTTAACATTCCGTATGCATATCAATACATAACATATCCAATTCCAAAGAAAAGTAGTTAGGACCATAAGGCTAGAGCCAGATCATGGGCCCATCCAGATCCACTTAGTCCTTGGTCACGAACATTAAATTTCAATTAATTTTCCAATAGTCGCCTGGCTAGCGACCAAAAAACCTTTTTGTCCACCAAGGCGAAACAATTACTAAAATATAACTTTTATTAAATTTTGGTTAAGAACAGTGCAATTTGTGTGTTAAAAACGCAAGCAGGTAGTGTCCAAACTCATAAATATGCGTTCATGTTCAGGGATATAGGGAATACTATGATCTAGGGGGGTGGATCAGTTCCCCCCTATTAAACTAACGTCCATGTTAGCAAAAGACTTGCTGATAGGAACAATCCCTATTAGTCCCTATAGGTATGCAAAATATTTAAGGCTCAATTTCCCTCTAACAGTTCCTAGAGTGTTGATTCTCACATAGTCCCTAAGTTTTTAGGAGTTCTAGATCGCTGTCTACTGCTCATTAAAAAAAAAAAAATTCACAATTCAGCTGCGCCCATTCGACATGTTTGGCCGAACTGGCGTCATCAAGGGTATGGGGCTAACTGAACATTTGGTTTGTGTAGAACATTAAAATTTCAAACAAATTTAAACCAATCCCAGTATGTTGAAACATGCTAAAATACAAGAATCTTGTATTTTAGCATGTTTCAATAAAATGTGTGACTTTGAATATATCTTTAAGGCGTGACCTTTTTATGTTTCAAGTATTTGGTGGTATTTGTCGTTGCTGTTGGTAGCTTTCGGTCCTCTACCATACAACTCTAATTTTGGTGTGTACCAATCCAAGTATGTTGTCAAGCATCTCAATTCTTTCCGGATCATGTTTGTTTCATAACCCAGCGTGGTCCAGGTATCATCAAAAGAAAAAAAATGAAAAATAAAAAACTTTGAAGTGTATAATAGTTATTTAAATTCATGGATACATGGATATTAGAAGAGAAGTCATGCAGTGCTTGCCTCAGGATGCTCAGAAATAATCCACCTGCTGCATCCAGGGTGTAGTAAGGCAAGGCAAGGAGTACTAATCTCTCCACCTCCATGACTTTATACAACTAATATACATCTTACTTCAAAGTTGGTTTTCTACAAGTTTCCACTACACTGGTCCAGGAAGCAAATGTTATCTGGAAGGTGTAAAGTTGCATCCCAACATCGTGGTCATAATTTATTTGGTCTCTTTCTGCTGACAGATTCCCTTTAAAAGCAATAGTATTCAAGTCACATTGCATTTCTTCTTATCGGCCCATGTCAGAGATCCACTAAAAGTTTAGCATATCCTAGTTATGTCCATTTTCAAGAAATATTGTTTATGTGCATTTGGCTGTGAAAAAGTGGATATATTTTATTCTTCTACACAAACATGTAAATATAGCCTTAGATTATGGCTACGCTTTAAGATTTGGATATGGATTATGTGTTCTGATCTTTTTATAATCTAACCAACTCTTGGGTGTCATCAAACGCTGACATAGTGGCAGCCGCATGCAGGTAGTACATTGAAGTTTTGGGCGCCCTCTTTTTAAATGACTGGTAATCAATGGTTAGTCTGAAGTCTTCATACCAAAAGCTAAAATATTATACAGGCAGTCCCCGGGTTACATACAAGATAGAATCTGTAGGTTTGATCTTAAGTTGAATTTGTATGCAAGTCAGAACTGTATATTTTATCATTGTAACCCCCAACCAAATTTTTTTTGGTCTCTGTGACAATTGGATTTTAAAAATGTTGGATTGTCATTAGAACCAGGATTAACAATAAAGCTTATTTGCAGACACCTGTGATTACTGTTACAGCTGATTATAGATAGTAGCCTAGGGCTAAAGTACAGTAAATTACCAATATCCAGAGGTCCGTTTGTAACTAGGGGTCTTCTGTAAGTCGGGTGTTCTTAAGTAGGGGACCACCTGTAAATTCATCTCAGTTGAAAGGGGCTGTACGGAGGTTAAAAAACATGGCTGCCATTTTCCAAAAATGCCGCCCTTGACCATGGTTTGTGCTGGTATTGCAGCTCAACCGTAGAGATGAATGGAGCAATACCATGAGTTACCCATGGTCAGGTGTGGTGGTGATTTTCCAACCACCAGACAAGCCTTTTGATTTGATTGTTCTACGTTTCTTGCGTCTTATTCACGAACTGAATCACTGTGATTTTTAATATTCTTTAAAATGATCAGAAAATCAAGGTAAAGATGTGAATAAGCCCTTACTATGTGTAGCACAAGTTATTATATAGTAGTTACTACAGCGTTTCTTAGTTGGGGCTAGCCAGCTGTTTTAAGACTACAACTCCCAGCCACAGACATGTCAGAGTATGATGAGAGTTGTAGATTTGCAACAGCTAGAGAGCCTCAGGTTGAATAACACTAATCTTAATCATGGTTTCTTTAACTCTATATTATTATGTCAGTTTAGTTTGACAGCGCTACGTCAAAACATGTCCACCACTTCACTACGACACGTGTCAGACTGCTGCTTTATAACTCAAGCATTAATGTCCCATATATAACATCGCTAAATAACATCCCATTACTAAATATATGGTCATTGTCCAAAGGCAGCAGCAGGGTTAAACATAAGCCTGCTAGTTATGGTACATATACATTTATTTTCCAGGTAAACATTGGCTTCCTTTCTCTTTCTATTCTCCTGTATTCCTAGAAGGCTGGGTACCAGGAGCAATGATTCTGCTCCACATAGCAGGCTGGTTGCAGAAGCCAGAGTGGGATGTGTCATGGTAAAGCAGCACAGCCATACATATTACAGTATGTACGCAAGAAGTGGGCAGAATTGGGAGGGGTGCATTCAACTGATAGCATTAAACTGGCTGCAAAAAGGTTTAGAAACGTGGAGAATATAAATTACGCTGTGCTAGAACAATGGATACATTGTAGACAATGCATCATATCAGTACAAGATGTCTATTTACATAGAACAGAGGTATATTTATACACAATGTATCAGGGTGACTATGGGCCTGGGAGCATGCAGGAATCTAGTCCTTTATTCTCACCGGTATATGGGAAAACATACAGGACAGCTCCAGCCACAGCCCTAGGAGTAAATACATCCGGCATCACACATTCACCTCCACATGTAATCCAAGCAGTAGGAACCATCCCTAGCACTCAGACACTATGCAGTCTATGTGACAGGGAGGTGGCAAATACACAGTGTGGATGTATTAACCATCCCATATAGCAGGCCAGGGGCTACACTGCAATCTGTACCCTACAGGGGGGTGGGGCACTAGACAGATGGGGGCATTTACAGAAGATGGGCAGGATGATTAGAGGGTCTTGCAGCAAGGCCCTGCATTGATGTAGATGCTGTTACAGTGTGGGTGCATGCATCAGACAGACATACAAGGGAGGGCTGTTGACTTACATGGATGCAAGAGGTGTGTAGGAGCTGTGCCTGCAGGAGAAGGAGAGCCACTGGGCCTAGTGGTGGATTGCAGCCAGCTGAAGCCTCACCATCACCGAGGGGAGCATGAGAGGGAAGGGAGAGGAAAGAAGGAAGGAGGGGGGAGGAGAGGAGAGAGCAGACAGAGAGAGGGGGAGAGGGTGGGAGGAGGAAGAGGGGAAGGATAGGGCTGCTGCTGCTGCTGCTGCTTGTAGTGTTGCTGCTGCTGCAGATTCAGCCCATTGATTGTATGGAGGGATGGGAGGATCTGCTGCTGTCACCTTGCTGCTGCAGGATGAGTCTTCAGCCCTGGATCATCCTTGGTGCAGAGGATCAGCTGCCCCTCACTTGTGCTTTCTCTTCCTCTGTGCCTGCACAGTGTTCAGTAATGTCTCTTCCTCCCTTTGCACAGAGTGATCCTCCTCCTGCCTTCTCTTCCTTTCTCCAGCCTCTCTGTGTATGTGTCTCCCTCTGTGCCTCTTACACCCTCTGCCTCCAAATGACCACTGGGTCCTACCGCCTGCAGCTAGCTCTGTGTGCTAGGAAATCCATCACAGCACTACAAGGGAGGAGTCTGCTCTCTATGTGTGTATACCCAGCAGACAGGTGAGCTTTAACCTCTGAGCTGCTGGAAGAGGACGGCACTGGAGTCACATTGATTTGAAGTCATTTAGAATCATTTCTCAATAGGTTTATATCATGTACATACAGTTTTATAGTTATATGTAGGTAAATGCATGTCCAGGGATAGGGAAACACTGACAATATGATATAAGAGAAACAAATAAGAACATTGTAACTATGCCAAGCGGTAAAGAGTTGTGCACTGTGACCTAACTAATGGTCATAGTGGGCATCAAAGATATAACTAGGGGCAGGGTGCCAACAGACTCTAGGGTCATGAGATACAGCGCTAGATAAAGCTGGCCACACGCTTTAGACAACTCTCAGTTAAACATTAAAAGGGATGTCAACTTTTGGAGAGTAAAAGAACTGGACCGCACATCCACACATTATCCATTGATCTATAGTAACAAACTTGAGGTTCTTAGTTAGATTTTGATCTATTGCATCAGACCACTTCACTGTGACCTTGTGCTATTGTAGCCTCTCGGAAATAGAAAATTATATAATGTTTGGGTGCGCCGTCCAGATCTTTTTGTCTCCAAATTTTGGTACTAAATGGGATGTGTTGGCTACTGTCAGACAAATAAAGGGGTTGGGGCAGCTTGCTGAACTTTAACATGTGTGTATTCTTCCTAGGAGTGGGATCACTTCTGGACCAGTGTTTTTATAATTCCCAGAAGTCTCAGCATTGGGAGAACTAGTAGCCCTTTATACCCTTTCCTGTGAAACCTCAAGGACCAGCCTCAGATAGATCTCGTAGACATGTACGAGCTGAATGGGGCACATTTACTAAGGGCCGAAAACGCAATTTCTCTGGGTTTCACAACTTTTTCCGTTTTGCCCTGAATTGCCCTGGGTTTGTGGCGCGCGCGATCGAATTGTTGCGCATCGGGGAAGCAACACATGCTGGAAATTGGACGCACGATCTTAGTGTATCACGGCAGCTCCAAATCCTCGTCGGACATTCTGGATCGGCGGCGTCAGCAGGACGGGTAAGTAAATGTGCCCCAATGTGTTCATAGTGGTCAGAGGGGAATAAGTCAGTGCCACATGTCTCTAGTGGCAGGTCATCTCACCTGAGAACAAAAGGATCAGATATGTTTAAACCAAGCAACCGAATACATCTTTTATAATTACATCAGTCCAGTGCTCCCCTCACAGTCACCAATTGAAGCAGGCATACTACACCCATCCTTCGCTGCGCATGTGGCGTGGGTACAGTGCTTGCGAGACAATGCACTTACTTGCACCCGGAAGAAGAAGGTCGACTCCATCAGACCTGAGCGGGAAAGCGACAGATGCAGGATATCGGGCCCACGATCTTAGTGAATCACAGCACAGTGCATTATCATTGGACAATGCACTTTCAGTGAACTCTGCGGACCGTGTAAGTAAATGTGCCCCTATGTGTGTATGAGCGTAGAACTGTTTGTGTGTGTATGAGTATATAAATATGGGGAAAGTCTGCTGTGGAGTCGAGCCTTTCCTAGCTATTCCCTGGTCTTGACTAAAATCCCAGGTCTTTTCTACACATTTCCACTATTAGTATATATCAGTCGGCACATTTGGGTAGAAATAGAGTTTTTTCTTCAGCTCTTCTCACAAGTGTTTCATTGGGGTGAGGGACCGTTGGGGCAAATCCATTGGGGCACATTTACTAAGGGTCTGAACGCAGCACTTTCATCGGGTTTTGCAATTATTTTTGCACTGAATTGCCCCGGGTTTTTGGCGCACGCGATCGGATTGTGGCGCATCAGCGCCGGCTTGCATGTGACAGAATTCGGGGGCGTGGCCGTTGGACAACCCAAAGAATTTGGACAAGCCACGGAATTTAAAAAAGTAATTGTGTCGCAAGATCAAGCACTCACATGCACCGGGAAGAAGATGGTGGACTCTAGCGGACCTCGGCGCAGAAGCCACACATGCAGGAACTCGGGTTCAAGATCTTAGAGAATTGCGCCAGACCCGAATCCTCGTCGTACAACGCACAGTGGTATCGTGACGGGACCGGGTAAGTTAATCTTCCCCATTAATTTTCATTGAACAATTTCAATGTCCTCTTCATAACCATAGTACTTGCGAGTACAAAGTAACACATCTTGTAGGATTTATATTTATAGCTCTGCATTGGGACCCCCATCAATCAAATATCGGTCAAATATCATCTTTGGCTGTAAAACAACCCCATATCACCAGACTTCCTCCACTGACAGTTCCTTCAATTTCTTGATCTTTTAAGCGCTTTTATTCTTGATTTTTTTTTGTAACATGGTATTTGCATGTATGTCTGTGATCTTACTATAACAAAGAAGATGAATCTTACTATAACAAAGTAGATGTATGACTCCAGTATTTTACCTCATCTTGGCCTTGGAATAGATGGACTTAACTTTCTACTATCATGGAACTTACATGATGCAGTTTGGCAATTTTCTTGGCCATAAGACCACTAGCGATAAGCTATAGAATGCTATTTCTCTTCTTGGGAAACCTGGAAAATCCTCAATTCAAATGAGTGACCTTTCATTTGGGAATCAACCTACTAAGGCCTCTTCCACACTAGCGTTGCGTTTCACGTCAGGGTGCAATGCGTGAAAAACTGACGTTTTTGGCTGCGCTTTTGTTCCATTTTTCCTTGGAGTAATTAGCGTTTTTGCGTTTTTCACGCTCGTGTTGTTAGCGTTTTTTTGCGTTTTTGGCGCATTTTTCACGTGCGATTCAATGGGAGACTCGAGCATTTTTCAAAGGGACCATGGTTTGGGATTAAAATGTGTTATTTAATTGAAAAATAATGTCTTCTGATAATTTGGAAACATCTGCGATCTATTCTTCACTGTTCCGCGCGTATATTATCTCCCGACAATTTAGCAGATGTGAAGAACAGTGAAGAATAGAATAAAAACATTGAACACAGTGAACACAGTGAACACAGGATCATTTAAGAGAAAAACACAGTGCAGAACACAGTGCAGAATAGATTACAGATGTTCGGCACATCTGCTTACTTGTCGGGAGATACGCGCAACGGCGCGAACAAAATAGCATGTGAAGAACAATATATATGTGTGTGAAGAACACATTGCAGATGTTTAAATACATCTGCAATGTGTTCTTCACACATATATATTGTTCTTCACATGCTATTTTGGGCGCACCGTTCCGTGCGCATCTCCCGACAAGTAAGCAGATGTGCCGAACATCTGTAATCTATTCTGCACTGTGTTCTGCACTGTGTTTTTCTCTTAAATGATCCTGTGTTCACTGTGTTCACTGTGTTCAATGTTTTTATTCTATTCTTCACTGTTCTTCATTGTGTTTTTTTAATTAAATGCTCGATCGCGAGCAGGGGAAATAATGTTATTCTGGTCACCTAGCAACCCTTACGTTTAAAACGCATTGCACTCGCATTGCACTTGCAATGATTGCGAGTGCAATGCGTTCTTGATGCATCTCCATAGACTTGAATGGGGCGTGAAAAACGTGCGTGACACGAGTATTTCCCCTGCTCGAGATCGAGCATTTAATTAAAAAAACACAGTGAAGAACAGTGAAGAATAGAATAAAAACAGTGAACACAGTGAACACAGGATCATTTAAGTGAAAAACACAGTGAAAAACACAGTGAAGAATAGATTACAGATGTTCGCCACATCTGCTTACTTGTCGGAAGATACGCGCGGAACGGCGCGAACAAAATAGCATGTGAAGAACAATATATATGTGTGTGAAGAACACATTGAAGAACATGGTGAGCAGCACAGAGACACCAGGGAGCAGCACAGAGACACCGGGGAGCAGCACAAAGACACCGGGGAGCAGCACAGAGACACCGGGAAGCAGCACAGGCAGCGGCAGGCACGGAGGCAGCACAGGCAGTGGCAGGCACGGGGAGCAGAACAGGCAGCGGCAGGCACGGGGAGCAGAACGGGCAGCGGCAGGCACGGGGAGCAGAACGGGCAGCGGCAGGCACGGGGAGCAGAACGGGCAGCGGCAGGCACGGGGAGCAGAACGGGCAGCGGCAGGCACGGGGAGCAGAACGGGCAGCGGCAGGCACGGGGAGCAGAACGGGCAGCGGCAGGCACGGGGAGCAGAACGGGCAGCGACAGGCACGGGGAGCAGAACGGGCAGCGGCAGGCACGGGGAGCAGAACGGGCAGCGACAGGCACGGGGAGCAGAACGGGCAGCGGCAGGCACGGGGAGCAGAACGGGCAGCGGCAGGCACCGAGACAGCGGGGCAGCGGCGCAGAGACATCGGGAAGGGCAGAGAGATTGGGGAGACTTCAGTGGAAGAAGAGGAGCGGATCCCGGGACAGCGTATCTCCCGACAAGTAAGCAGATGTGCAGAACATCTGCAATCTATTCTTCACTGTTTTTCACTTAAATGATCCTGTGGTCACTGTTTTTATTCTATTCTTCACTGTTCTTCACATCTGCTAACTTGTCGGGAGATAATATACGCGCGGAGCAGTGAAGAATAGATTGCAGATGTTTGCATACATCTGATCACTTATCAGAAGACATTCTTTTTCAGTTAAATAACACATTTTATTCCCGAACCATGGTCCCTTGGAAAAATGCTCGGGTCTCCCATTGACTTCAATGGGGCTCGTTATTCGAGACGAGCACTTGAGCATCAGGAAAAGTTTGTCTCAAATAACGAGCACCCGAGCATTTTAGTGCTCGCTCATCTCTAGTATACACCTTAAGTAGCAGTGCATATTAGTTCATGATTTATGTATACTGGAAATATTTTTAGAGGCACTAATTTGGCTATATGTTACTTGCTTGGTGGATATACCCTACAGTGTTATGCAGGGGTCTAGTCAACTTGGACCTGTAATATTGGATATCTTCCATTAAACATCCATTGTAATTGATTTTTTGATATTATTGAATACATTTCTGTGCAATTTTTATTTGAGAACTGAGTGGCTCCTTTTTTTCTTGTGGTATAGATTATGTCTTAGGAGTGGTTCCATATTTAAGGTGGAGGGCTTGATGCCCGGTCCCATTACGTAGCATAATGAAGATGTGGGTGTTGATTACCTTGCAATGCTACTGCTCCCGTCACAGCTGGTCCACACATGCTGGCATTTGAAAATTTAAAGGGCCAGCGCACCACTGATTGGCGCTGGCACTTCTGGGTTTCCCATAAAGACCAGCGGCTCCCATTGCTCCCAGCCGGATCTTTGAGCTCATTAGCGATTAGAGAAAGTTTCCTATCCTTGTGTTATTCCCTGTTCCTCTTGCCTGTTCCCGTTCCTTGTTGATCTCCTGTTATGACCTCGGACCTGTCCTCTGACTTCTGCGTCTCTGCCGCCTGCCCTGACTGCCTACCTGTGCCTCACCTCGAACCCAGACTGTGATTTTGTACTTCGACCTTGGCTGCCACCGCGGGCTAGTTGCACCTGTGGAACGACCTGGTGGTTCCCCCAGCCACAGCAAGTCCATCCCGCTTTGCGGTGTGGTCTGGTGAAGACCAGGTGCCACTTAAATTCCGTTCCCATGTGTCAGCTAGTACCACCTCCTGCAGTGGTCCAGAGGGTTCACACCCCAAGTCCTGTCAAAAAGGCTGATTGTGAGTCACATAAAAATTAATAGAAATTTATAGAGGGATAGAGATGTTCTATTTTAGGGGCAATATGTTACCACATCATAGAGGAGACTGCAGAAGACTGCAGGAGTGGCTGGAGACAAATACCCTGTATATAATCGAGTATAAGCCAATCTTATACCTTATATTAACACAAAAAAACTGGGAAATCCTATTGAGTTAAATATAAACCGGTATGAAATGCATTGGTCACAGCCCCACCCCCAGTATACAGCCTGCCAACCCCTCTAGTATATAGCCTCCCAGCCCCTCTAGTATATAGCCTACCAGCCCCCTGTAGTATATAGCCTTCCAGCCCCTGTAGTATATAGCCTGCCAGACCATTTGTTATATAGCCTGCCAGCCCCCTGTAGTATATAGCCTTCCATCCCATTTGTTATATAGCCAGCTAGCTCCTTGTAGTATATAGCCAACCTTAACCTCCCAGTACATAGCCTGCCAGCCCCCTGTAGTGTATAGCCTGCCAGCCCCTGTACTATATAGCCAGCCAGCCCCCTGCAGTATATAGTCAGCCAGCCCCCTGTAGTATATAGCCAGACAGCCCCCTGTAGTATATAGCCAGACAGACACTGTAGTATATAGCCTGCCAGTACCCTGTAGTATATAGCCCGCTAGCCCCATAGTATATAGTCAGCCTGCCCCCCCTTAGTAAAAAAAAAAATAACACTGTAATACGGCTCCTTCGGATCCTCTTCGGGTCCTTTGGTCTTCTTTGGCTCCTCTTCGGGTTGTTCGGCTCTCTCCTGGTTCGGCCGACACACACAATGATGTCAGCCAACGTCATTGTTGGTGAGCCACCGGCATCGCTGTTGCGGAGCAACAGAAGCAAGAAGAGGACCTACACTGGGCGTCGGAAAGGTGAGTACAGTGTTAATTTTTTTTATAGACTCAAGTATAAGCCAAGTTAGGGTTTTTCAGCACAAATATTATGCTGAAAAACTTTGCTTACACTTGAGTGTATACAGTAGTAAAATATATCACAAAAATTCTGTTAAAAAATATTTTAGAATATATATTTAGATATATAATAACAATAATAATCTTAATTTCTATAGCGCCATCATATTGGAGGTATGGTAATAGTCTGATAGTCTGGGGTAGGGCATTCCAGAATATATATGTATATATGTCTGGCCACATGCAGATCAGTGCTGAGACATAAACAACGTGGATCATTTTATAATCCTTAGATTGTGTTCAGGTTTTATTATATTTTTTCTGACCCTCTCTTTTGACCACTATTAAAGTGTTGAATATATTTATAAATTGGAGGCCATCGTTGAATCTATTACACGACAATATAAGGGTCAAAAGACCCTATAGGCTAGTTCCTTACTTTTCCTGAGGCCCCTGCATAGGCACTAGCCTAAGAAATCATGTACTGCTTAGAGTAACCAATTGGATAAATCTACAACATACTTGGGGCTAAAAAGTTTTCAGTTTTCAGTCTTTCAATCACCACAGTGCCGAGGACAGGACTTTGAACATCATAGTGATATATGATGCCCAGTGTCCCATCCTCCTCCAAGACACTGCATGGACAGACAATTTTCACAGAGCTCACAATTTGCAAGAATTTCCTTAAATATTCAATAACAATCCTGTCTAGTTTTGCTTTATGGAAACCAAGCGCATATGTGGCCACTCCCACTTATGTTGATGGAAGGTCTTAATGACTTTACCAATTCAGACAGCCACAGTGCTTCTACATTACATTACAATAAATCTACTTGGTTGTTATGGGTAATGCAAACATTTTTTTTTTTACAACTGGACTACAGGGATATATCATATAACTCCTCTGCCTCGTGCTAAATGAAAGTCCACAGTGTAGAGGCTTATATAGCTGTGCATTATTACATGGTTTCACAAAAAGGGGCTTTTACTGTGAGACTTTCCTTTCACCACTTTCCATGTTTGGTGTTTTTTAAGCTTTTGAAATACTATTGCAATTATTGGAAAACATGTCACTCACTTTCTGGACACTGATGGTAGATACATAGAACAAACAATGTTGCTAATTCTTTACACACAAAAATGAACTTGCTCAGTGTAGAATGTAAAGGGAGTATGTCAGTACATTTTACACTACTAAGCCACTAACACTGCTAAATAGGTCACATAATACAGTATAACTGTAATGTGGTCCATAGAGCAGAGGTGAAATAATACAGTTTTATTTTTTGCCATGCTGGTAAGTGTCCGATGGGTGTTGTCAAATCAGTGAAATGCCTTAATGGGCGAGCACTTCTGGCTCGGAGCAGTTGCTGAAAAACTGAAGTACTAGCACAAGGGTAACAGCACTTAGCTTCTTTTTCATCTCCTGAACCAGTGCCCAATCGGGTTTTCTAGAATTCCTAGAAAACCCCTTTAACAACTATTGACAGACACTGTAAATACATCCATCATGATTACATTATGCATACCCCACTACCAATCCAGATCTGGCGGGACAGTCCCAGATTTGTGGCTCTGTCCCATCCAGCGGGAGTTACAGTGGGTACATAAATATAATGTAGTATTCAGACCCCTTTAAATTTTTCACTCTTGGTTTCATTGCAACCAATTAGTAAGATCAAAAAAAATTTTTTTTCTTATTATTAATGTACTCTCTGCACACCTTCTTGACAGAAAAAAACTGAAATGTAGATATTTTTGCTAATTTATAAAACAATAAAAACTGAAATATCACATGGTCATACAATAAGTATTTAGCTTTGCTGTGACACTATTATTTAACTCACATGCTATTTATTTATGTCCATTTCCTTCTGATCCTCCTTGAGATGGTTCTACTCCTTCATTAGAGTCCAGCTGTATTTAATTTAACTGATTGAACTTGATAAGGATAGGCATGCACCTGTTTATATAAGACCTCACATCTTGGGGTGCATCCACACATTCAGTTTTTCAGATGCAGTTTTTGAAGCCAGCTGCAGGGACAGGATGACTGGTTGTAATTGAAGGAAAGATGAATGCGGCCAGGCACAGAGATATCCTGGATGAAACCTTCCAGAGTGCTCTGGACCTCAGACTGGGGTGACAATGACCTTAAGCACTGGCTTCAGAACAACTCTGTGACCATTCCTGACTGGCCCAGCCAGAGCCCGGACTTAAACCCAATTGAGCATCACTGGAGAGACTTGAAAATGGTCTCCACCAATGTTTACTATCCAACCTGAGGGAACTAGAGAGGATCTGCAAGAAAGAATGGCAGAGGATCCCTAAATCCAGGTGGGAAATATTTGTTGCATCATTCCCAAGAAGACTCCTGGCTGCACTAGCACAAAAGAGGCTTCTACTTAATACTGAGCAAAGGGGCTGAATACTTATGACTTTTATGATATTTCAGTTTTCCTTGTTTAATAAATTAGCAAACATATCTATTTTTGCTGTCAAGATGGGGTGCAGAGTGTACATTAACCGGTTAAAGACCAGGTCCTTTCCTGTTTTTTCATTTGCATTTTTCACTCCCAACCTTCAAATATCTATAACTTTTTTATTTTTACACGTAAAGAGCTGTGTGACGGCTTGTTTTCTGCGTAACAAATTGCGCCATTTTCTTGTGGGCTTCGATATTACGGCTTTCACTGAGCGCCCCAAATGACATGTCTACTATATTCTTTGGGTTGGTACGATTACGGGGATACCAGATTTGTATAGGTTTTATAATGTTTTCATACATTTACAAAAATGAAAACCTCCTGTACAAATTTTTTTTTTTATTTTGCCATCTTCTGGCGCTAATAACTTTTTATACTTTGTTGTATGGAGCTGTGGGTGGTGTAATTTTTTTCGACATTTGATAATATTTTCAATTAAATCATTTTTAGGGCTGTAGGACCTTTTGATCACTTTTTATAGATTTTTAAAATATTTTTCAAAATGGCAAAAAAGTGCCATTTTCAACTTTGTGCGCTATTTTCTGTTAAACACATTGAAAAACCGTTAATATATTTTGATAGATTGGGCATTTTCGGACTCGTTGATACCTAATGGGGCAGATTTACTTACCTGGCCCATTCCCGATCCAGCGGCGCGTTCTCTGAACAGGATTCGGGATTTATGAAGGCAGTTCCTCCGCTGTGCACCAGGTGGCGCTGCTGCGCTGAAAATCACCTGAACGCGCCGGAATACACCGAGCTGGACCAGGTGAAGGTAAGCGCTTCCCAAGCGACACATTTTCGGTTTTTAAATGCGGCGGTTGTTCCGAATACGTCGGGTTTTCGCTCGGCCACACCCCCCGATTTCCGTCGCGTGCATGCCAGCGCCGATGCGCCACAATCCAATCGCGTGCGCCAAAATCCTGGGGCAATTCAGGTAGAATCGGTGCAAATCGGAAATATTCGGGTAACACGTCGGGAAAACGCGAATCGGGCCCTTAGTAAATGACCCCCAATGTGTTTATGATTTTTACTGTTTATTTATGTCAGTTCTAGGGAAAGGGGGGTGATTTGAATTTTAGGTTTTTTTTATTATAATTTTTTTTAAATTTTTTTTTTCCTTTTTACTATTTTTCAGACTCCCTAGGGTACTTTATCTCTAGGTTGTCTGATCGATTCTATCAAATACTGCCAAATACTACAGTATGGCAGTATATGGGGATTTTACTCCTCATTCATTACAATGTGCTATGAGCACATTGTAATGAAGGGGTTAAAACGAAATAGCCTCAGGTCTTCGGAAGACCCGAGGCCACCATGGAGATGGATCGCCGCTCCCTGATGACGTCACGGGGATCGGCGATCCTAGGCAAGATGACGGCACCCATGCGCCGCCATCTTTTTGAGGCTGCCGCCAGCTTTGATGGCAGCGATCGATGTGATAACACACGTGATTGGTGCTAGCACTGATCGCGGGTGTTACCGGTAAGTCTTTGCTGCAATATGCCTGTGAGCCCTCTCCATGCAGCGGCACCTGACCGCCGCCGTGAATACAAGGCGGGCAGTCGTGCACCAGTTGATGAGCAAAAAAAAAACTTTTTTGGTCTTACCAATTGGCTGCAATGGAACAAAGAGTGAAAAATTAGTCTAAATACTTTCCGTACCCACTGTATGTCCCGGGAAATGAGAGTTGAATCTTGTGCCCCTGTTTGTAGCAGAGCAAGCAGCCGCAATGCTATGACATCATGCAGTCACTTATGTCACTTACCTTCATAAGGAATTCAGCCTCTTGTCATGATCCTCCTGTCCGATCCTGCAGCCTTTTCTTCATCTTCTGTCGTCTCTTGCTTACTGGATGCCCTTCCCGTTCACTTATTGGAAAAAAGAGTGATCTTCTTCCTGTTATGTGCGCGCTCCCACATTACAGCCTGTCCTCCGTGGTAAATGTTCATAGCTGTAACACTGCGCATGTGCAGAGCTAAGCCTGGTTGATTCTATGTAGCACTATTGAAGAAGATGGCGCTGGCTCATCCCACCCAGTCAGGGGCCCTGCTGGAACCTGTAAAAAGGTCCAGGGACCCAAAGATGAGAACGGATGAGTGGGTTTATCACCTGCATCTGGGAGGACAAAATAGTGATCTCCAGGGGAACAACAGAACAATATTAATTCTGTGATAAGAAGTTGGAGGAGATGATGAGGAGCCAAAAAATTTTAAGTTGTGGCTGAAATAAGCTGAAATGGCGATCAGAAATTCTTGATCAGACATCATCGGATTTACAGTAAGTGCTGGTGTTACACATGAGCTCACAATTCTGCAGTCAATGATAAATATTGGAATTGTTGTGAGGGGTAAAAAATTTTTTCCAAGCACAGCGTGTGATATGATTGTAATCCAGGGTATATTATAATGCAAGTGACTGTGGTATTTTTTAAGGACACAGTGTGGAGATGTACTCAAAAGATCGACATCAATACAGAAAATCTTGCATGGCCGGAAGAAGGCGACATGACATTTTGTACCTGATGAAGAAGAATTGTCTCCTGTGAGGGGTCAGCAGAATAAAGACCAGAACAATCCAGTACTTGTACATTTGCATATTTTGCAGCTTACATTCTACATTGTATTGAGAGATGAGCGAGTATACTCGTTCGAGCTTGATACTTGTTCGAGCATTAGTGTACTCGAAACGGGTCGTTGCTCGTACGAGTATTTCGCCTGCTCAAGAACGAGCTTTCACTTAAGGATCATTTAAGTGAAGAACACAGTGAACACAGTGAAGAACATATTGCAGATGTTTCCATACATCTACTAACTTATCAGAAGACATTAGTGCAGAACGGTGTTCTTCACAATAGTATGTTAAGAACAATATGTGTGAAGAACACATTGCAGATGTTTAACACGGGTCATTCTCCATTTTGAAGTTCCACGAATATTCCATTGAATTTTAAAAAATGAAGAAACAGGACTGACTTCCTTATTTCTCAATAAAATGACACATTTTATTGGTCCCCTTAAAAAATGCTTGAGTCTCCCATTGATTTTAATGGGGTTCATTATTCGAAACGAGCACTCGAGCATTTTAGTGCTCGCTCATCTCTAATTGTATTCCCTTTTATTGCGTTGTTAAATATAAGATCATTATTAAGATCATTTTGTTAATTTAATGTCATCCATCCACCTACTGGAGTAAAATTGTGCAAATATTTTTAAACATTTCAATTCAAAAATGTTTCAATTTTATAAGCAAGCGACAAGCCACAGCTATTCATTTTACTAAGTGATGTGTATGATGCAGATCAGACACTGCTGGAGGAAAATGCACCTTACAGACACATTGGGGGTCATTTACTAAGGGCCCGATTCGCGTTTTCCCAACGTGTTACCCGAATATTTCCGATTTGCGCCGATTTCCCCTGAATTGCCCCGGGATTTTGGTGCATGCGATCGGATTGTGGCGCATCGACGCTGGCATGCACGCGACGGAAATCGGGGGCGTGGTCGAACGAAAACCCGATGGATTCAGAAAAAACGCCGCATTTAAAAAATAAAAATGTGTTGCGGAGCTTGCACTTACCTTCACTCAGCCCGGCTCGGTGTATTCCAGTGCGTTCCGGGGAACTTGAGCGCAGCAGCGCCACCTGGTGGACGTCGGAGGAACTACCTTAATAAATCCCGGCCGGACCCGAATCCACCACCGAGAACGCGCCGCTGGATCGCGAATGGACCGGCTAAGTAAATCTGCCCTATTGCTTCATATGGGAGTCAGTGTTGCATCTTGGATGATCAAGGCTTTGGTGCAAAAGCTCTGCCTGGGGCCTCTACCTGACTAGTTTGACAAATGTAAAAACTTTATAGAATGCATTGTGTAGTAAAGGTTTTGTGCTGTAACAGGTTTGTCATCTAGTTATGTTTAAGGCTCTAACCATAATGCTTTTGACAGCACATCAAACAAACTCACTGCGGAACTGTGATGGCTTTTGTAAGCTAAGAAGAAAAAGATTGTTATGTAATGTAATGTAGGGAGACTGTCTAAAACGCTCCCTTAGTAAAGAGAAGTCTTTCCTCACCAGGCAGTGTTTGCACTGTAGAGGAGTCGGATGCTTTGAAGATTTGCTGGAAATGTCTCCTGATGAACAACTGGTTACAGGACATTCACTGCTTGGACCCCTAGTAAAAATAATTGTCATATATTGCAACAATTCTCCATCATCTCCACCATAAGCAAAATCGAGAATTACTCGATTACTCGATTTTTAATTAGTTAAAATCAATGGGTCCCTCCCAATTAGTGGCTTCTTAGGCCACATGTGGCTTTTCTATTGTGCTTACAAATACTATGCAAATGCCTGGTGACGGGGCTCGGCTCTAAAGCATACGTGTTTCCATCTAAATGCATGCGATCGGTAACCAACAGCCAATATTTGGAATTGTTTAAATGCAAGACACCGAGTGGTGGTTACCAAAAAGCCAAACCAAAAATTACAAATAAAAGTATGTTCCCCATTGACAACTATTGTACTGTACACACAGGTCAGTAAAAACAGTCCAGTCTAGGACATGCTGTACTCATTCATGGAATCTTTCATCCGTATTTCACTCTCCTGGGCATTATAAGGAGTTGGTGTTCGGCCAGCGCACCAATCAGCGGTGCGCTAGCCCTTTAAATTTCCTATAGTCGTTGCGTACCCGCTCAGGTGGCAGGGACGTGCGCTTGGCATTCCGATGGGGAGAAGGAGCCTGGACAAGTAAGTCTGAAGCAGCGGCTGGAACGGGGGCACATGGAGGTACACGGGTGGGCCCGCGATCCGAGACAAGGATCGCGGGAGCACCCGTGACAAAAAGGTTTTCACAGACAACAGATCAGTGAAAAAGTAAGACAATGTGAAAACACCCATAAAAAACAATGGCTTTGTGTGGCATCCATGGAAATCTCTGAACCACGAATGTGAAATATAACGCCAATGTGAAAGAGCCCTTAGTGAGAACAGTTTTATTGAAGCACATTGGTTTTTCACAGCCGGTTTTGGCCATGTTTCGGTACCGGTAGCCTAGCTCCTCCTTCCCCTAATCTGACTCTGTATATTGTATAATATATCTAAATATGTGTTAAGGACCTGTTATATGTGTCCTTCTTCTCCATTTAGTCTCATGGCATTCATGAAGGCAGTTCAGTGGAAACTTACAGATAACAGATTCTCCACTGTTACAAAGCCCCCGGAAATCTGATCTTCAGTTCAAATGCAACAGGTGATGCGGCAGTACTCAAGTTTACGATAAAAAGTGGATCCTTTGTTTACCCATAAATGGGAAAAATCTGACCCCACTCCATAGCTCCGGTGAAGATAGGACATTGTCACAAGTAAATACCATGATACTATGTGTAACCCTTTTAGGATGTAGCCTGTTTGTACGTTAAGGCTCAGTCCTTATTAAAAAAAGTTTGACCAGTGTCTCTTCCGCTGGTAATAACTTTTTAACACTTTAACATATCCCTGTGATTTTGATATTGTTGTCTCATGAGACATTGTAGTTAATGTTAGTAGTATCATCTCACTTATCTGCATCAATCACCTCTATGACGTCATTTAAATTACACTATGTTAATGCATGCGTTTTATAAACGAAATGTCGACAGCCATGTACGGTAATTAGGGAAATCTCCTCTTCTCAACTGTTGTGATTCGTTTGTAGCAATACAGCCCCCATTAATTTCAATCGGCAATAGAGCCGTCCATTTCAATGGCATATTGTGTACCATACCCTTTTTATGATATATAAAAATATAGAGAATGTCCTATTTTCTCATGTATTTCTGTTACAAACAGCCCATAGAAGTCTATGGGAACATATAAAATACAAGTTGCATACGTGCTGCATACAGGGGTGCACCTTATGCTGCCGTATATATGTGCAGTATCCAGGGATCTCGGACAAACCCACTGTATTTTATATGGATACAGTGAGATACGTGAACACATAAGATGAAAAACGTCACGTATACACAGATGCATACAGCACAGAAATATGGTTCTGGAGAAATCAAACGTTCTTGTAAATGCAGCCTAACACAGGCTGACCACAGCACAGAGGACATGACTACTACTAGTGATATATTATACAAAGAGTCCCTTCTTCCCCTAATAACTATAACCAGGATCCGGCTAGTGCATGGTCCTGTCCTGGATTCATATACTGACCATTCATATGTCACACATTTATTGCCACCTAATTCACTTTTGCCCCCTTCTTCAGGGACCAAGTGCCTGCTGAGTCTCTATGGACTTTCCATTTCAAGGTAAGTATAGAGCATTTCCCCACTGCTATTTGTTTTTAGGGGCCTTTCCGGTTGGTGGGCCAAATAGCCCAGACAGGTTGTCTTCAAAGATTTTGGTGGTGTGAGGAGGAGCTTTGAAGGAACAAAAGCCCATTGGGAGTCCGGGGGTTTGCAAACCACTTCCGGGGACAGCAGAAAAGGAAAGGAGAACCTAAAAAGAAGCTCCCTCTACATCAATGCCTGAAGTCTCTTCCATTAAAGGGAACCGGTCACCACACTAATCCCCCTAACCACACTGGCACCAAGATCACAGGCCCATTGCAGATGTGCGAGATCTCCAGATAGTTGGAGAATGACACAATTAAGAGGCAGGGTTCAGTTGGATGCATGGAGTGGGCAGAGCAGGCTTACTGCAGGAGGTATGGTTACCTCACAGCAGGAGGCGGGGCTACCTGACTGCAGGAGGTGGGGTGGCCTGACTGCAGGAGGTGGGGTTACCTGACTGCAGTATGTGGGGCTGTCTGCAGGAGGTGGGGTTACTTGTCTCACTTCGTCCTACAAAATAATAAAAGATGATTTTTCTTTTATGCTGCAACAAAGAAAACTAAAAACACCTCCAGGAAATGTACATATTACAGAAGACAGTACTGTTTGTGGGCATGTTATCATGGTGACAGATTCCCTTTAAAGGAAACCTACCACTGCTAATGGTAGGTATTAGCTGTAAACACCGGACACCAGCTCAGGGTGAGCTGGTGCCGGAGCTTACCTTGGCTAGTGTTTTAAACTGCTATATTGCGGTTTAAACACATTTTGATGAACAGACCCGAAGCAGCTTCGACGCTGCGCGCGGCCGGTTTATGTCGATTTATGTCAATATCCAGTCCCCAGTAGCTGATAACAGCTGGGGGGCCCAAATAATATACATTAAAATGTATAACAGAGCATTTTAGATAATACATTCCCATGAGCACAACCACAGAATACATTTCTCATTTCATTCAGTAAACACACTTCACCGCACTCTAGATGTTCTGAACCTGAGAGCTGCTTCTATACAAGCTGGGGTCCCATCTTATAATCGTGGGCAGATGGAGAGTGTAGTATTAATTACACAGATATGGAGAACAGAAATATTAATACTTTGTCAGCCATCTGATCCCAACATGTATACACTTATTGTGATCTTTAAAAGTGTAACACAGGTGACAAGTATATAAAAACTATGTTATAAATGAGATACATTCAAAGACCAACTTACAATGAGTTCTAAACAAGCTTTTTACAGACAAATGTGACATCATAGGGCATAGTGTTTTGTACCTTAGAGTAAGGGGCAGGCAACAAACCCTCTGCCTCAAAGGTGACCTGACCTGCATTGCCTGCAACTAGATCCAAAGTACAGGCAGTTCAAACGTGGCTCTATAATGTTGGTAAGTTGTAGTGGTATCCAACTGATAAAGAGGACATATTCTTATGTACTGCCTTTTCTCTTTTATATAGACTCACCGGCCACTGAGTATTTCAGAAACTGCATATCTACTGGGATTTTCACGCACAACCATCTCTAGGGTTTACAGAGAATGGTCCGAAAAAGAAAAAACATCCAGTGAGCTGCAGTTCTGTGGGTGGAAATGCCTTGTTGATGCCAGAGGTCAGAGGAGAATGGGCAGACTGGTTCGAGCTGATCAAATCTCCACCCGTTACAACCAAGGTAGGCAGAAGAGCATCTCTGAACGCACAGTACGTCGAACTTTGAGGCAGATGGGCTACAGCAGCAGAAGACCACACCGGGTGCCACTCCTTTCAGCTAAGAACAGGAAACTGAGGCTACAATTTGCACAAGCTCATTGAAATTGGACAGTAGAAGATTGGAAAAACGTTGCCTGGTCTGATGAGTCTCGATTTCTGCTGCAACATTCGGATGGTAGGGTCAGAATTTGGCGTCAACAACATGAAAGCATGGATCCATCCTGCCTTGTATCAACGGTTCAGGCTGTTGGTGGTGGTGTCATGGTGTGGGGAATATTTTCTTGGCACTCTTTGGGCCCCATGGTACCAATTGAGCATCGTTGCAACGCCACAGCCAACCTGAGTATTGTTGCTGACCATGTCCATCCCTTTATGACCACAATGTACCCAACATCTGATGGCTACTTTCAGCAGGATAATGCGCAATGTCATAAAGCTGGAATCATCTCAGACTGGTTTCTTGAACATGACAATGAGTTCACTGTACTCAAATGGCCTCCACAGTCACCAGATGTCAATCCAATAGAGCATCTTTGGGATGTGGTGGACCGGGAGATTCGTATCATGGATGTGCAGCCGACAAATCTGCGGCAACTGTGTGATGCCATCATGTCAATATGGACCAAAATCTCTGAGGAATGCTTCCAGCACCTTGTTGAATCAATGCCACAAAGAATTGAGGCAGTTCTGAAGGCAAAAGGGGGTCCAACCCGTTACTAGCATGGTGAACCTAATAAAGTGGCCGGTGAGTGTATATGGGACTCAAGTGACTAAACTGGAAATTGGAACTCTGTACTGTGTTTTAGATTCTATCTACACTACACCACACAGGAGGGCTGAAAGATTGTCTGTATAATACAACACACTGGAGAGCTATCAGATCTTCTATATACTACACCACACAGGAGAGCTGACACATCCTCTATATACTACACCACACAGGAGAGCTATCAGATCCTCTATGTACTACACCACACAGGAGAGCTGACACAGCCTCTATATACTACACCACACAGGAGAGCTGACACATCCTCTATATACTACACCACACAGGAGAGCTGACACATTGGGGCTTATTTACTAAGGGTCCGCGCCGCACTGTCGCCTGTCTTTCTGGCATTTTTTGGTTTTGCACGGTTGTGACAGATATTTAACAGAGGACTGTGTCGCACACGATCACATTGTCTCAGCTGCGCTGGCATTCGTGGGTTAGAAATCAAGGGACGTGCTGTTGGAGAATCTGACTCAGAAATCAGAGGACGTGCCATCGGACCGATTGATTAGGACTGAGCACGAGATTTAACTTTCAAATTGTGTCTCAAGGCCAAGCACTTACATGCACCGGGAAGAAGAAGGTGAACTCTGTTGGACCTGACCCGGGAAGTGACACATGCAGGATATCGGGCGCACGACCTTAGTGAGTCGCGGCAGATGTGCATTATCATTGGACAATGCACTTACTGTGAACTCCGCCGGACGGGTAAGTAGATGTGCCCCAATCTCTATATACTACACCACACAGGAGAGCCAACAGATTCTTTATGCTATAAAAATATGCTTTACTTGCAGTGTTTTTAATTTTGGTTTTCTTCTGGCAAAAGCAAAGAAGCATGTTCTATATTTTTTTCTGGACTTTTCCACATAGACCTCTTTAAGGGTAAGAAAAAGCCACAAAGACGCTTTGCAACATTTTCATAAATTTTTTTAAAAAAGGACACAAAAAGGGTGGTGGAAAAACTTTAGCCATTGTTTTATAATTGTGCTTAAATGGGTTGTATGGCCGCAGACATTGGGGCACATTTACTTACCCGGTCCATTCGCGTTCCAACGGCGGCTTCTCGGATGAGCGTTCGGGTCTTCCGGCGATTCATGAAGGTTCTGTGCCCGATGTCCACCAGGTGTCGCTGCTGCGCTGAGGTCAGCCGAGTTGCCTCGGAGTTCACTGATCTCTTCCTGGTGCATGTGAGTATCGCGTGTGCGACCAATTTTTTGTTTTAAATGCGGCGGTTTTTCCGAATCCGTCGGGTTTTCGTTCGGCCACGCCCCCCTATTTCCGATCTGATCACGTGCGCCAAAATCCCGGGGCAATTCAGGGGAAATCGGCGCAAATCGGAAATATTCGGGTAACACGTCTGGAAAACGTGAATCGGGCCCTTAGTAAATGACCCCCATTGTTTTTCACAATGTGCATTAACTAAAGTGTTGACGTAAAGTACGTTAATGTTGTTTTTTTTAGCTAATTCAATAAGTAGTTTGTAGGACACAACGGGGCCCATTTACTTAGCCTTTGCGACATACTTTTTTCGGACTGTGCCCTATCCTCAATGGGAAAATGGCTTGCACAAGTAGCGAGTGAGTTGCGATTGTGTCGCACGCGACCCTTTTTTTGGTGCATCGGCACTGGCTTCCATGTAACACAATTTAGGGGGTTTGCCCTCGACCGATCCAACTGATTTGGACTGAGTGCGGGTTCTGTGAACTCCGGTGATGGAGCAATTAAATGTGCCCCATTGTGTCTATACTTACCGATTTTCCCGATAATGCCCATCGCACTTACTGCTGCTTTAGTCGTGGCCACATTTCTCTCTGAAAATCTAGCTAAATGATAGTAGGCATAGTAAAAATCTGATTTTTATTTTTTAGGGAGAATGGCCGTTCAACCCCTATAACATCTCCGCAGCAGTACTTTTAGATTTATGCTTACAATTATTTTAGGAGAAAAAAGTCAGAGGAAACTAACAGGAAATATTTCAGACAATACTGAAAAGGGGAGAGTATCAGTTCCTTTTTTCTACCAAGTGGAAGTAAAAAGTTATCTTTGTGAGCAGTGGAAATAGCCATTCTGTTGGCTGCGCCAATTTTGCAAAAGAATACATCATCCTCAATCTGTTCACTGGAAGGCTGTGGTAATGTGGAAGAATTCAAATAAGATATTATACATGATCCAAATCTACAGGAAACTTATGTAAGATCCAATTATAATACATCCTAATTCCATAACCACATAATAACAAATTTGGCAAAACCATCAGGCAGATGCTGGGCAACAAGGAGAGGTAAGTAACTCATGTTTTCTTTAAAATTATACAACAACATGGAGGGTGAGGCACAATGTGAAGTAGGGTGACACATAAGGAGAAAGGGTCCACAATATATGGAAAATGGGGCCAAATTTGAGAGGTTGGAAGTACAAAAAAGTAGAACATTATAAGTTGGTGGGTGAGTGAATAAAAGGATTTAAATGGGCATTACACATGTGTGGGCCACGAGGGTTAGTATTATACTGTGTGGGATAGCTAAGGGTGCAGTTAATTTATAAAGATTTTATGGCCCTGTCACCTAGGGGCCTACTGTCAGGCTCCGAGGGTAGTGGACCCACTGGACCACCGCGAATGATGATGTAAGCCGATACATGGGACTGGAATCTAAGTAGCACCCGGTTTTCACCGGAACGGGACGGTCTTGTTGCGGCGTGGTACCACCAGGTCTTTTCCCAGGTGCAACCTTGTCCGCGGTGGCAGCCAAGGCAAGGTACACAGACGTCAGGCAGAATTGTAGTTGAGGACAGGCAGGAGGTCAAGACGGGCAGCACAGGATTAGAGTCGGGGACGTAGCACCAGATCAGGGCAGACGGAACAGGATCAAAGTCAAACACAGAACCGGGCGTCACAAAGGGAAATTGATAAACAAGCAGAAGGCAGGGACACAAGCTCAACAAGCACGAAGATCCGGCAGAGAAGACAGGAAGGGGCTGCAAATTTGTCAGAATTGGCAGCCGGCCAGCACCAATTATCGGCGCGCTGTCCCTTTAAATCTCTGGAAGCCGGCGTGCACTCCCTTGGAGGCGGAGGACGTGCACGCTGTAGCCAGCGTGGGAATGCGTAGAGGTAAGCACACTGGCAGGGATAGGAGGGGCACATATAGGAGCACGGGACACCTACCTAAACATGGATTTGCCATTGTAAGATATCCTAAAGTAATCCTAAGGTAAAATAGATACTCTTCTAGTGCAGAGGAGAATTCAGGATTATTAATGAATGATGTATGTTATGCCTCACTGTAAAGCCCTGTAATAGCATATGTTTTTTTTGTTTTTTTTTTGCATGTGTGTAATATACCCTCGTCGCCTTTTTTGTAGGGACCACAAGTCCACACTTGAAACATCACGTATCCTTATAAACCTAGGGATTATAGATATTTGAATGAGGCCCAAAACAGTGGGGTTGGGGGGTAGACTCATGTAGACATTTGTATGCACCCACATTTGTGTGCCTTCTCCGCCAGTTCAAACCTAAGTTACAGAGATTTTGAGGCCGCTATGGGCCACTACAACAAAGTCCATATTGACCCAGACAGGTTCCCTTTAAGGAAATATTGCCATAATGTATTTAATTGAGATATTTTCAGCATAACAGGAAGTGCAACTATATTGGTTGTCAGTTTCAAAGTAGCTTCTCAGAAACAATAACACTAACCATCAGATTCTAAGTAGTTACTACAAATGAGACTACACTTCCTGCTGTGGCATTAAAAAAGGTTGTCTGCTGCCATGGTTTACACATTGTCATTCTGATTTGTGTCTCTACTCGTGTGATCTCTTTAAAATTATGCTACTGACCCTGAAGTGCTAGGGGGGGGGGGGGACTCTACCAGCGCCACTGCTTGCTGCAGCTTCACAGTCTGTTACACTGTGCATATGCATGTCCTTCAGCACGTCCCGCTTCCTCTGTCGGCTGGCAGCAGCACACGGAGGGAGGGGGAAGTGCTGCTATGTTTTTGGAACAATACAACATGTATTTCTTCCACCGGTGTCTCACAAGGCACCTACATGTGGCTTCCCATTTGATGACAGCTTGTGTTTTATGCACTTTTGGAACCAAACATTACAAGAACTTAGTATAAGGGATTAAACATTAAAGTGGACTTTCAATGTCTACCTAAAAATGGTAGTGGCGGGTACATGATGAGGCAATGCCTCAACCTCAAGCTCGCCAATTCCTTTGTGAACAAGCCATCTCACATATTATATAGGGCACATACCTTGTCATAAATTAGGCTAATGGCTAGGGCAGCTAAACGAGTACCAAGAGTAAGGAGGTTACCAATATTGAGCTTGAATGCGACCAGTTCTATGAAGGATACTGGTAACATGCCAAACTATGCCAAATATTAGCTTAAAATAATAATGTGGCAGGACTTGTGCTAAGAAACATTCACGTGTCTAGTGAAATTACAGGTGTGACAGATGTTAATAAGCTTCCTGGGAAAGGACTATGTCAACATGCCAAGCAATCCAGCGTATGTACAAGGTACAAGGGTGGAGCTAACCTATTCCCACAGTACCGAACACCAGCAGGCACGGTAAATACCTGTAGGGCACAGTTCAATGGCTCTTCAAGTTTGTTAAAGAATATTAAGTAACTTAGCAAGAACACAAGCCATTAAAGACACCAGTGACCAAAGGATTTGAGGCAGCTCTCTATTAGTGTATGTTATCCAGAAATCTTGTCATGTTACATGGTATGTTCCTAAAAAAAAAATGCAATGAAAACAAAAAACAAAGAAATGTAAAAAAACAATGTAATGGAATTTTTTCAAGTGCTTACATGTTTTGTAAAGTTAATCTTTACTCTTCTTTAATTTTTTTTTTACATATGCAGAGAACAAGTATAAAGGATGTAGCTACAGGGTATGCAGAGGTAGCAGTCCCGGATGTTTGATAAGCTTGGAGCCCGATCTAATATATTCTAATTCTAGTGGCCACCATAAGGTTGGTAATATGCTTTTATCATGGACATCCCTTTTTTGTTTAAAAAAAAACTCCAGTATTCAGTAGGACTTCAACTTAAGGTGATGGGGATCAGGGCTCATTCTAGCCCTTTTGCTGACTGAAGTAAAAATTGAAAATGCTGCCCCTGACCGATACTGCTGCCTCACACTAGTAGTCTGTCAAGTCCATCAATGTCAGTGACATCTATTATCTAGTGCCTTACAGGTGATGAACTACTCAATCAGGAAGAGGACTTTCTACAATTTATAGAGGCTAAGGTTTATCTCTGTAGAATTCACAGTCAAATGTCTTCAGCTCTATGCAGCACAACACCACACAGCGCTCCTAAAAAACCCACAGTCACTTACAGTATAACGGTTCATGTTTCTAAATATATATTATCTTCACAACAGGACTGAACATACTATTCCGCACATAAAACATCCTTTTTATAGTCCCCCAAATAAATTATAGTATGTACAGCACCCACAATTTATTATATATACCAGACCCCCTGAACTACAGAACCCTACTAATTTATATACCCACCTGTTTTATTTATATACAGTTCCCCTATAAATGCCCCCATATATACACTCCCAAATTAAGTTATATACAGTACTCCATATAAGGCCACCAAGTTTAATTATACATACAGATCCTCCATAAACAGTTTACAGAGCCAGTCATGCCAATCCCAGTAGACAGTATATAGAGCCACCCTAACCTCAGTAGATAGTATATAGAGCAACTCCAATAGACAGTATATAGAGTCACACCACCCCCAATAGACAGTATATAGAGCCATGCCACCCACTAGTAGTCAGTATGTAGAGCCACGCCACCACCAGTAGTCTTAAAGGCACCAATGTAATAAATTTTTCAGGTAATACGGACTTGTAATTCAGGTAATATGATTTGCTACCTCCCACCTCACCCAGCCTCATGGCAGATGCGGCCCTAATGGGAATTACATCTACCTGCAATGAGTGAACTGTAAATAATGTAATCTGAAAACAATGTATGTGAACCCCTATAAATGGTGCTCTACAAATAATAATAATGTTTTATGGAGAAATATTCATGGTTGGGTTTTTTCCCATGACATAAAACTTAGGGAACTCAATTAACACGTAGCTTACAGCAACTAATAACGAATACAGGAACTAACATATTGGGTAATGCTGTATGTGTGGTCATGAGGGTAATAACAAGGCGCCTTCTAATTTTTACATCATGAAAACTGAAAAAAGGTGTTTCATAAACTACAATATGACACACAATTCACAGACTGCTATGTGTCTGTTTAAGGGGGAAAAAGGGGACTTATTTTTAAGGCTAGTGACAAACATGGAATCATTAAACTCTGTTTTCTGTGCTTTAAGGGAACCTATCACCCCATTTTCACAAATATAGCTAGTGACAGGTTCCCAAAGAGCCCTATTAACTAATTGACATTGGTCCTAGTTAAACATTGTTTCCCTTACATCCGCATAAATCAACTTTATTGTTATATTACCTGCAATGGCAGAGAGGTCATGTCATTTTCAGGCGGCCCCTCTCATCTACACCTCCTCATGTCCCATGTCTCTTCTGAGCATGTCATGTGACTAGGATGATGTCATCTAAGGTCCTTTACCCAGTTAGATTTGCAAAGTCTGCCTCATGCTTGTATCTGATCACAGCACTCTCCATGGACTTCTACTCCTTCCCATCCTCCATGAAGAATACTAGGATTTCATGTGATCAGATACATGCATAGGGTAGACACTGGAAATGTAACTGGCTAAAGGACCTTGGATGACATCACCCTAGTCACATGACATAAAGGATCCAATAACAGAGCTATGTTCCATACAGCAGCATGTACAATCAGTAAGACCTGTCAATCAGGAACATTGTAATCCAAGAACAATTTATTATGCAGGGCTCACTTATTGTTTGATTCACATCAGGTGAGTTGCATATAAGTTTACAAACTGATTTTAACATTGCAGCCATAGAAAGGAACCATTTAGGGACAATGGCAATGTATTTTAATCATAGTTTTTAATGAAGTATTTATTTTGGGTGGGTTAATTTAAATGGCTTTAAAAAGGTAGTTTAAGAAATGCTTAACCTTTTTACCCCTCCTCAGAAACTATAGATCAGACCATGACTGACACCACTGACTCCCCAGATCAGACCACGACTGAGGCCATCAATCCCACAGACCAGACTATAGCTGACACCATTGACCTCCCTAGGCCCGGCTATGGCTATAGTATAGATACATTTATTTTTCTGAAATCAAGCATGATATTTCAGGCACTGTGACTGTGTGGTAAGCTTCTCATATTTGTTATCCATGGCCTCCTTCCTTCTAATATCAACTTTTAAAATTATGCTAATGGACCTAAAGGGTTCGGGTCCCTCCAAGTTCTGGCTTCTCAGGAGGTTACAATGTTAGCCTCATTGCCCCCATATGTCCTGCACAATATAACAGCCTGTGTAGCTACAGCATGGAGGGGCTTGGTAACACCCCGCAGAGCCCTTATAGAGAACCTGTCAGGAAATTTAGCCCCCTAAACTAAATATATTTTCATAAACTGCCATTAGAAAGCATTGCCTCTATCCCTTCATTCTCCCGCTACATACCTGTAAACCTAAGCAATGAGGTCCTAAAGCTGTATGCAAATGACCTGTGAAATGTCCAATGAGTCATTAGCATATTCAAGCTGTCCAGCTTATTCATGAGAGGGAGGCACAGCCACACCCCCAGTGCATGACTGACAGCCTGTATAATGGTGTGATGTATAATGGTGTAATGCCTCCTCCATGTGCATCCTGGTGTTGGCGCCGCCTGCAGCCTGTCTGTATGTGTGAGATACAATAGCTCCAGGCAGCCATGCTATAGCAGAAGATGTCAGGTACTTGTGTAGCTGATGTCTGTCTCACACATGTGTATTAGGAGGGAGAGCATGTCAGCAGATAAAGCACAGACACTAGCAATGCTTTACTATACATTACACACAGACCAGAGCAGGGGGAGGGGTAACAGGGGTGACATCAATGCCTCTGACCATGTGACCAGCCTCGTTTACATAATAAAGAAAATATTATTTTGATTAATGTATGAAATAACTAGATAAAGGTTGTGATGGATCCTTGTGAGCTGCTCCAACAGGTAGTGGTGACAGGACTAGTGACACAGACCTGATGACAGGTGTCCTTTAAGAATCATTAGCATATTCCTAAAAGTTGATTTGGGGAGGAAGGAGGCCATGGACAACAAATTATAAGGTGCCTGGATCTATGAGTAAGTGTTCCTGGTTTATCATGCTTTTAAGGCAAAGTATGAATTAATTTAGTGGTCTGGGGCCAGAATGGATTTATTGGGATCTAAATGAATTAATGGAGCCATTGTAAGGTCTGATAATTTATGGATCTGGGAATGAGGCTAAATGAAGAAATGGTGAAACATTTGGGGCTCTGGGGTAACATGATAAATCATTAATTGTCTGTAGAGGTGTTCCTGAGATCCTGAGGGTAAATGCACACTTGGTAGCCTAATTCGATTTCTTTTCTATGGGCAATACCATGTGTCCTTGGTTTCATTTCCATATGATTTTGGTAAATGTTCATTATCAACGAGGATGGGGATCATTAAGAAATTTGCTACAGGTCTAGCCTTTTATAGTTATACCCATGGTCTTCATTAGCCCTCAGCAGCTGGAAAGACACATGTTGACTAAGCAGGGTTTAAATATAAGCTGTGAACAGTGCTGAAGTGTGCCTTTGTTTGACACGAGGCTCCATCAAGAAGGGAGAAGTGGTCTTAATGGAAGAATGAACATCCCCAGCTGTCACAGAATACGGCTAGTAGCCACTAGAAACCAGCTATTTGGTCTACGGGGTATACATGGTTTACTCAAAAGAAAAGCACATGCCCTATTCTTGCAGTTGTGGGACCTTGTGCAAGTTGCATGTTACCTGTTTAACTCAACAGTCCCTTGTGGAAATGTTGTGTAGGTCTCCTGTTTTGTTCTGTATTACTTTTGGTATGTTTGTTGTAAAGTAACAGCATACATCCCCGGGGCGCCAATAGGGGAGGGATAAGTCCTGTTGCCTTTGGATTGATTTAAGTTTATGCATTTCTAATTTGGAATGACATGGCTTGTATGGCAACATGCAGCTCACAATCACACCACGGAACCAATGTAGCAAATTACAAAGTGAGCATGGAAGGTACTGAAACTGTATAACATATTTAGCTGTGCCTGTAACCCTCACCTTGGGGCTATTCCCATCTCAGCTGTGAAACTTTTCACAGGTTCCTATAGACTATTCTGTGCTGAATTAAAAATGCCTTTGTCAGCATTCTGAATCATTTCAGTAGTTTATTAGCACCGATCGCGGGTGTTACTGGTAATTGTTTGCTGCAATATGCAGCAAAGACTTTCCGACTATGGAGAGGGTTCTGCCCGTGATCCCTCTCCATGCACCCGACGTGGGTTAAATATCAAAATGACCAAAACAAAATAGGGTAAGTACTAATAATGTTCCTTTTGTGTTAATTCCAAATTTTGAAAAATATATACCGGTACTATAAATCTCCACTTTTAACTTCAAGTAAAACTAAAAATTAAAAAGTAATTAAACTGTCGTACATTTCTAAAACCTGTAGCATTGAAAATGTCATCAAAAGTTGCAAAAAAATGACACCACCCACAGCTCCCTACACTAAAGTATGAAAAAGTTATTAGCACCAGAAGAAGGCAAAATCCCCAAAAAATTTTTGTAAAGGAGGTTTTAATTTTTGTAAATGTATGAAAACATTATAAGACCTATTCAAATTTGTTATTGGGGTGCACAGTGAAAGCTGTAAATTCCAAGCCCTCAAGAAATACGGTTTTTCACCATTTTCCCTGCATTTGGATTATTTTTCCTGCTTCCTAGTACACGACATGGAATATTCAATACCATCACTATGAAGTACAATTTGTTACGCAGAGAACAAGCCATCACAGAGCTCTGTACATGGAAAAATAAAAATGTTATAAATTTTTGAAGGTGGGGAGTGAAAAATGGAAATGAAAAAACAGCCCTCTCTGCCGGCAGTAATGCACCTTCACACCCCCACATGGCGTGAGGGTGGCATAGTGTACAAGAAATAGCATTTATACTGTGTAGAAGCACTGATATATCTCCTCCCATGTGTTTATGTGTTTAATCACATCAACACTGGGACAAATAGATGCAGTGGACCTCCGCACATGGCCACTCATCAAGGGCACTAAATAGCACTTTTGCCTTCTCTTTAGGATCCACGGCAGATGCTCACAGCAGGCCAGGACACCCCACATCCAGCTGCTTGATAGCTCTGGACGCTTCCTAATGTTTAATATATTTATGACATGGGCCTTAAAGGACATCTACCTCCTGCTGCCAGCTGGGGAACTAGAAGAGAACACACGCCCCTGCCACCTGACGTCACCGTCCAGATCGTAATTCCGGCTGGGAGCAGGAGGCGGCTTACAGCGGGGCGTGAATAAATTAAAAGCGGGGCCAGGGCAGCGCCGTCTGCCAGAGCACCTCCGGCTGCTTTACAAAGTTCATCATTCATCATAATTCCTTTATTTATATAGCGCACACAGAGCTTGGCAAATCAGTCCCTGTCCCCAATTGGTCTCACAATCTAATCAGCCTACCAGTATGTTTTGGAGCGTGGGAGGAAACCGGAGGACCCGAAGAAACCCACGAAAACACGGAGAGAACATACAAACTCTTTGCAGATGTTGACCTGGATGGGACTTGAACCCAATACCCCAGCGCTGAAAGGCTGTAGTGCTAACCACTGAGCCACCGTGCTGCCATTCATTAATAAAGGTGCCGAAAACATGCTAAAAACCTGCTACAGTCCCCTCATCCCCTAGACTGAACAAGCAGTCTAATTAGGACACCCTACCATCAGTAAACTGGTGGAAGATGTCCTTTAAAGGAAATGTAGCATCAAATCTAAGCATGATAACAGCATGGTGGCTTAGTGGTTAGCATTACAGCCTTGCGGCGCTGGGGACCTGGCTTCAAGATCTGCAAAGAGTTTGTATGTTCTCTCCGTGTTTGAGTGGGTTTCCAAAACATACTGGTAGTTGATTAGATTGTGACAGGGACCGATTTGGCAAGCTCTGTGTGGCGCTGCGTAATCTGTGTGCGCTTTATAAATTGAATTATTATTATTATTATTATTATTATTATTATTATTATTATGGTAAGCCAGGGACACTTAATCATAGATCCTGTGACTGTGATCATTTTTCTTATATTTGTTAGACATGGGCTCATTCCTTCTAAAATCAACTTTTAAAACCATACTAATGAGCCGGAATGGGTCCTAAGGGTGTTACCAGAGCCCCTCTGTGCAGTAGCATCACAGGCTGTCAGATTCCCTCAGCACTTACCCCCTCTCCTTGTACACTGTAACAGCCTGTGAATTGTTAGCACAGAGGGGCTCTGGTAACAACCCCAGAGCCATTCAATCTTAGTAGCATAATAAGAAATTGATTTTAGTCGGAAGGAGGCCATGGATAATAATACAAGAAGATTACCACAGTCACGGTACCTGGATCTATGAGTAAGTGTCTCTGGTTTATCGTGCTGGAGTATATAATGCACCAGATTTGGAGTGTGAAACTAAACCTATATATTCAACCTTCTGATATTCAGAAACCACCAGGGAACAGCTTTTTCCCAAAAATATTTAAAAATTACATTTTGTGTCACTCCACTTAAACCAACTCCACCTGCAGAGTTTTCTTTTATTACTCCACTTATCCTTTCTTACTCAGTTTAAACATTTTTAGAAGAATATAACTAATAATGGAAAATCCAATACCAGGACATTTACCTTATTTTGGTGGCTTCAAGAAAAATGCAACGGAAGATTATCCCGGATTTTACTTCTGCTTATTTAATTTTTTTTTACCCATGGACAAATTAGCTTTCTTTTATGACTGCCACATGATCCAATCCCAGCCACATGTGAGGGATTACACAGTTTTGCTGTCTGCTGTAACAGAGCGGGCCTGGGTTTACAGCACAATTCTCCGGAGCAGTCCCCTCCCAGCCATCTCTCAGAAACAGATGCCCACGGATAATCTGGCCATGTAACAAACATACCAGACAGCAGCTCGGCTTCAATGATAAATGTATGGGATAAAACAGCGCTTCCACATTCGCTATATATGTAATTCTATAGGAGAAGGTGCAAACAGGAATTTCTAAATATTAACCGTAACCCTAATATTATCTAAGAATCTGGAGATATTAGAGCCATAGATGAGAACTCATTTTCTTAAAGGATCCCATTCCATAAAGATAATACTTGGACCAAAACAAATTCTGTGTGAAAGTAGTCTTAAAGGGGAATTTGTAATTGATGACCTATCTTTAGGATATGTAATCAGTTTCAGATTAGTGAGGATCTTACAACAGACATCCCTTTTGTTGCCTGCCTCTAGTGCTGGGGCTCTGCATACAGTATTCTCTTTCCCTATAGCTTAAAATGAGACTGCTTAAAAATAGTATAGTTCTTCACATCCCCATCTTAAGGCCAAAGGTGGTAGTACAGTTTTAGTTTTTCCTAAAAAAAAATGTTTTATGATTAAAACCAAATCCCCCATGGGGATGTACAAATCAGGTGGTTTTATAGACCATTATAGGGACCTTAAAATGTGTTGTGTGCACAGTGTTTGCCCTCCTAGTACAGACATGCTTATTCTCTCAAGTTTTGCAAAACCTCTTATCCTCTTAACGACCAGACCCTTTTTTGTTTTTGCGGTTTCATTTTTCACTCCCCACCTTCAAAAATCCATAACTTTTTTATTTTTCCATGAAAAGAGCTCTGTGACAGCTTGTTTTATTCAAAACAAATTGCACTCCATAGTGACAGTATTCCATGCCGTGTACTGGGAAGCGGGAAAAAAATTCCAAATGCAGTGAAATTGGTGAAAAAAATTTGCACCATTTTCTTGTGGGCTTTATTTTTTGGGTCGTTATGATACTCAATTTGTATAGGTTTTATAATGTTTTCATACATTTACAAAAATTAAAACCTCCTGCACAAAAAAAATTATTCTTTATTTTGCTGTCTTCTGGTGCTAATAACTTTTTCATACTTAAGTGTACAGAGCTGTGGGTGGTGTCGTTTTTGCGACTTTTGATGACATTTTCAATGCTACCATATTGAGGACTGTACAAACTTTTGATCACTTTTTAAAGAATTTTTTATATTTTAAAAAATGGCAAAAAAGAGGCATTTTTGACTTTGGGCGCTGTTTTCCGTTATGGGATTAAACGCCGGGAATAACCGGAAATAACCGGATTGGAATTTTTGGGAAGGGGCGATACCTAACATGATTTTTACTGTTTATTTATATTTATCAGTTCTAGGGAAAGGGGGGTGTGATTTAATTTCATTTTTTTTTACTATTTTTCAGACCCCCTAGGGTACTTTAACCTTAGGTTGTCTGATTGATCCTACCAAATACTGCCATGCTACAGTATGGTAGTATGTGGGGATTTTGGAAATTGCATATTGTAATAAATGTGTTAAAATGAGACATCCTTAGTATGACCGAGGCTGTCATAGTATCAGATTGCCACTTTCCACTAAGCCAACATGCTGGCGCTCTAGCGCCATTTTTTTAATCGCCCCAAGCTAATGAAGGGTGCTTGCTGTAATACATCACTAGAAATCAATGGGGCACATGTATCTAGGTTTTGTTTGGCTTTTTCTTCTTTAGGCACATGTCTACATTTGCAACAGATGACACAACTTTTTTAACAAAACCACAACTGCCCCTACCAGCCATAAGAGGTAGCTTAGATCGTTTTGTGACTGTTTGGTTGACTTTTTGTTACTTTTGTTAAGAAAGTCGCTGATTCACTTAAAGAAAATCTACCATCAAGATCCACTCTGATATACCAGGGGCACTTACTCATAGATCCAGGCACCATGACTGTGGTAATAATAATAATAATTCCTTTATTTATATAGTACACACAAATTCTGCAGCGCTGCACAGAGCTTGCCAAATCAGTTCTTGTCCCTATAGGGCTCACAATCTGGGTTGTTACCGGAGCCCCTCCATGCGGTAGATTCACAGGTTGTTGCACTGTGCAGGAGCACTTCAGAGGGAAACTGCAGGCTCATTAGCATAATTAAAAAACTTCATTTTAGAATGTAGGAGGTCATGGATAGCAAATATAAGAGGATTACCACAGTCCCAGTGCCTGGATCTATGAGTAAGTTTATCATTCGGACGATAGACTCAGATCTCTATTTTTTCGATTACTGGTCCCAGGTTGAGTAACAAGAAGAAAAAACTCATAGTTACCTGTCTCCTGCGTTCTGGTCGGGTGCGGCACCTCCTCCTTCAGTCACCGGCGGCCTTTGTTGGTATACAGAGGCTGTGCTGGACCAGAATGCTAGAGGTAGGTCACAATTAGTTCATTCCTTTTTTTTTGTACACCACTTGGGACAATCGCTTTAATTCCTATTCACAATACTGCCACTGTATATTGGATTGGTTACCGGCCATGAAAAAAACATGGCCATTCTGCTATTTTATAGAATTTCAATCATATCACCCAACAGTCCCAAATCTGCCCCATTGTCCCGGGTAGCAGGAGGTATGTCTAGGGCTGGAAAAACTGCTCTGGAGGCAGATTGAGTTGCATACCCCTTCCTGTATCAGCATTGTATGCAACCCAAATTTGAGGAGAGAGAGTCACAATGGGGCAAATTTACTTACCTGGTCCTGTCGCAATCCCAGATTCGGACGGTCCGACGAAGATGAAGTCTGGCGCGATTCACGAAGCTCATGCGCCAAAGATCCTGCATCCGTCACTTCCCCGCCGAGGTCCGCCGGAGTTCACCTTCTTCTTCCAGGTGCTTGTAAGTGCGTGTCTTGCAACACAATTCGAAATGTTAAATCCCGCGCGTTGTCCGAATCCGTCGTGTTGTCCGACGGCCCGCCCCCTGATTTGTGTCGCGTGCAAGCCGGTGGCGATGAGCCAAAACATGATCGCGTGCGCCCGACAAAAATGCGTTCCACGGACCCTTAGTAAATGAGCCCCAATGGCCCAGAAATATTATTCTAGCTGCGCCACTTTTTGTCTAATTATGCCATAAATAGAATGTTGTGCATGTGTATTTATAAAGTTTTTGTGCAACTTTTGTGTTGTGGTTGCACTTTTGTCAGAAAGCTGTACACTTTAAGGGGCATGGTAGTGATAAGTCAGAGTTTGTGACACATTTATTACTGTGACTCACAGTGAATAAAACAAAGGTGCAACTGCGTCCACACTTCCCATAGCAGCGCCGATTGCGCCAGATAATTGACGTCTGTGCACCAGTACTGGATTATCTGGTGCTACCTGCACATTAGTGAGGCAAACTGCACCAAGGCACCTTGCACTCCCTTGAGGGGGTTCATGAAGGGAGTATCGGTAGAATTTACCTGTCTGGAAGCGTAATTGAAACTTCTGTATCACCACCCCCTTCCATTCCATTATAACATATCAAGGACATACACTGGTGGTGTCCTCTTATGGGGCAGGGGTGTCCTCCGGCCTTCATACCTGGTGTGACTACAACCTCTGCATCTACTAAGGTGTATGAGGTGCATTGGTGCCACTGATGACGGCAAAGCTTTGCCATGCGAGTTCTGGGACCACTTGCACCACCACTACTGGAGTACACCCTGTGTCTCCTGAGGTAACAGGTCCTAGATGTTTGGTAACATCCATGCACTCCTTTAGTTAAATGCCTGCATAAAAGTTAGCTGAAAATATTGATATGAACTAACAATAGGCTTCACTTGTTATCTCCAAATTAATGATTGATGGTCCCCTCTCCCTCTGAGGTGCTCTATTAACGGAGGTCATTTGCTTCCAGAAAATAAAATATTTCTCCTATCTTTTATTATTTCAGAACTCAGTTGGGTCAAAACAGGTCACTTGTGAGACAATATGAGTATTTTCGTCATGGCAGCATTACCTCATAGGAAATGGCAGTCTGCCTTTCTGGTATGGGACGGTGGCTGAGCAGCGGGGGTCATATCCCGGAGAGAGCTTACAGCAACACACGACCGCACCAGAAAGCAGAACTATTACCGCACCAATTTTCTGTCTTTGCACTGAAAAGAATGTCTTTGGAGCTTGCACATGTACTTAAGAATTGTTTGCGCAGTTATGTGTCGCGGCTGCACCATACCAACAAAAATGGGGCATTAGTGCTTCGGAACAGTTTGCAACACATTTAATACAACTCTACAGAATTGTGTTACATATACACTCACCGGCCACTTTATTAGGTACACCTGTCCAACTGCTCGTTAACACTTAATTTCTAATCAGCCAATCACATGCATTTAGGCATGTAGACATGGTCAAGACAATGGGGCAGATTTACTTACCCGGCCCATTCGCAATCCAGCGGCGCATTCTCTGCTCTGGATTCGGGTCCGGCCGGGATTTATGAAGTTAGTTCCTCCGCCATCCACCAGGTGGCGCTGCTGCGCTGAAAAGTATCTCATCGCGCCGCAATGCACCACCTCGGACCAGGTGAAGGTAAGCGCTCCCCAAGCGACACTTTTTCGGTTTTTAAATGCGGCGGTTTTTCCAAATACGTCGGGTTTTCGTTCGGCCACGCCCCCGATTTCTGTTGCGCGCATGCCGGCGCCGATGCGCCACAATCCGATCGCGTGCGACACAATCCCGGGGCAATTCAGGTACAATCGGCGCAAATCGGAAATATTCGGGTAACACGTCGGGAAAACACGATTTGGGCCCTTAGTAAATGACCCCCAATCTCTTGCAGTTCAAACCGAGCATCAGTATGGGGAAGAAAGGTGATTTGAGGCCTTTGAACGTGGCATGGTTGTTGGTGCCAGAAGGGCTGGTCTGAGTATTTCAGAAACTGCTGATCTACTGGGATTTTCACGCACAACCATCTCTAGGGTTTACAGAGAATGGTCCGAAAAAGAAAAAACATCCAGTGAGCGGCAGTTCTGTGGGCGGAAATGCCTGGTTCATGCCAGAGGTCAGAGGAGAATGGTTCGAGCTGATAGAAAGGCAACAGTGACTCAAATCGCCACCCGTTACAACCAAGGTAGGCAGAAGAGCATCTCTGAACGCACAGTACGTCGAACTTTGAGGCAGATGGGCTACAGCAGCAGAAGACCACACCGGGTGCCACTCCTTTCAGCTAAGAACAAGAAACTGAGGCTACAATTTGCACAAGCTCATCGAAATTGGACAGTAGAAGATTGGAAAAACGTTGCCTGGTCTGATGAGTCTCGATTTCTGCTGCGACATTCGGATGGTAGGGTCAGAATTTGGCGTCAACAACATGAAAGCATGGATCCATCCTGCCTTGTATCAACGGTTCAGGCTGGTGGTGGTGGTGTCATGGTGTGGGGAATATTTTTTTGGCACTCTTTGGGCCCCTGGGTACCAATTGAGCATCGTTGCAACGCCACAGCCTACCTGAGTATTGTTGCTGACCATGTCCATCCCTTTATGACCACAATGTACCCTGTAACATCTGATGGCTACTTTCAGCAAGATAATGCGCCATGTCATAAAGCTGGAATCATCTCAGACTGGTTTCTTGAACATGACAATGAGTTCACTGTACTCAAATGGCCTCCACAGTCACCAGATCTCAATCCAATACAGCATCTTTGAGATGTGGTGGAACGGGAGATTCGCATCATGGATGTGCAGCCGACAAATCTGCGGCAACTGTGTGATGCCATCATGTCAATATGGACCAAAATCTCTGAGGAATGCTTCCAGCACCTTGTTGTATCTATGCCACGAAGAATTGAGGCAGTTCTGAAGGCAAAAGGGGGTCCAACCCGTTACTAGCATGGTGTACCTAATAAAGTGGCCTGTGAGTGTATGTTAAAGGTGCACATAAAAAAAAGTTTTTACACCTGAGCATCTGATTATGTGTAACTCCAAAGAAGACATTGCCAGACTTGTCTGCAAAGAGGTGCTGCAGCAGCTACAGCAAGTTCCTACTGTGCACTGAACAGCACTGACCGTTTATTCTGCCTTTAGTTCTTTTATTAAGTCAGTGCTGTTGCTCCATGTTATAAGAACAACCCTGTCTATCAAAGAGGTACAGCAGCAGCTGTGCTTTATGCCAAGATATTAGAAATAAGGTTTGGACAGGTTTCCCTACCTGCAGTATTTGTATGTAAGGTCGAGGCATAAGTGTCTATGCTAGTGCCCCTAGTAACCAGGCTTCATGCCAAGAAGTAGTGCAGCAGCTGTTAACTTCCATTGTTTTCTTTTTAAATAAGTTCACCTACTGTGAACGTGTCTGATGGGACATCAGGTGCAGAAATGGACTCAAGAAGAATGGACCTTACGAGAGGTTCTGCAGCAGCTGAATTTTTAAATGGGTTAGTCTCTGTTCTGGCCTCTAGAGGTGCTCTGATCTTCATGCCAAGAGGTTCTGCAGCAGGTGCATTCCTAAATGAGTTAGACTCTTTTCTAAACTGTAGGAGTGTGTGTTCTCCTTGCTAAGAGGTTCTGCAGCAGCTGCATTCCTAAATGTATTACGCTCTGTTCTAAGCTCTAGAAGTGTCAGGTCCCCTTGCTAAGAGGTTCTGCAGCAGCTGCATTCCTAAATGGATTATACTCTGTTCTAAGCTGTAGAAGTGTCAGAACTTATTGCCAAGAGGTTCTGCAGCAGATGCATTGTTAATTTGATTACACTCTGTTCTAATCTATAAAAGTGAAAGACCTCCTTCTGCAGCAGCTGCATTGTTAAATGGATTACACTCCGATGTAGACTGTAGAAGTGTCTGGTCTTCTTACCAAGAGGTTCTGCAGCAGCTAAATTCCTAAATGGGTTAGACACTTCTGAACTGTAAACGTGTATGGTCTCCTTCCCAAGAGGTTCTGCAGCAGCTGCATTCCTGAATGTATTACACTCTGTTCTAAGCTCTAAAAGTGTCTGGTCCCCTTGCCAAGAGGTTCTGCAGTAGTTGCATTTGTAAATTGATTACATTTTGTTCTAAGCTCTTCAAGTGACCAATCTCATTGCTAAGAGGTTCTGAAGCAGCTGCATTCCTAAATGAATTACACTCTGTTCTAAGCTCTAGTTGTGTCAGATCTTCTTGGCAAGAGGTTCTGCAGCAGCTGCATTCCTAAATGGATCTTAGAACAATCTCCTTGCTAAGAGGTTCTGAAACAGATGCCTTTCTTAATTGATTACACTCTGTTCCAAGCTCTAGAAGTGACCAATCTCCTTTTGTAATATCCAGAAGTGCCAGATCATCTTGGCAAGAGGTTCTGCAGCAGCTGCATTCCTAAATGGATTACACTCTGTTCTAAGCTCTATAAATGACCGATCTCCTTGCTAAGAGGTTCTGAAGCAGCTGCATTCCTAAATGGATTACACTTTTTTCTAATATACAGAAGTGTCAGATCTTCTCGGCAAGAGGTTCTGCAGCAGCTGCATTCCGAAATGGATTATACTCTGGTCACTTCTAGAGCTTAGAACAATCTCCTTGCTAAGAGGTTCTTAAGCAGATATGTTCCTAAATGGATTACACTCTGTTTCAAGCTCTAGAAATGACTGATCTCCTTGCTAAGAGATTCTGAAGCAGCTGCATTCCTAAATGGATTACACTCTGTTCTAAGCTCTGGAAGTGTCAGATCTTCTTGGCAAGAGGTTCTGCAGCAGCTGCATTCCTAAATGGATTACACTCTGTTCTAAGCTCTAGACGTGTCAGATCTTCTTGGCAAGAGGCTCTGCAGCAGCTGCATTCCTAAATGGATTACACTCTGGTCACTTCTAGAGCTTAGAACAATCTCCTTGCTAAGAGGTTCTGAAGCAGATGCGTTCCTAAATGGATTACACTCTGTTCCAAGCTCTAGAAGTGACCGAACTCCTTGCTAAGAGGTTCTGAAGCAGCTGCATTCCTAAATGAATTATACTCTGTTCTAAGCTCTAGTTGTGTCAGCTCTTCTTGGCAAGAGGTTCTGCAGCAGTTGCATTCCTAAATGGATTACACTCTGTTCTAAGCTCTAGAAGTGTCAGATCTTCTTGGCATTACACTCTTTTCTAATATCCAGAAGTGTCAGATCATCTTGGCAAGAGGTTCTGCAGCAGCTGCATTCCTAAATGGATTTCACTCTGGTCACATCTAGAGCTTAGAACAATCTCCTTGCTAAGAGGTTCTGAAGCAGATGCATTCCTAAACGGATTAAACTCTTTTCTAATATCCAGAAGTGTCAGATCTTCTTGGCAAGAGGTTCTGGTGCAGCTGCATTCCTAAATGGATTACACTCTGTTCTAAGCTCTAGAAGTGTCAGATCTTCTTGGCAAGAGGTTCTGCAGCAGGCAGTATTGTTGAGCCCCCCTCCCTGCCAGGCTGCCCCTGCTAGCTGAGCACTGGATTCTAACAGGAGCAGCCTGTGTATGTGAGAAGGGCACAGCTGTAGCTCTCGCCTCTCCCCATTGGTTCCCAGCAGCGGTGGTAACACTTCCCATTGCTGGCTGGGGAGGGGGAGCAGCACTGTGTCCAGTGCCAGGCTCTGCGCAGAGACACCACCAGCACCACCAAGGAGAGCTCCATCCACCAGCAGCACCAAGCCTGAGCCCAGGAGCAATCACACAACAAGGGGGAGAGGCCAGGGAGTATTGTGTGCAGAGAGGAGTGTCCTCCTACCAACCTGCTCCAACAACACAGTGCTGCTAGGCTGCCACTAACACAGGGAGGTGGCACCAGCTCCAACATCTGGGGATCTCCATGAAGCCGCAGGATCCCCACAAACTCTGGCCTCTAAACCAGACACCAGCCCCCGGATCCCCCAGACCAGCCTGTAAGTAGCCTCAATATCTGGGATGCATGCTCATTATTACAGGGGGGAGGGGGGCTGCTCTTTTAAACTGGATGAGACAAGTTTGCAGTCCCCATCTGGACTATTGCTGGTCTAACCCCCCCTGGGGACATTGTCCAGACGACAAGAAGGCTTTGCATTGAGTTTGATCCTGTTCATCTGACACCAGCACAAGAAGCAAGTCCATAGCTACAATGTATCTTATGTATTTTATACACAGTATCTGCTGATAAACAAGAACAACTTTGTTATGGTATTGAAGTGGGGGGGATCAACCGTGGGAAACAATGATCCAGGCTTGAATTGGCAGCTACAGGGTGAAGGCACAGCCGGCAGGAGGGGAGAGGGAGAGGAGGGGGTGTTGTGGATACAATGAGGTCTGTCTGCACTTCCTTAAACTCTGTGCAACCTGCTGCAGTTGGAACCGACAGGCCTGGGACTAACTGCAAAGGTCACAGACATTGCTTTACCCTTAGCCCAGCATGGGGTACACAAATCAGGGGGCCTGGGCTGGCGGGGGGTGTCTGGAGCTCTGCTATACATCTACATCTCAACTATATTGTATAATAATTACATTTTTTATGTATAATGAAATAAATGTAAATATTAATGCACAGCTGAACATAAGTGTAGTTTATACATAGGGCTGCTATGATCATGTATGTAAATCAATCTGCTGATATGTCATATAAAGTAAGAGGACAGACATTTTATTTTTGTAGTAGCCTGAAATGGTGTTGTGGAAGGAACAATAGATGGCTCGGTATATGTAGAATGTATAGAGTATTAGTGCAGCGTCCCTTTAAACTGCTGTCCTGGGCCGCATGCACCTGTACCCCTTATAGAAAGCGAGACTTGTAGCCGTAGACATTTGTGTCCTTCCCCAATCTGGCCAGCAGTTGCACCCATGTAATAGATTGCTATAAATGGGGAAGTTGGAACTTTAAAAGGCAGCAAGCGGCGTGGTTGGCTGGTAGTTAGATTTGCTGTAACATATGGCATTAAGAGGAGCACAGCTGGAGGTAGCATTTCTATCCTAGTGAACTCAGAGCAGCTGACTTTCCAGCTTGCTGTGTAATTAGCAAAGCGAGCACTCCCAGCCTCCTCCTCCCTCACACTCTCGCACTGACACAGGGACACACACTGCTGCTGCTGCTACTCACTGCTTGTCTGCTGGAGACCTTGTAATACCACAGACCATGGCAGAGACGAAAGCTAGATCACCCTAAAACCTCCCTGGGGCATATCCCATGAGCCGCTCCATCCTATTTTCACAGAAGGGGGAAGGTAAGACGGCATCAGAAAAATAACATTGCACTTTATTCAGAGTGATGGTACGGTATAAAGTTTATAGCGTGACTTTTTAATTATTTTTTTTTTGTACAATTTGCTTAGTAGTTTGTGGGTTTGTTTTGTGACTCTTTTGTTGCTGTGCTGCATGGGGTAAATATGTATCTGTGATCCCAACGTCTACATAGTTTGAATCAAGTTTTAGACAGCTGCCAAGGCTTGTGTTTTTAAAGGTTGCAGTTACCATAACTACTTGATCGCTGCACTGACCAGGAGGGGGACAAAGCTTTGAAAACGGCCTCCTGGATGCCATTGTTTATTTAAAATCAAGTTTTTCCTGTTCCTGGCAGGTGCAGCGAGATGAGAGGCTTGTTGTTAAAAATGCAACTTGCCATAGAGCATTGAGCAGTGGACGTTATGGGCTTAGAGCTTTATTCATGTGTTGCCATAGCCAGAACGCTTTATTGCAGCTGCTAAGAGGATTTGGTTTACTGTAACATTCAAGTTTTTCCTGTTTTTAAACAGGTTATGAAGGAAGAATGGAGTTTCCAGACCATAGCCGCCAGTTGCTGCAATGTCTGAGTCAGCAGCGTCACCAGGGTTTCCTGTGTGACTGTACTGTTTTAGTTGGGGAAGCTCAGTTCCAGGCTCACAGAGCTGTACTGGCGTCTTGCAGCATGTACTTCCATCTTTTCTACAGGGACCAGCTAGACAAAAGGGACATTGTACATCTGAACAGTGACATTGTCACGGCCCCAGCATTCAGTCTGCTGCTTCAATTCATGTACGAAGGGAAGCTGGAATTCAACAACCTCCCAGTGGAAGATGTGCTGGCCGCAGCAAGCTATCTTCACATGTATGACATTGTAAAAGTCTGCAAGGGCAAGCTTAAAGATAAAGAACTCAATTCAGGAGAGAAAGCCACCGATGACGGGTCTGACCTGGAGAGGGAGGATGGCTTCTCTGATACAGACGGACCTCAAGGATGTACCTTGGATTCTGGGGATAAAGAAAAAATGTCTAGCACAGAATGTGAGAAACCAGCCTGGAAAGAAAAGGTCAGTGGGCTTCCAGGCTGGTCTCCTGACTTGATAGGTGTCAATTCAGTTTCTACAGAGGCTGTGTCATGTAAGACAGCAGCTGGAAAAACAAAGGCCAGTGTCAATAGTTCTTCATGCCCTTTGTCCCAGAGATCTGCTAACCATACACAGCCTCCAAGTGATGGGGATTGTGCTCTGGATTTGTCTTTCAAGCCAATGTCTGGGAGAGATTCCTTACACCCCTCCTACGTCTTTGGACAGCTGGCTTCCGACAGCCAGCAGCAGGGCACTGTGCCACTTGTTAAAGATGAACAAGGCTTGCTGTCAGAACAGGAGGACAGTGAAGCAAAGAGTCCAAAGAGTCAACATGTTGGGAATTCGGCCAAAAACCTAATGACAGGGTTAGGACACATGTTCACAGGAAATGGAAATTCTCACGTTAGGGAAGAGGACTTGTATCACGATCGAGACGAGAGTGAGGATGACATGGACTCCTCAGATCTCTCCACATCAGGTGTCCTTGTGTCCCCAGGACAGATTTGCATATGTCCTTTGTGTAGTAAAGTTTTCCCTAGTCCTCACATTCTCCAGCTTCATCTCAGCTCACACTTCCGAGACAGAGACGGTTCTCGGATCAAGATGTCTCCGGATGGTTCTGTTCCCACCTGTACGTTATGTGGCAAAACTTTCTCATGTATGTACACCTTAAAGAGACATGAACGTACACACTCCGGAGAAAAGCCTTATACTTGTGGCCAGTGCGGGAAAAGTTTCCAATATTCCCATAATCTCAGCCGCCATGCGGTGGTTCACACACGGGAAAAGCCACATGCGTGTAAGTGGTGCGAGAGACGTTTCACCCAGTCTGGTGACTTGTACAGACACATCCGTAAGTTTCACTGTGGCCTAGTCAAGTCATTGGTTGTGTAGTAATAATTGAGGTTTAATTTTCACTGTTGGATCCATTTTTTTAGCTCTGTAATAATCTCAGTTAAGACACTGACCCCCTTCAAAGTGCATCTTGCATCTCCCCTTCCCCCATTATTTAATATATATTTAATATTTGTTCTGCTCATATGAATGTGGCAGATTATTGGAAATGTGAAAAAAGGGGTCATTGACATTACCCACAATCCCCATCTTCGGCACATGTTGGTTACATCTGGCTTTATAACTTGTTAGAGGCAGGAACACCCCAAACATATGCACTCATTACTATAACTACCTATATAATGTCTCTATTATATTGAGTTACCGAGTTGGTCATCACGCGTTGTGAATTGCGTTCAATGTATAGCAGGTAAACCTATTGCATTATCACAATGCACATCCCCCTCAGCTTTACCACATCTGTCTAGTTGCAGAGAAGTATCCCCGTAGTAGACGCCATGACCTCAGGTTTGTCATTCAACAGTATTTTAGGACATGGTACACTATTTCCTCGATATAGGTAAAGTTAGTAAAGTATTGAACATTTGATAAATGTTCGCTTTCTACAAAGTATTGACTAATAAAATTCTAATTATTTATAGTGTTTCTGTACCCAGTCTGGCGATGTGCATCTTGGCCTGATGAATTTTTCTCATTTTGGCTCAATGTATCAATATTTAGTGCATAGAGCACAATATAAGCCTATGGGCCTTAGGTATCATGGCTGTCTGAAAAATAAAAAAACTGACTTTGTTACCCCCCCCCTCCCCCTCTAGGGGAAACAAGGCCAGGTTTTACTTTAAGACAGTTTTGATTAAACAAGTCCCTATGTGTTCCCTCATCTGAAGCAGATGAAGAGTTTAGTATTTATATCTAAGACTGTAATAAGATATAAAATTTCGGGGACATCCAGAAAGACATGAAGTTTATGGCATGATGACTGCTGTCTGTCTGTTGCAATCTGCTCAGGAAACATTGTACTGTCAATGTTTAACTGATCTGTTATGACAAATGTCTTAAGTATCCCCACGCTGATAAGCTATAGTGTTCAGTACAGCGTCTGTTTTGCACCCAGAACTCTTATAGGAAACCTATGTACAGTCCCTACAGGAAAACTCTAGCAAAGAAATCAGTCGGCCTATCTCAGAAATAGCCAAAATACTGAAGACCGGTCATATGACCTGGAAAAAAAAAAGTATCAACAGTAGTCTGCCCAAAAGTTGGCAGGTTTCTTGTTGCTTGGCTATCTGGTCCAGACTGCTGTGAACAATGGTCTTATTGTTTGCTATGAGTTGCAGCGGTTTGTACAATAAGCATGAAGTTATTATAGTCCAACATGAAGTAAAGAGGGGTCGTAAATCAGCCAAATCTCTTCTGTCTAGGGAAGCACTCCATTTTATATGCCAGTATAGAAGAGTTTTTTTTTTTTTTTTTTTTTTTTTTACCTTGAGTGCCAATTGTTGGCTTGTTGTGCTAAACAATCTTTTATGAAGGTTCCATTGGCATTTACAAGATTAATGAAACCCCGCGATTGTAATTATTACAAAAAATAAAAAGCAGATGCCCTTAATGAGCTTTTATGATTCCCAAATGTCCGTGTAATGTGAGGAAATATATTTATCCACCAACACACTGTCACTCTTGTTCTGCATTCAGATTGTGACTCCCTCCCCCCCCCTAACTGCTGTTACATTCACATTGAAGGTATAATTATAGATTTATTTTTTTTTTACATTTTATTTTCCTTTTAATGTGTGAACATCATTGTTTGTTAGGCTTCACCAAGGTACAATAGTTCTATTTACAGGTTAGTTATGTTATTTTGCTGTGATTGAAAATGGCACTGAAAAAAACCTACTAAAATTAAGTTATTTCTTGTTTGTTTGTTTGTTTGTTTGTTTTTTTTCCTTCCTGACGGTACTTGATATAGTATTTATTAGTTTTTATTTGAAGTGAAATGATTTATAATGTAGAGATTCTATTTAGCGTTGTGTTTTCTTTCTGACCCTTTTTGAGTTGTGATCATTCCCGAAATGGGAGTAATTACTGTATGTTTCTGATTTATTTTATTTTAAATTTTTTTTTTTTTGTTAAAATATTTAATTTATGTATACTTTTAATAAAACACAAAGTAATATTAGACACTGGTAAACAACAAGGAAAGTTTACATCCGACTGATGTACATGGATATAAACAATGATATAAAATAGGTAAAAATTTAATATAAATTCAGTTGTACAATGTCCAGTTGCCTTGTTGTATCTTTCTCTTTTGTTTGATAGTAATGTCATTTGCACTTATTTTTTTTTTAAGTCAATAACACTGATATCTTGGGTAGATTTAAACAAACTTGCATATTTGCATATAGCATTTTGGTTTTTTTGAACACATTGCACAGATGCAGTTTGGGTATAATAAATCTGTAATAATTTTTTTTGTATCTGCTCTGCAGAGCTGCTCATGGGTTTTAACACTGGATGTGAAATAGAATCACACCAATGCTGTGAAATCACTGAAAATTATCAGTTCCTAGTTCTCTTTGAGGTGATAAAAATGTATATGTAAAAAAAAAAAAAAAAAAACACAAAAAACACTAATTATTTCTGTATAAAGTTTTATACTATATAATATGTAGACAGACCTGTTGGCTTGGAATATATTTTATAAGAAAATATTTTGCTGTTCTACAGATTTTTTTTTTTTTTTTTTTGTAATTCTTTACCTTCCTTTTAGTTTGTGTGGTGTTTTAATTTGTTACATTTTTTTTTCTCAGTGTCTGTTAAACTGACAATCGTGGATAGGATTGATGTCTTTATATTTTTCTTTTGTCAAAAAATAAAATCTAAGTCTGTGATAAATGATGGTTATTTTTCTTTTAGTTTTGCAAGTTTTTCACTTTCCTTTGACTTTATTGGCTTTGAATGACTTGTGTGTAAATATTTTGTATGATCAATAAAAAACAGATGTTTACTATGATACGACGAAGCTTACTAATCTGAAACCTACTTCAGTGTTGTCTTCTAGTGGAACGAATAATTTCCTCTTAATCGGGGCAGTTACTGGCACTACATTGGATGCCAGGAGGAATGAAGGCTTATCTGTAGACAAAAGACACTGTCCGTGGAGATTATGAAGACGTAGCTTAAAGTAATTGACAATACTCATAGTGTTAGTTCTCCTGCTACTTCAGTTTTAGTGCATGCACTTTAATTTTTTTTCTTAACTTTTTTTTTTTTTTTTTTTTTACACATCATCAAAGACCTGATTCCAAATACATCATGCCTCAAGGAGGTCACAAGTTAAAAATAGGCAAAGATGAATTTAATCTATGAAAGGCCGCCTTCAGTTTGACGAGTGTCAATGAGGCTGTTTTTTTAGGTATAAATAAAAAAAACTTGTTTACGAATTTCATATCTCCTCTCACATCTGGGCACTAGAGCAGCTGCAGTCTTCGCTGCCAATGCTTTGAGATCAAAAGTTTATGTGAACTTTTTAATTGGCTTGAAATATCCCTTTGACCTATTCTGTTCCGCTTTAGTGGCATACATCTGGCTGGCTGAGGACACTTTGATATAGATTTGAAAGGATTCTATGTACTGTCTTATGGTGATCAGATACAGTAGATAGATCTAGTGGATGGGTAATGTGTATTAAACTGAGGAGACCCGGGCATCTGGACATTGGAATCAGGTATGTACAACCCATTTTTTTGCTTCCCCCCCCCCCCTGACATTTGTTCTTAAAGGGAACCTGTTACCTCTGCTACACCCAAAACTCCACTCAGCACCTTGTTCAGCAGTTTTAAAGTTGGTGTTTTATATATGTGGCAAACATTGCAGTAATCATCTAAAAAAAGACTTTTATTCATTCCTTTTCATTGCTAGGATAAAGTCAAGGAGGTGGGGGATCTAGACCATGTAGCCAAGCTACTCGGCCTCCTCATGACTATTTTCACTCCCAACACCACTAGGTCCAATGTCGCTATCTTCACCGGAGTTCCCAGGCCACTTCACAGGCTCATACATTATACGCCACTTTAGAGGTGCATAGAGAATGCACCACTTCAGCTAGATGCTCCTCCATGACGTGCATGTGCACTCCACTGAAGTGGCGCATGTGCGGTGTCGGCGCCGAGGTGCACTGTGTATGTGTGAGAACTCTGGTAAAGAAGCTAGTGATGTCGGTGGTGGGGGACCATGTTTTGAGTGTAAACAGCTTCAGATGCTTGGCTGACTGGTTAAGCACCCCCGCCTTCTTGACTTTAATTCCCTCTAATTCCTAGGATAATCAGTATTCTTAAGAGGAATACAGCTATAAGTTTGTTATATATATATATATATATATATATATATATATAAAAAAAAAATTAAAACTGCTAACTAAGGTACTGTGTGGGGGAATGGAGGTGACAGTTTCCCTTTAAAGCGATGGTGCCCAACCACTATCTATGCACTACGCGTGCGCACACACTATGATGCGGACGATTATGACGTAGTGCATGCGCATTGGCAGTGCACATAGAGGTGCCTCTAGCTGTCAGCTGGGAGAAGAAGAGCGTTGGAGGTAAGTATACAGTTTTTTTATTTTTAAGGGGGATGCAATTGGGATTTACTGTGGGGGCCGTAATGGGAACATTAGTATGGTGGCTGGCCAGGGAACATTACTATTGAGGGCTGTGCATTTTTGAGGGGGCCCTGCTTTGGACTTTTTATTAATGAGGGGAGGCTGCATTTCCCAGCCTAGGCTTATACTCAAGTCAAGTTTCCTAGTTTATTTTTGTGGTAAAATTAGGTACCTCGGCTTCTACTGGGGTTCAGTTATACTTGAGTATATGTGGTATAAAAAGGGGGCTACAAAAAAGGGTCACTATAAAGCGAGCTACAGGCAATGTGACTGTGGTAATCTTCTATAATCAATTTTTAAAATTATGCTAACAAGGCTGAAGGGCTGCAGCTTCAAAGGTTGTTACAGTGTGCAAGGAGTACCCCCTCCCAATGTATGCAGAAATTTTCTCTGCTGCAGAGAGATTACGTCAGACAGAAGGGAGGGGGGAGGAGTGTAACATCCAGTGAGGCTATAGGACAGGGGGGCTCAGGTAATGCTGATCACAGTACTTTAGGTTCATTAGCATACTTTTATAAGTTGATTTTAAAAGGAAGGAAGCCATTGGTGAAGATTACCTTAGTCACAGTGCATGTATCTATGAGTAAGTGTCTCTGGCTTATCATGCTAGATTTGCTTTAAACCAATGGTGTGAAATTAGTGGCTCTCCAAAGTTTCTCCATTTTTTAGAGTACATAAAATATCAGACCTAATACTATACTAAATGGAAGAACAAAATGGGTCCTTCTTTATGAGTGATGTTGTCCTTATAAGGTAATGTAAGTCTCTACTATCAATGTAAAATATTTGGTCTGTGTTGGGATCATCTAAAGAATAGGACTCTATGAAGTTTAAAAGGTGGGGATTGATTTTGTGTGTTTTTCATATTTATGTTTTTGCAGACTGTGCAGCTCATGTGTTGGGCCGATCCCTTGGGCTGCACACCTTGTACAGGAGGGGAGTAACAGAAAAAATGTAACACTTTCACTACTATGTAGAAGAAAGTAGAAAAATAAGCCGGCTCACCCAACCATCAGACCGTCTTGGTTGTCCACACTCCGTGAAGATCCTCTGGTGCTCGGATAACTAGTCCATAGTCATGTAGAAAATCCAGGGAAAAGGTACAAAATACCGGCACTTCAAGAAGGACGTCACAGTGTGCAATACCAAATGTTTCCTTTATTAGTTTAAAACGCCATAGACACGAGGACTGATAGGTTGACGCGTTTCGATGGAGACCGTCTTAATCATAACCTTCTTCTACTCTGTCGGCACTGCTGTCCAGTCCGAATTGGGAGTGCAGGTACCCGGAGGCTGCGTTCACACCTTCAGTTTTTCAGATGCAGTTTTCAAAACCAAATGCAGGTGTGGATCATAAAGCGAGATACGTTTTTGATGCATTCAAAAGGCTTCAGCCTTGATCACATGCTAAGGTTACATTGCGTTACCACTGCATTTTTGAAACCTTTGGAATGTGTCAAAAAAATGTGACGCAATGCATCGTGTGAACGTGCCCGCAGAGTGCAACTCGTATCCACAGATTGTGTGTGATATTTCAGCATAGCCTTGCTTGAATGAGGCAAAGATGCGTTACTGGAGAGAAACCATGAGTAGGGGTGATTTTATCTATAAAAACAATTTAAAAAGTTGTGTTTTTTTGTTTCAGAAAAAAAAGTGTCGTTATAATGACAATAATTTAGATTCTAAACCTGCAGTATAAAACCTAACACTGGAGCATAATCTTACCAACAGGTTGGCCAGTATTACTTTTTGTTTAGGTTTCATATTAGATTCCCTATGGAAAACTCTTTAAATAAAAGTGCAATTATTTTTGTTGGTATTGAAATTGATAATGGTGACCTGTAATACCTTATACAACCTGAGGACATGTGGTGTTGGTTTTGGAAGAATCCTGTAAATCCTTCTGAAAATGTTGCCTTCTACCTTGTATGCTCCGGCAGTCACATGTGAAGAGCTTCAGCAGCTGGGGCACTACAACAGAAACAACTGAGGAGCCTTTACAACTGCTAGTGATACAACAGCTGGAGGACCCCAGCAGCTGGTGCACTAGTACAGCTGGGGAACCCCAGCAGCTGCCGCCATGGAACAGCTGGACAGTCCATCAGCTGTACACTTTCAGAAGGCTTCTTGAGTCTACCAAAAAAATTTTGGAGGAATATTTTTGGCATATGCTAATTTTGTGTTGTAAACTGTTCATCAAAACCCTGTATGAACATACATAGCATGATAAAAATGAACATCGTGAGTATAATATTATATGTAGCTTTTTCTAACTTTATTTCACATACATTTGGCTAGTATAGTGAATACTATAATTTAAGTACAACTTTAAACCAAATAAAAATTTCTGTTGGATACTTCAGCTGCTTCCAGCAAAATGAAAGCCCTAGTGTAAACCTAGCCTTAACCCCTTCCTGTATTTATGTTGCAGTTAAGAGATGCCAGGAGCCTACTTAATCCTTACATTTTTTTTTTTGTACTTGGTGGTATATTTGCATGTAAGCCCATCACCCACAAGCGAATTTGGTCTAGCAAACGCAGTGTACTGAATAGGGGATATTTATCATGTTGCAGCAATTCACGTGCCAGCGTATGAAGCCCTGCCCCTATGGCACCGACCAATACATATCTGGAAGCCACCTGCTCTGGTGTACAATTATATGCCAGATTCTTCCAGGTATAAAATTGCGCTATTATTAGCGACCATTCAGCCTTTTGTGCAAGAAAGCCCCAGCCCACTTGGGTGTTCCACACGCCTGCAAAATTGGCCTTAAATTCCCCTTAAAGGGTTTTACTGGAGGTTGAAAAACGTGACTATTTTCTTCCAAAAACAGCTTAGCTCCTGACCTTTAGGTTAGGACTGTTAGTGTGTGGTATTGAAACTAAGTTCCATTCATCTCTATAGAGCTGAGCTGAAGTACTGCCACAAATCAGGTGTGGCGCAGTTTTTGAAGAAAGCAGCCAGTTTTTTTTTAACCTCCAGACAACCCCAAGGAGTTTAGTTTCCTCCCTGATATGCAATTCTGTATGGCTCTCACTTCTACGCTATTACCAGCGACTGTTCAGTCCTTCTGCAGGAAAGCCCCGCACCAGCTCACTCCGCCCCACTCAGCTATACCCCACCATCATGCCCACTCAGCTATACCCCACCATCATGCCCACTCAGCTGTACCCCACCATCATGCCCACTCAGCTGTACCCCACCATCATGCCCACTCAGCTGTACCCCACCATCATGCCCACTCAGCTGTACCCCACCATCATGCCCACTCAGCTGTACCCCACCATCATGCCCACTCAGCTGTACCCCACCATCATGCCCACTCAGCTGTACCCCACCATCATGGGCTTAAATACCAAATGTAACCCGACCAGAAAAAAAAAGAAAAGCATAAGAAAGACACCAATTTGTTTTAATGCTAGTGGGGACAATTCAGATTAACATCCAGATTCTGTGCAGTTTTTGACAAGCTTACTTGATGATTAAGGTTGCCAGATGATAGTAATCTGTGACTAGGATCTACTATTTGCTTAAAATGTTGTCCCAGGGGCCTCCCTCTTCTAGCTTCACCAAGTTGACCTTGTGGGTATGGAAGAGGCCAACACCAGGACTGCGCTACCATGACATCCACGGAAAAGCCGCCACCAAGCCAGCCACTCATCTCCTGATTCACATCTGCCCCCACTACAGTCAGACCCCGGTGGGGATATTGCAATAGTAGCAGGTGTCAGGTAGTAGAAAGATGCTGCAATGTGAACTGGATCTGCAGTGAAATGACCCAGGGAGGAAGGATATTGTTTGGCTAACGGGTAACTGGGGTGTTTACTAGATAATCTACCCATACTATTATAGGTTGACTGAAATGTATGCAGAATATGACCTAAGAGGGTTCTGCAAAACTCATGCAGGGCCTGGTGGCCGACCATGCTCAGAGGTTCACCGGTAGATTCAACTTTGGGCCAGTCCAAGCAGGATTATATATACTATGACGGTAAGAGGTAACCACTCAGATCCTGGTAGCAACTGGCACCATCATGTAAGGTCTTCTTCTACTGGACCTTGGTCCTCGTTTTGTGTCTATAAGAGGATTTTCCAGTTGACCAATTATGAATAGTGTCTTCGGTATATAGAACCTCAGCCTCTTGTCCGAAGTTTTGCTCTGAAGTCAATTCATATAACCAAGATGGAAGCATTGCCTGTTGACCAGCTGTTACTGAGTAGGTTACAGAAATACTGGGACTTCCCTGCCGCTTGCTCTATCATGTCCCCTATGCCCTGGGTATTTCAGCAGTGAGGATAAAGCTGGCAAGTAGAGAAATGATTAGATAACACACTGCTAAAATAGATTTTTTACGAAGGGTCAATGCAATGTCATCACCTTCTCAAATTCATCTGAGGACCGTCCAGCGGAACTTGTTCTTCCTGTATCTTCTGTTTTGTCTACAACACCTGAGTAGAAATTTAACTATATCATCAGTACACGTCAGTGGAGTTCATTCCTTATGGTGAACTCTGAGTACAGGCTGGGCCTTGGGTGCGTTATAAGAGCCATCTGAAGAACACCGCAGTCTGGTCGATTTTATGCAAGAGAAGCACTAAAGCAGCTGTTCCTTTCCTGTAGTCATGAGGAACAACTAGGCTGATAAATGGATATAATGAATACAAAACTTGGTTCTTATGCCAGGTTTGTGGGGTTCCAACACATATTTTGGCTCTGAGACAGCAAACTGAACATTTGCCTTAGGTGAGGACAGTTGCCCATGACTTCACTTCAGTAGTTCTAGGTTCAGTCGGGTAAATTGTCCCAATAAACCTGCTTGTGGGGAAACTAGCCATAAGGAAATGTGTCAACCTTCGGTGTTCCATATACAGTTTTACTTCTGCTTTGCCACATTCTTACTATGAGAAGTTCTGAGAATTTTTTCTACAAGTACATTTATAGGAAATAGAAACATATATTAGAAGCCACTAAGTTCACTGCCACATTTGTTATTGAATTGGATGCTGTAGAAACGCACCAAATTGATTTTGGGTTATTGGTTTTTATTTGCTTATTTTAAGAGCTCAAGGAACAGAACTGAAGAAACCTGCAAAAGGAGAATATGGGGACGGCCTTTAAAGGTCTTGTGAAAGCTTGCTTTGAGCAACTATATTACAGACCTATAAGTAATACGCACAACGGATCAACTGGAGGCTTGGGAGAGATGAGTATAAGTGGTTTATTGCCCCACAGCCATTTATACCATTTTGGAAACTCAAGGGGTCCCATTCTCTTATTCTCTTCTAGGGTACTGTGGCAACAGTTCCGGCTTGCAGCCACTCCACAGAGAATGGAGCCAACTACTCCCAGGTTTTTGCCCTGTGTTTATGTCTGGCCAAATCTCCCACCAACCGGGCATTGATGACCCATCCTGTGTATTGGCCATCAGTGTTAATTCATTAATATCTTCATGAGGATGATCATATTTAATAAATCAGGTTGTATTAGGGCACCAATAGAAGTCTATAGCGCCTTACTGCAGCTTGCATGCAAAGTTTTCCTTAATCTACCATGGAAAATATATTTGCATATTTTGTTCCTAGAATCCCAAGTGGAGCATTGCATGGACTTTAAAGTCCAACACGCCTGAAAAGGTGGTTTTATTGGAGACTGAAAAACATCGCTACTTTTCCAAAAACAAAAACTTCTCTCCTGACCTTCGATAGTGTGTGGTAATGTAACTAAGCTCCATTCATCAATAATGCCACATATAAGGTGTGGCACTATTTTTGGAAGAAAGTAGCCATGTTTTTTTTATCCTCTGGACTAACTTCTTACAGTTTCTTGTGATTTTTATGGAGACTGCAAACTCGTTTTAAAAATCGAAAGACATGTGAACATTTTCCGAAATGCATGATTGTGTGCATGTAGCCTCAAGACTAGAAACAGTATTTCTATAGGCTATACAAAAGCACACACTTTTTTAAACAGTTAGAGCTCCATCTAGTGTTTATGTGCAAGGTTGCAGATAGACTAGTGTTTTCTGGTAGGCATAGAAACCTGTAGTGTCCATTACTAAGATAACTGACAGTAACGGCTACTTCCTTAAGAGTTACAGAGGTTGTTCTATCAGTCTAGAAGGAAGTAGTTTCCACTCTATACTGTGATACTAACACTAAATCACTAAGATCCACCTAGTATAAATATGGTTGCTCTGGTTGCTAAAAATAACAATTTACTGTCACCTTATATCCCCATGTCTATTTCAGCTGAAGCTTTTAATTATCTATTTAAAAAAGTATTGTAATTTTTGTTTCCTCACACCTTACTTTTCTCTACATGTAATGTGACTAGCCATTTATCAACTTAAAGGGAACCTACCACCACGATTCTACCTATAAAGGTAGATCGGGTGGTAGGTGGATGTAAGGGACGTGAGGAGAGCTCTTTTCAGAGCTAATCCTCACGTCCCTGCTAACTTTTAATAAACTTTATTCCCCTAACATGTAAATTTAGTTATGCGGCTACTGGGGCGTGGAGTAGCCGGGCACGAGGCTACACAGCGCGGCTACTCCACGCCCCAGTAGCCACGTTACTCCTCCTACCCTCCTCGTAGCTGCGCGCCCTCGCCTGACATGCTGGCGTTCTGCGCATGCGCAGAACGCAGCTGAGCAGCCACAGCTCCGAGGCCGGAGCTACTGCGCATGCGCAGAACTCCGGCTTGTCGGATGCCGCGCGCTGAACACACAGGGTAGGAGGAGTAACGTGGCTACTGGGGCGTGGAGTAGCCGCGCTGTGTAGCCTCGTGCCCGGCTACTCCACGCCCCAGTAGCCGCATAACTAAATTTACATGTTAGGGGAATAAAGTTTATTAAAAGTTAGCGGGGACGTGAGGATTAGCTCTAAAAAGAGCTCTCCTCACGTCCCTTACATCCACCTACCACCCAATCTACCTTTATAGGTAGAATCGTGGTGGTAGGTGCCCTTTAAGCCTCCAGGGTTCACAAATCCCTCTGTAATGTTTTACTATCCTCCTCTGTATTCATTACTTCACAGTGCTTAGTATCATTCGTAAATATTAAAATTCTACTATGTAAATCCTGTATGAGATCTTTCATAGAAGTTTTAAAAAGAAAGGGATCCAAATACTGACCGATGTGGCACCCCACTGGTAAGGGCTCTTTGCCGTAGGTACTCAGCTTCAGTTGCTCATCTGTTGGGTTTTGTCTCTAATGTGTTTCCGTGTCCGTAAAAAGCACTTGCAGGTTTAACATTGCTTTGAAAACATCATACCTGGTTTTTCAGTCTCATCAGTGAAAAAAATAGGACATGTTTCAAATTTATTTCCACGGACAAGGGATCAGTAAAAATACAAGCAATGTGAAAACACCCATAGAAATCAATGGCTTTGTGAAAAATGCATCTGTGGAAATCACTGAACCGCGAGTGTGCAAAACACCAACGTAAAAGTGCCATAAGAATGTTCAATTGATCACGATTAGAGATGAGCGAACATGCTCGTCCGAGCTTGATGCTCGGTCGAGCATTAGGGTACTCGAAACTGCTCGTTGCTCGGACGAATACTTCGCCCGCTCGAGAAAATGGCAGCTCCCGCCGTTTTGCTTTTTGGCGGCCAGAAACAGAGCCAATCACAAGCCAGGAGACTCTGCACTCCACCCAGCATGACGTGGTACCCTTACACGTCGATAGCAGTGGTTGGCTGGCCAGATCAGGTGACCCTGGGATAGACTAGCCGCTGCCCGCGCTGCTCGGATCATTCTGTGTCTGGATGCCGCTAGGGAGAGAGCTGCTGCTGGTCAGGGAAAGCGTTAGGGTGTTCTATTAGCTTACTGTTAGGCAGGAGTGATTCTCAAAGAACCCAACAGCCCTTCTTAGGGCTACAATAACGTTCTACTTTTTTTATTTTAATTTGCATCTAGTACCATTTTGTGAGGAATTAGCAGGGGGACTTGCTACCGTTGTGTTTAGCTCTTAGTGGCACACATATCCATAGCAAAGACCGAAGTGGGAAAATTTAGTAGGGGTTGGATTTCAATTAGGCACTAACTCAGTGTCATCTCATCTGGCATAGTAGTGTGCTTTGATACTTGGCTAGAAAATAGCCATAGGAGAATACAAAGAGCTTACTTACGCCTACAGTAGCGTTCTATATATTTGATTTCTGGTTGATCTGCTGGTGGCTGTACTTTCTGCAGTGCATGTACTAGCCAATTCTGAGCAATTTGTAGTGAGACTTGCGACCGCTGTGTTCTGCGCTTAGTGACGCACATATCCATAGCAAAGACCGAAGTGGGAAAATTTAGTAGGGGTTGGATTTCAATTAGGCACTAACTCAGTGTCATCTCATCTGGCATAGTAGTGTGCTTTGATACTTGGCTAGAAAATAGCCATAGGAGAATACAAAGAGCTTACTTACGCCTACAGTAGCGTTCTATATATTTGATTTCTGGTTGATCTGCTGGTGGCTGTACTTTCTGCAGTGCATGTACTAGCCAATTCTGAGCAATTTGTAGTGAGACTTGCGACCGCTGTGTTCTGCGCTTAGTGACGCACATATCCATAGCAAAGACCGAAGTGGGAAAATTTAGTAGGGGTTGGATTTCAATTAGGCACTAACTCAGTGTCATCTCATCTGGCATAGTAGTGTGCTTTGATACTTGGCTAGAAAATAGCCATAGGAGAATACAAAGAGCTTACTTACGCCTACAGTAGCGTTCTATATATTTGATTTCTGGTTGATCTGCTGGTGGCTGTACTTTCTGCAGTGCATGTACTAGCCAATTCTGAGCAATTTGTAGTGAGACTTGCGACCGCTGTGTTCTGCGCTTAGTGACGCACATATCCATAGCAAAGACCGAAGTGGGAAAATTTAGTAGGGGTTGGATTTCAATTAGGCACTAACTCAGTGTCATCTCATCTGGCATAGTAGTGTGCTTTGATACTTGGCTAGAAAATAGCCATAGCAATAGGATAGCATTGTTTGGTTTTAAAAACTCAAAAAAAAACAAAAAACACAAAAAAAAACAAAAAACACAAAAAAAAACAAAAAACACAAAAAAAAACAAAAAAAAGTTAAAAAAAAAATAAAGTTATAACTCTCATTTTAAAGATGTTTAACCCGAGGGCTAGGGGTAGAGGACGAGGGCGGGGACGTGGGCGTCCAACTACTGCAGGGGTCAGAGGCCGTGGTCCTGGGCGGGGTGAGACACCACCTGCTGATGAGGGAGCAGGGGAACGCCGCAGAGCTACACTCCCTAGGTTCATGTCTGAAGTTACTGGGACTCGTGGTAGAGCACTGTTGAGGCCAGAACAGTGCGAACAGGTGATGTCGTGGATTGCTGACAATGCTTCGAGCAATTTGTCCACCACCAGTCAGTCTTCCACGCAGTCCACCCATGTCACCGAAATCGCCACTACTCCAGCTCCTGCACCTCAGCCTCCTCCCCCCCAGTCTGCCCCCTCCCAGGAAAATTTGGCATTTGAACCGGCATACTCTGAGGAACTGTTTTCTGGACCCTTCCCACAGTCACAAACCACTTGTCCGGTTGCTGCTGAGCAATTTTCCGATGCCCAGGTTTTCCACCAGTCACAGTCTGTGGGTGATGATGACCTTCTTGACGTAGTGGAAGTGTGTAAAGAGGTGTCCGACGATGAGGAGACACGGTTGTCAGACAGTGGGGAAGTTGTTGTCAGGGCAGGAAGTCCGAGGGGGGAGCAGACTGAGGGATCGGAGGATGATGAGGTGACAGACCCAAGCTGGGTTGAGAGGCCGGGTGAACACAGTGCTTCTGAGACGGAGGAAAGTCCTCGACCAGAACAGGTTGGAAGAGGCAGTGGTGGGGCCAGACGGAGAGGCAGGGCCAGAGCTGGTGCATCAGCGCCAAATGTGTCAACTAGTGAAGCTCCCGTGGCGAGGGCTCTTGCGGCGAGGGCTAGATCTTCAGAAGTCTGGAGGTTCTTTAAGGAAACACCGGATGACCGACGGACTGTGGTGTGCAACATTTGCCAAACCAGGCTCAGCAGGGGTTCCACCACTACTAGCTTAACTACCACCAGTATGCGCAGGCATATGAATGCTAAACACCCCACTCAGTGGCAACAAGCCCGTTCACCTCCGGCCGTGCACACCACTGCTCCTTCCCCTGTGTCAGCTGCTAGTCAGCCCCCTGCCCAGGACCCTGCCACAAAAACCCCATCGTCGCCTCCACGATCCTCCACAGCATCCACCAGCGTTCAGCTCTCCATACCCCAGACGCTGGAGCTGAAACGCAAATATAGTGCAACCCACCCGCACGCCCAAGCCCTTAATGTGCACATCTCCAGATTGCTTAGCCTGGAGATGCTGCCCTATAGGCTAGTAGAGACCGAGGCCTTTCGCAACCTCATGGCGGCGGCCGCCCCTCGGTATTCGGTCCCCAGCCGCCACTACTTTTCCCGATGTGCCGTCCCAGCCCTGCACCAGCACGTGTCAGACAACATCATCCGTGCCCTGACCAACGCCGTTTCTGACAAGGTCCACCTGACCACGGACACGTGGACGAGTGCTGCCGGGCAGGGCCACTATATATCACTGACGGCACATTGGGTTAACTTGGTGGAGGCTGGGACCGAGTCTGACCCTGGGGCTGCTCATATACTGCCGACGCCGAGGATTGCGGGGCCTACCTCGGTCCAGGTGTTTCAGGCCTACTATGCCTCCTCCTCCTCCCACCCCTCCTCCACCTCCTCCTCCGAACTACCATCCGTGGGCACGGCGCCATCAGTCGGTAGCTCTAGGCACAGCAGCAGTGCCGTCGCTAAGCGACAGCAGGCGGTGCTCAAACTGCTGAGCCTAGGCGACAAAAGGCACACCGCCCAAGAGCTATTACAGGGCATCACGGCACAGACTGATCTGTGGCTGGCACCGCTGAACCTCAAGCCGGGAATGGTTGTGTGTGACAACGGCCGTAACCTGGTGGCGGCTCTGCATCTCGGCAGACTGACACATGTGCCATGCCTGGCCCATGTGTTAAATCTGATAGTTCAGCGTTTCCTCAAGACATACCCCAATCTGTCTGATTTGCTCACGAAGGTGCGCCGCATCTGTGCGCATTTCAGGAAGTCCAGCCCAGATGCTGCCACTCTCAGGGCAGCGCAGCGCCGCCTCCAACTGCCCGCTCACCGACTGTTGTGCGACGTGCCCACGAGGTGGAATTCAACACTGACCATGTTATCCAGAGTTTACCAGCAGCGCAGAGCGATTGTAGACTGCCAGATGTCAACTTCCACCAGAACTGGTAGTCAGGTCAGTCAGCTTCCTCAAGTCTACAATGAGGAGTGGACGTGGATGTCTGATATCTGTCAGGTGCTGAGTAACTTTGAGGAGTCAACACAGATGGTCAGTGGCGATGCCGCCATCATCAGCCTCACCATCCCGCTGCTTGGCCTGTTGAAAAACTCTCTGGTCAGCATGAAGTCGGAAGCTTTGCGCTCGTCACAAGAGACAGGGGAAGAATATTCCCTTGTTGATAGCCAAAGCACCCTCAGGTCTGTTTCTCAGCGCATATCGGAGGAGGTGGAGGTGGAGGAGGATGAGGAGGAAGAGGAGGAGAATGTTGGCGAGACACAAGAGGGGACCATTGTTGAGTCCTTCACTGTTCAGCGTGTATGGGCAGAAGAAGAGGAGTTGGAGGAGGAGGAAATGGACAGTCAGGCCAGTGAGGGGAGTGAATTCTTACGCGTTGGTACTCTGGCGCATATGGCAGATTTCATGCTAGGCTGCCTATCCCGTGACCCTCGCGTTCAAAGAATTTATTCCAGCACCGATTACTGGGTGTTCACTCTCCTGGACCCACGGTACAAGCAAAATCTTCCCACTCTCATCCCTGCAGAGGAAAGGAGTGTGAGAATGCATGAATACCAGCAGGCCCTGGTGCACAAGCTGAAACAGTATTTCCCTTCTGACAGCGCTAGCGGCAGAGTGCGTAGTTCTGCGGGACAAGTAGCGAGGGAGAGTAGGCGAGCAGGCAGCTTGTCCAGCACTGGCAAGGGTACGCTTTACAAGGCTTTTGCCAGCTTTATGTCACCCCAGCAAGACACTGTCACCTGTCCCCAGTCTCGGCAGAGTAGGGCTGATCTTTACAGAAAGATGGTGAGGGAGTACGTAGCTGACCATACCATCGTCCTAAATGATCACACAGCTCCCTACAACTACTGGGTTTCAAAGCTGGACATGTGGCACGAACTGGCGCTGTACACCTTGGAGGTTCTTGCCTGCCCTGCCGCTAGCGTCTTGTCCGAGCGGGTTTTCAGTGCAGCTGGTGGCATCATCACCGATAAGCGTACACGCCTGTCGACTGACAGCGCTGACAGGCTGACGCTTATTAAAATGAATAAAGGCTGGATTTCTCAGAATTTCCAATCTCCACCAGGTGAAGGAAGCTCAACCTGAATAATTGATCCACTCCTCCTCCTCCTCATTTTCCTCCTTCTCCTCCTCTTTGTACAGTAAAGCAGAGGAAAATGGCTATTTTTTGACAGGGCCCACTGGCTCTTGCTATAGTACTTCATGCATTTAATTTTTCTGGAGGGCCACCTACCCGGTCCTCTGTTTGAAACAATTTTTGTGAGTGCCACATACAGGCACTCAATCTATTCCATTTTACTGGAGGGCCACCTACCTGCTCCTCTGGTTTGAAAAATTTTTGGGACTGCCACATACAGGCACTCAATCTATTCCATTTTACTGCAGGGCCACCTACCTGCTCCTCTGGTTTGAAACATTTTTGGGACTGCCACATACAGGCACTCAATCTATTCCATTTTACTGGAGGGCCACCTACCTGCTCCTCTGGTTTGAAAAATTTTTGGGACTGCCACATACAGGCACTCAATCTATTCCATTTTACTGCAGGGCCACCTACCTGCTCCTCTGGTTTGAAACATTTTTGGGACTGCCACATACAGGCACTCAATCTATTCCATTTTACTGGAGGGCCACCTACCTGCTCCTCTGGTTTGAAAAATTTTTGGGACTGCCACATACAGGCACTCAATCTATTCCATTTTACTGCAGGGCCACCTACCTGCTCCTCTGGTTTGAAACATTTTTGGGACTGCCACATACAGGCACTCAATCTATTCCATTTTACTGGAGGGCCACCTACCTGCTCCTCTGGTTTGAAACATTTTTGGGACTGCCACATACAGGCACTCAATCTATTCCATTTTACTGCAGGGCCACCTACCTGCTCCTCTGGTTTGAAACATTTTTGGGACTGCCACATACAGGCACTCAATCTATTCCATTTTACTGGAGGGCCACCTACCTGCTCCTCTGGTTTGAAAAATTTTTGGGACTGCCACATACAGGCACTCAATCTATTCCATTTTACTGGAGGGCCACCTACCCGGTCCTCTGTTTTAAAAATTTTTTGGGACTGCCACATACAGGCACTCAATCTATTCCATTTTACTGGAGGGCCACCTACCTGCTCCTCTGGTTTGAAAAATTTTTGGGACTGCCACATACAGGCACTCAATCTATTCCATTTTACTGGAGGGCCACCTACCTGCTCCTCTGGTTTGAAAAATGTTTGGGACTGCCACATACAGGCACTATCCAAATTAAATTGTCTCCATAGCAGCCTCCACACGTTGTCTCCATTGCTACCTCCAAAAGTCGTCCATATAGCTGCCTCCATACATCGTCCCTTTATCAAACGAGGTGTGTCAGGCAGAAATTTGGGTTGTTTTCATGGATTCCACATCAAAGTTGTTAACTTTGTCGCCACCCTGCTGTGTTATCCACAAAATGTACTGGCAAACTTTTACCATTTAGGGATATTATTTCAGCGCTTCTTGCGCATCTGTTTACATTCCCCTCACCCGGCATATCCTAAACTTATAAGAACGCTACTACACTTGATCTTATACAAAAGGTTCTTAGAAGTGCTGTTTGGGGAGTAGCCTAGAGACAGGGGCTTGGATTGGCGAAAGCTCGCCTGGCAGCGGAGCGCCAGCTCCATGCGCATCATGCGCTTCTTGCGCATCTGTTTACATTCCCCTCACCCGCCATATCCCAAACTTATAAGAACGCTACTACACTTAACTTGGTGCAGGCTGGGACCGAGTCTGACCCTGGGGCTGGTCATATACTGCCGACGCAGAGAATTGCGGGGCCTACCTCGGTCCAGGTCTCAAAGGCCTACTATACCTCCTCCCACCCCTCCTCCACCTCCTCCTCCTCCGAATTACCATCCGTGGGCATGGCGCCATCAGTCGGTAGCTCTAGGCACAGCAGCAGTGCCGTCGCTAAGCGACAGCAGGCGGTGCTGAAACTGCTGAGCCTAGGCGATAAAAGGCACACCGCCCAAGAGCTATTACAGGGCATTCCACATCAAAGTTGTTAACTTTGTCGCCACCCTGCTGTGTAATCCACAAAATATACTTGCAAACTTTTACCATTTAGGGATATTATTTCAGCGCTTCTTGCGCATCTGTTTACATTCCCCTCACCCGCCATATCCTAAACTTATAAGAACGCTACTACACTTGATCTTATACAAAAGGTTCTTAGAAGTGCTGTTTGGGGAGTAGCCTAGAGACAGGGGCTTGGATTGGCGAAAGCTCGCCTGGCTGCAGAGCGCCAGCTCCATCCCAAGATCCAACTAACATAGTTGCAGCACCTTTAATCTACTACTAGTTCACTGCCTCCATAATAATAATAATAATAATCTTTATTTATTGTGGGGTATTGCTCAGGTATAAGCTAGGTAGCGGTCGCAGACAGAGGGAAAGAGACAGTTCTCAGTTCAGTTCAGTGTTTATTCACACCACAAAACAAATGGAACAAAAAATCCAGCATTGTCTTCATGCTTGGTTAAAACATAAACATACAGACCAGGCTTGGCCTTCTCACCCAGAAGCAGGGTCTTCACAAATAGTCCAAATTATTGGTGTAAGTTCACACCTTGCAGAAAATGCTGTATAGCACTTAGTCCGTTTAAAGTCCAAATAAAGCCAACCTGTCTTCCTAGACAGGACACGTGTTTGCTCTTTGAACAAGCCTCTCCCTCCTTGTGCACACTTCCAGCTCAGCTTTGTTAGCTGGAACACCCTGAAAACCCGGTTTGGACCGGAGCTTGAAGTTTGGTCCGGTGCTTGATTTCAGCTTGCTGCATTACTCTGAGCAACACAAGCTGAGAGGATAATACCTCCCATCCAACAACAAACCCCTGACTGTGTCACATACCCCCTCCCTTTGTTCAACCTTGAGGGGATGAACACTCGCCAGACAGTGCACCCGGGACAGGGCATCTGCATTCCCCTGTAGCCGGCCTGCTCTGTGTTCCACTGTGAATTTGAAGTTCTGTAGAGACAAGAACCATCTGGTGACCCGAGCATTCCTCTCCTTGGCCTGGCTCATCCACTTGAGAGGTGAATGGTCAGTCACCAGTCGGAACTTCCTCCCCAACAGATAATAGCGGAGAGACTCGAGTGCCCACTTGATGGCTAGGCACTCTCTCTCCACTATACTGTACCTGGTTTCGGCTGGGGTGAGCTTGCGACTCAGGAACCCAACAGGATGCTCTTCCCCATTAACTTCCTGAGATAGTACAGCACCGAGGCCCACTTCAGAGGCATCGGTCTGTACTACAAATTCCCTGTTGAAGTCGGGTGTCACCAGGACTGGTGACCCGCACAAGGCCGACTTCAAAGCGGAAAAAGCCTTCTCCGCTTGGTCATTCCAGCGAACCATCACTGTCTTACGTCCCTTCAGGAGCCCTGTCAATGGAGCCGCTACAGTAGCAAAATGGGGAATAAATCTCATATAATACCCCACCATCCCCAGGAATGACTTTATTTGCCTGGTGGTGACAGGTCGTGGCCAACTCCGTATTGCCTCTACCTTATTCATCTGGGGTTTGATGACTCCACGCCCAATGATATAGCCCAAGTACCGTGCCTCCTCTAGCCCTATGGCACATTTCTTTGGGTTAGCAGTTAGCCCGGCCCTACGGAGGGAGTCTACTACAGCCTGCACTTTTGCCAGATGACTCTCCCAGTCAGCACTGAAAATGACAATATCATCGAGGTATGCTGACGCGTAACGCCGATGTGGACGAAGCACAATGTCCATTAAACGCTGGAACGTGGCCGGGGCGCCATGCAGGCCAAAGGGTAACACTTTATACTGAAATAGGCCCTCAGGTGTGATAAAGGCAGTTTTCTCCTTGGCAGCCTCCGTCAAGGGCACTTGCCAGTACCCTTTAGTGAGGTCCAAGGTAGAAAAATACCTGGCCTGTCCTAAGCGCTCAATTAGCTCTTCCACCCGGGGCATGGGATAAGCATCAAATTTGGATACTTCGTTCAGTTTACGAAAATCGTTACAGAAACGTAGCGTCCCATCTGGTTTGGGTATCAAAACTATTGGGCTTGCCCACTCACTTCTTGACTCTTCAATTACGTCCAGCCGCAGCATCAACTGTACTTCCTCCGTGATGGCTTGTCGCCGAGCTTCGGGCACCCGGTATGGCTTTAGCCGGACTTTTGCCTGGGGCTCCGTGACAATGTCATGTTGGATTACGGAAGTACGTCCAGGGAGGTCAGAGAACACGTCCGTGTTCCGACTAATGAACTCCTTGGCCTCTTGAGCCTGTTTAGGGGAAAGGCTGTCAGCAATGTGCACTGTGGCAACCGCTTCCCCGGGAACAGTTGGAGGTACTGGTTTCCCTTCCCCTAAACATACCGGCTGCGGGGTGCTCCCAACGCAGGTCTCCCTATCTCTCCAAGGCTTTAGCAAATTGACATGGTAGACCTGCTCTGGCTTCCGTCGCCCTGGCTGATGTACCTTGTAATTTACATTGCTTACCTTTTCCAGAATTTCGTAAGGGCCTTGCCACCTTGCGAGGAACTTACTGTCTACCGTTGGTACTAAAACCAAGACTCTGTCTCCTGGGTTAAAGCTCCGCACCTTAGCTACTCTATTGTAGACCTGACTCTGGGCTCGCTGAGCCGCTTCCATATGTTCCCTGACAAGGGGCAACACTGTCTCCATCCGCTCCTGCATCTTAGTGACATATTCAATGACACTCTTATGCGGAGTGGGTTGTTGCTCCCATGCCTCTTTGGCCACGTCCAGCAAACCTCGGGGATGTCTGCCATATAGTAATTCAAAGGGCGAGAACCCAGTAGAGGCCTGGGGCACCTCTCGCACTGCGAACATAAGATAGGGCAGAAGCAGATCCCAGTCCCTTCCATCCTTGGACACTGCTCTTTTCAGCATATTTTTCAAAGTTTGATTAAATCTCTCCACCAGGCCGTCTGTTTGGGGGTGGTAAACTGAAGTCCTTAACTGTTTAATCCCCAGCAACTTGCAGAGTTCCTTCATGACCTTCGACATGAAGGGAGTCCCCTGGTCTGTCAGAATCTCCTTAGGTATCCCAACCCTTGAAAACATCTCCATTAACTCCTTAGCTATAAGTTTGGCAGAGGTATGACGCAGTGGTACTGCTTCTGGATACCGGGTTGCGTAGTCAAGGACAACTAAAATATGTTGGTGACCCCTAGCAGATTTAGGTACTGGACCCACAAGGTCCATGGCAATTCTCTCAAAAGGTACCTCGATAATTGGGAGGGGTACTAGGGGACTGCGGAAGTGCTGCTGGGGGCTAGTTATTTGACAGGTCGGACAGGACTTACAAAACTCTTCCACCTCTTTGAACACACTGGGCCAGTAAAATCGCTGTAGTATACGGTCCTGGGTTTTCTGCGGCCCAAGGTGTCCACCTAAAACATGTTGGTGAGCAAGATCCAGTACCATCCTACGATATGCCTGAGGCACTATTAATTGTTCAACATTCTCACCCCGTAGTTGGGTGACCCGATACAGTAAATTATGGTGAACCACAAAACGAGGAAAAACTGCCTCAGCTCCTGGTTGTTGTGGCTCACCTTCAACCATTAACACATTCCCCCAGGCTCGGGACAGAGTCTGGTCCCGGAGTTGCGCCGTACCAAAATTGTCACCAGAGACGTTTAATTCTGACAATTCAGGGCCTGGCGGCAAGTCCTCTACTTCCCCAACCATTACATTCATTGGTAGTGTCTCCCCATCATCCACCGAAGTGGCGGTCACCCCTACCGCTGGCCCTTCCGCCTCGGGTTCCCAAGGTTCTGGTTCTAGGTCTGGAACATGACCTTCAGCTATTGCTCTCCCTGACCCCTGGGGACTGACATGCAGTAACGATGGCCATAGTGCAGAGAATAATGGAAAGTCTCTTCCTATAATTAGGTCATAGGGCAGATTTGATGCTACTGCCACCTCGTGGACTTTCCTCCCAGCAGGTGTTTTTATGACCACCAGTGCGGTTGGATAATCTTTTAAGTCTCCATGAATACACAAAACTCGAACCTTGCGACTAGTGAACTGAGAGGGTAGCGCCAGGGTATCCCGTACTATGGTCACTAGGCTCCCTGAGTCAAGTAATGCATTAGCCCTGCACCCATCAACGGACACTGGGCACATGGGAGGTGCCCTACCTGCATCCAGGACGTCAGCGGTACATACAGGCCGTGCATAGAAGGAAGTACGGCGAGCGTACCCACAGTCCATAGGTTCGGAGGTCAAGGGGCAATTTGCAGCCATATGTCCCAGGACATGACAGCGCCAACAGCGGAGTGTGGGGATCTCCCGAATCTTTGTGGAACGTTGTTTGGACATCGTTGGGGAGCTACTCCCAGCAGAAGGTCGGGGCTTTTCCTCAGTCACTGCAAGTGGGGGTGAGGGACGGGGTGGCTTACGCGTAGGGGTACAGTCCCGCACAAAGTCCTGGGTGGCTATATAACGTTCGACCAGACCAACCAGCTGGTCTAAATTACCTGGGTCACCTTGACCTACCCAGCACTGAATGGCAACCGGCAGAGTGCGCACAAAACGGTCTACCACCACCCTCTCCACTATTTGGGCTGGGGTTAAAGTCTCAGGCTGAAGCCATCTTTTCACCAGGTGCAGTAGGTCATAAGATTGAGACCTGGCAGCTCGGGATTCCACAAACCCCCACTGATATACACGTTGGGCCCGCACATAAACATTGACTCCCATGCGTGCCAGGATCTCACCTTTCAACTTCTTGTAGTCCAGGGCATCCTCCTGAGTGAGGTCAAAATATGCCTTTAACGCATCGCCAGTCAGGAACGGGGCCACCACTTCAGCCCACTGGTCATGCTGCAGCCCCTCACGCTCTGCCGTTCTCTCGAACACCGCCAGGAAGGCCTCTACGTCATCCTCCGCTGTCAGCTTTCTCAGCGCAGTTCGGACTCTCTCTCTGGCCGCAGGCTGTAGCTGGGTCACCACTGTTGGAGTCTCACGCAGCGCCTTTATTTGTTGTAGCAGTAAGTCGTTAGTCTGTTGCTGGGCCTGCATAGCCTCAGAGTGTGCCATCTGCTGTTGAACATTAGCTTGTACAAGTTGTTTAATCAGCTCCTCCATCTTGTCCGGTGATGCTAGCTGAAACTTTGCAGGTTTAATCCACGACATGCAATGGTGCCCAGAAAAACTCCGGTTTTGCACCACCCTCACTGCGTTTTGCCCGCTCCAAGCCACCAATTGTGGGGTATTGCTCAGGTATAAGCTAGGTAGCGGTCGCAGACAGAGGGAAAGAGACAGTTCTCAGTTCAGTTCAGTGTTTATTCACACCACAAAACAAATGGAACAAAAAATCCAGCATTGTCTTCATGCTTGGTTAAAACATAAACATACAGACCAGGCTTGGCCTTCTCACCCAGAAGCAGGGTCTTCACAAATAGTCCAAATTATTGGTGTAAGTTCACACCTTGCAGAAAATGCTGTATAGCACTTAGTCCGTTTAAAGTCCAAATAAAGCCAACCTGTCTTCCTAGACAGGACACGTGTTTGCTCTTTGAACAAGCCTCTCCCTCCTTGTGCACACTTCCAGCTCAGCTTTGTTAGCTGGAACACCCTGAAAACCCGGTTTGGACCGGAGCTTGAAGTTTGGTCCGGTGCTTGATTTCAGCTTGCTGCATTACTCTGAGCAACACAAGCTGAGAGGATAATACCTCCCATCCAACAACAAACCCCTGACTGTGTCACATTATATAGCGTCATCATATTCTGTAGCGCTTTACAAATCATAGGAAACAAATACAAATGTAATGTAACAGAGCACAACATTTGTATGGAACAACAGGAGTGAGGTCCCTGCTCGCCAGAGCTTACGGTTTATGAAGATGATGGGGTAACACGAGGTAAAAGAATATTTAATGGTCAAGCCATTCTTCTTAGGGAATAGAAAAAAATATAATAAATGGAATTGCTGTCGCTTGAACCACTCAGCCGTCATCTTATATACCAGGTCCAGGGTGAATGGGACTGCAGAGAAGTCTGGTGCCTGTTGGTTGCTGGATAACAGATGGGAGGACGACACAGGACGGGTTAGTAGAAGAGTTAAAACTTCATGCAGTTAATGAGTGTTATAGGCTTGCCTAAAGAAATGGGTTTTAAGAGCACGTTTGAAACTTTGGAGGTTAGGTATTAGTCTGATAGTCCGGGGCAGAGCATTCCATAGAATTGGTGCAGCTCTAGAGAAGTCTTGGAGACGCGAGTGGGAGGTCCGCACTAGGGTAGAGGTTAATCTAAGATCACTGGCGGATCTAAGAGCACGGGTTGGGCGATAGACTGAGATAAGAGAGGAGAGGTAGGGGGGTGCAGCATTATACAGAGCTTTATGGATGAGGGTTATTATTATTTTAAACTGTATTCGAAAGGAGACTGGCAGCCAGTGCAGCGACTGGCATGAACTGTAAGCATACATGGTCCCCTTATCAAACGAGCTGTGTCAGGCAGAATTTTGGGTTGTTTTCATGGCTTCCACAACAAACTTGTTAACTTTGTCGCCACCCTGCTGTGTAATCCACAAAAAATACTGGCAAACTTTTATCATTTACCGATATTATTTCAGCGCTTCTTGCGCAGCTGTTTACATTCCCCTCACCCGCCATATCCTAAACTTATAAGAACGCTACTACACTTGATCTTATACAAAAGGTTCTTAGAAGTGCTGTTTGGGGAGTAGCCTATAGACAGGGGCTTGGATTGGCGAAAGCTCGCCTGGCAGCGGAGCGCCAGCTCCATGCCAAGATCCAACTAACATAGTTTTAACTGCAGCACCTTTAATCTACTACTAGTTCACTGCCTCCATACATGGTCCCCTTATCAAACGAGCTGTGTCAGGCCGAATTTTGGGTTGTTTTCATGGCTTCCATGTTAACTTTGTCGCCACCCTGCTGTGTAATCCACAAAATATACTGGCAAACTTTTATCATGTACCGATATTATTTGAGCGCTTCTTGCTCACCTCCTTTGGTTCCTCTCTGCCACCCATTGGTTTGAAGCCTGAGTCCATTTAGGGTATGTCGCCATGGCACTCTCTAGCCTGCTGCCGCTGCCTCTGCATGCCGTCCCCTATAGTGTCAGGGTCAATTATTGGATGTTTTAGATGCTATCTAGCTTCATTCTGTCACTCTGTCATGGCCATGCTGTTGCCCATAATTTTGGCATAATGTTGCGATTATGCAGCCTCAGAGGCATCCATGCATGCTGCCCCTGCTGTTTCCTGTCCATTTCCGTGGTGTTTCCATCCTTTTCTGAGGTTCCCAGGTGTTTGGCCAAGCTTCCCTGTGCAGAGCCTTGGTCCCCTTGAAAAATGCTCGAGTCTCCCATTGACTTCAATGGGGTTCGTTATTCGAGACGAGCACTCGAGCATCGGGAAAAGTTCGTCTCGAATAACGAGTACCCGAGCATTTTAGTGTTCGCTCATCTCTAATCACGATCACTAAGTGGATTGCAAATGATGTAATAATTCTGAATCATTCTTATAGCTATGTGCGAGTCCTCAGTAATACTAAGTTAAAATATATGAGTAAATAAGCAATTTCCATTCTGCCACTGTCGGCACTATATTGACAGTGTTTTAGAGCTACCCCAAATTTGCAGTTCTTTAAGGAGGAATAACAGAGGAGCAGCATATTGTTCTTTTGAAAAATAGGTACTCCAGAATAGTTATTTTATGGACAATAGAAGCATTTATTTAAAAAAAAAAAAAAAACTATTGCTGGTTTTGGTTATCAAATAAAGTTTGGAATAGTAGACAGTCCGTTGAATGTTGATGTGCTCTGGACAATCTAGCATGTGATCACACCAGTTTGATCAGGTGATATTTTGCACACATAGTGGCCCCCACATACAGGGCATGTTTTCCAAATCCATGTGTTCCAGCGATTGTTCTGTCCGGCAATGCACCTTGTAGTGGCTATAAATTGTTCCTATGGGATGAGATCATCAATGTTTAATTACTGGACAAATCCCAAAATAGAGAAATCCTTTAAGATGGGAATAAAAGTAGATGCATTTACATGTCAAGGCAAGGTTACAGCTATAGGGAATGCAGAGGTATTAGTTATACACAGGTCTTTGTGACTTAAAGGGGTTGTGCAGGATTCTAAAACGAAAGTTATAAATGGCTTTTGGGGGGGATATTAAAACAATGACCATCTTATGCTCACCTCCTTAGGCTCCCCCATTCACCAGCGGCACCATAGGGGTGCCGTCCCTATCATTGCCGCGCAGGTGTAGGAGGTGTGACGTATAGTGCTGAGGGTTAATGAAAGTGTCTAAGGGGGTGAATATAAGAAGTTTATTGTTTTAATAGCCCCCCCCCCCCCCCCGCCACCAGGTCATAGGTGGCTTTTACTTTAGATTCTGGACAACCCCTTTAAGAAGGGCTTCTAGCCCTACTGCCGTCAGCATTAAAAATAGTAGGTGGATAGGTGATAAGCCGCACTGAGGCTTATACTAGGGGTGTACATCACACCTCTTTGTTTAAGTACACTATTGCTATATTTTTATAGTACATTGTGAAGGGCATTTTGGAGGCAGGTCAAGCATTACAGGATTTCTCATAGTTATGGATTTACTGGAACAGTGAAGCCACAAACAGCTGCAATGTCACCAGTTGCCTGGCTCTGCAATACGTATTATCAATCCAAGCGCACTTTGCTGTTCATACACAACAGTCTCTTCTAGCTCCTCCATTGCCAAGAGGCAGTGGACAGAACGTGGCAGACATCCAAGAATCCATGAAAATAACAAAGCTACAGACACTTTTGTACATTGTCATTACAGATGCCCAGGACACACAGTAATTGCTCTGCTATGGCAGAAACAGCTCCTACATGAAAACTTGTGTCTTAGAAGACATTGTAGGCAGCCTGGGTACAGCACTGGTTCAGTGCACAGCAAGAACTTGTTGGCATACTTCGTCTTACACTTTGTTAAGCTTCATTAAAGGGTCACATTAAAGTGGATGTCATCTAAAGCAAACAAAAGTAGTTACTGAGGCTGTGGAGCAGTCACAAGTGACATTTATGACAAACTGTATTCTTTGGAACGCCACGGGTTTCTATCTGCCCTAACACCTGATTGTGCAGATGGCACCCGCAGGCAGGTGGCCCAAATAATTTCTGGGCTTGCTGACAATATGAGATTGCAGCACCTCCTTCACTACCTATATTGGTGATGCTGACAGAAAACAAGCAAATGTGAATCTAGAAGCCCCTGGGGCTCAATGTGAAATCTGGAACAGGGCACCAAACATGGGTCTTTACTTCAGGACTCCTCAGGGCCTGCATGTGACGGAGACAAGGGTGGATTAAGACTGGCATGGGTCCTGAGCTGTATGAATTTTATGGCCCCTACAGGTCAGGGATTCACTCCCCACATATGGTACTAGAATCAAGCTTCTTGGAGAACAGAGGATCCGTCCCTTCTGTCTGCTTTTAATATGGGGTTTCAGGACCATTAGAGGATCTTTAAAAGTCCTAAAAATGGTGAACTTGTGTATTATGGGTATGAACAAGGATTTCATGGGTGAATGGCCTTCTCAGTATAAAACTTGGTGGGTGTTTTGGGTAGCCATGGGCCCTGGGCTACCACCCAATATAATCCACTGGAAACCAGCATATGCCACAATAACATCAAAACAACAATGTCAGGGGATCATCAATGGCCACTAATTATTTTATGCTGGAAGCCCCTTGCGTGCTGAGTGTTGATGGGCACTTAGAAGTGAATAAATCTGTGTGAATTCCTATAATGGCTTGGGGGCTCATACATTTTTATGCCTAGTTGACTAAAAGGGGTGAAGAACGTGTTATTAGTTTAATCCCAGCATCCCTGGTGTCCTAGGGTAGTAAAGAAGTTATTTCAAGACAGACGTACAGGCAGGTAACATGACAGATGGATCACATTCAGTTTTAATTTAGAAATCAAGATGGAAATGACACAATTGTCAGATTAGGTCTAGGCGGTCATAGACAACCAAGCACTCCTTACCACCAGGAACTTTGAGAGAAGCCCCTTAAAGGGAACCTGTCACCAGGGACCTCATTTTCACTAAAGACAGATTGTGAAAGCCCCCGCAGTGCAAAAATGACTCTGCCTTTTCTAAGCATTTGCATTACAATATAATTGTGTGTTATAACTTACTCTTGCATCCTGACAAAATCCTGGGGTAGTCACAGGGGTTGGGCTTTGGTTTGGATGCATTTTAATAAACAACATGTGACTTGTCTGAGCTGCAGGCTGCCTTGATCTTTGTGCTCCTGTACAGCTCCTCCCTCCCCCACTGATGTCAGCTCACCAGGCTGTGACCTCTGAGAAGGAGCAGGAGGTGGAGCTGTACAGGAGCACAAAGGTGGGGGCCAAGCTCTGCGGAGTGGATAACACAGACAAGCCACATGTTTTTTTTTTTAATGCATCCAAACCAAAGCCCAGCCATGTGACTACCAGGATTTTGTCAGGGAGCAAGGTAAGTTATAACACACAATTATATTGTACTGCAAATGCTTATGAAAGGCAGAAAGGCAGATTTGCACTGCAGCTGTAATGGGCTTCTGCAACCTGTCTTTAGAGAAAATAAGGTCCCTAGTGACAGGTTCCCTTTAAGAACATATATACCTTACACAACTGATTGATATTGTAATTGCTTATAAACTTAGCCCTTGATCCATATTAGGGATTTTGCTTTTATGCATCCTTTATCATCTGTTAACAGGAGACTGAATGGAGCCTAAGAAAAACTTATTTATCCACTTGGTCCTTACATCTGTGGGCCCAGGAGCAAGCATGACTAAATATCCTGTAACACTATACTGCCATCTACTGTAGATGCTTGATATTACAAGCTTATATGGAAAGTGTAGCAATATGACTATGATACTATTATAGCCCCTACAAGTTTGGAATTCACTTTTTACCTGTCATCAGAAATTGCCCTCATAAACCACTATCAGTATGTTGTCAGGCAGCTGAGCAGCTTCCAGCTCATGGTTCTTTCATGGTCCAGTGTGGTGGCATCATCCAGAAAATCTACTTTGAAGTGAGATGTAAATTGGTATAATGAAGTCAAGGAGGCGGAGAGTATAACACTGAAGTCGGCTTTCCCTGCCTCAGAATACTCTATTCACTGTAATTGAAGGTCTTGCTCCTGAACTCGGGCACATGATGTTAATCACATAGGAGGAGGTGTTCAGAGGCAGGGAGAGCTTGACTTTGGTGGTAAACTCTCTGTCTCCCTGACTTTATAGAACCAATTAACATCTTACTTCTAAGCTGATTTTCTGGATGATGCCGCCACACTGGACCATAAAAGAAACATGATCTGGAAGATGTGCAGGTGCCTGACAACAAACTGGTAATAATTTATATGGTAAATTTCTGACAACAGGTTCCCTTTAAAGGAAATCTACCATCAGGATCATGGATTATAAACCAAACATACTTACATGCTGGTGTGTTCTCCCTTTATTAGGATATGCTCTTCTTTTAACTTCTTATGCCCTTGATTTTTAAGAAAATACGCTTTAAAAATTATGCAAATGAGGTGCTCATGGCTCCATTAACTTCTATGAAGCTTGGAGCCCCTCAGGCTCATTTTGAAGCCTTTTTTTGTAAAAACTAAAGCATTAAAACCTTAAAGAAAAGGGGGCACACACCGGCATGTAAATATACTTGGCTTATAATCCATAATCCTGATGGTAGATGTCCTTTAATCTTCAGTTTCAGGACCTTCAAATGTCCTGAATAGGCTCTTGTGTACATGTGTATTGAAAGTAGAAACAGATTACGAAGGATTTCATGGGTTAAGGTCCTTCCCTGTATAAAATTTGGTGGGTGATTTTGGTGGTCTTGGGCCCCTACAAGGCTTTGGCCCCTGGACTACTGTTCAAACCACCTGTATTATAATCTGCTACTGGCAGGAGCACTTCACATGACCCACTCCCAGACTTGTACTTCATAGCAAAAAATCAACCTGTGCATTTTCCATTTTTTATCTCCTGTGGTGAATTGGATTATTATTCAGTAGGGGGGGGGGGGGCATATTGGGTCAATACAAATGATGTGGGTCATAATACTGGTGACATTGAGGCATAATATATCTAAATTTGCAGACATAGCTCTTGTCCCTTCTTCCATCTTCTAAGAGTTTATCAAATCCAGGACTGCCCCTTTAAGTCCAGGTGGTGGCATGGTGTTCTTTGACTGTACTTATTCACGCTGCTTTGAATAACCTGCTGTAAGAATCAAGGCAACACCATTCACTATTATTCTGTACTTTATTCCATTCCGTATTCCACTTCTTCATGATACAAGTGATATAAATATGCAGCGCTAAAGTTATACTTAATAATCCGACACTCAGGTTTTAAAGCCATCTGTGTTTTAAACAAAATCTGATTACTGTAGTGAAGCAAGGTGACCATATGGCTGAAGAAATGGGGGAACAGATGCAGCCAGCCTTCATTTTCCTGCAGAGGTTAGAAATGTATTCTGCAATATGTGTAAGGTGATACTGTTACCCCTGCTGTGCAGTGTGGGGTGTAGTCCGCTGCTGGTAGTTGTCCTGGATGATGCCTCAGAAGGTGCCCCAGTGATAAGCTCATTACTGCCAGCAGATTTTAATCCATTAAACTACTTGTTCCTTCAGGTAGGGTATGAAATGTCCTTTCTTGAATTCCATTTTATGGGAAATATCGCCCATTTACATATAAGGAAGGATCTATGCAAATAAGATGATTTTGCCAGAGATGAGTCAAATTTAGAGGTTGCATGGGGAATGTCACTTCAGACTTCCCTATCTTCATGCCCGCAGCTGCATCGCTATTGGGTCAAGATCATTGATTGATTGGAGAATATTTTTGTATTCCGACTTGAACCCAGGTCCCCAGCACTGCAAGGCTGTAATGCTAACCACTAAACCACCGTGCCAACATATGAATCTTTCAGTGCAAATAGAGACAAGTATCAGTAGGGAAAAGTATAGTAGTGTTGGGCTGGTAAGGTTGAAAGAGATCAAGTTTAAAGGGAAGATACAGGGAAGATACAGGGAACATTTTTTTTTCCCTATTCACATTTACTCTTTGTTTATTATTATTTTTCTTTTACTCTTTAATGCTTTTAAGACCTCCATTCCGGCAGGAGGTATTCATGCGTGTTGATTCAAAGGCTACATTCAGACTAACGTATGGGGGACGTATATACGGCCGCCGTATATACGGCCGATATACGTCCCCCATACACTTCTATGGGCGCACGGCACCCTACGGGAGCGGTACGGTGCAGCACACGTGCGGCACCGTACCGTTCCGTACCCGGGAAAGAGATAGGACCTGTCCTATCTTTTCCCGTAATACGGCGCCGTGCGCCATAGGTTGCTATGGAGAGGGGCGGGGGTGAGCTGCGCTCACCTCCTCCTCCTCTCCCCGTACACTGCCGTTGCCCGCTACGGTACGGTACGGGCGGGCAACGGCAGTGTGAATATAGCCAAACTCTTTTTCTGGGGAGGACTCCATGAATGCTGGGGTGTGCTATACTCCTTCTTAAATTATATCATAAACTATTCGGCTGATAATTACAAACCTATAAACCCAATCTTAGTAAAATAAAAACTTGTATAAGGCAACTCGTAGGACGTATAGTTTACTTGCTAGTCTCATACTCACAGTAGTGGTTTCCACCATCCCATGTCAGCAGATCTCACATCCCGATGAAACATCCCGATATAATCTTTTTAGCCTGGTCTTGGCCATTGATCTTATAGACAGTGATGTCACAGGCTGTCTGTGAGATTGATAGCTGAGAACAGCTGAGGAGTGGGGCGTGCAGGAGGACTGTGGAATGTGGCGTGCATAAATTCATAAAAGCAGGCAGATCCAAAACGTGCTTCAGTGACGTGGGCAGGAGCGCACCGACTCATTTACATCATTTCATGGAATCAATTTTAGAAAATTTGTGCCGTTCGTAGACATAATAAAAACAGTGCCATCCCCTGGATCAGATGTCGAGCACATAAGTTATGTCAGTAAATCTGATGGTAGATGTCCTTTAAAGTTACCTTCTGTGTCCATCCCCAATCCATTTGCAAGCAGTAAGTAAAATCTGTATACAGGTAGTCCCAGGGTTATGTACAAGATGAGTTCTGTAAGTTTGTTCTTAAGTAGAATTTGTAAGTAAGTCAGAACCGTATACTTTATTATTGTAACCCCAGTCGAAATTTTTTTGGTCTCTGTGACAATTGTATTTTAAAAATGTTGGGTTGTCATAAGAACCAGGATTAACAATAAATCTTAATTACAGACACATTTGATAACTGTTATAGCTGTTTACTGTAACCTAGGGCTAAAGTACAGTAAATTATCAAAATACAGAGGTCCGTTTGTAACTAGGGGTCATCTGTAAGTAGGGTGTTCTTAAATAGGGGACCGCCTATATAGTAGAGATGAATGGGCAACCTACCTGGAGCTCTCTGCTCTTCTCAGGGTGTCTTTGATGATTTATTTTATCTTGCCCATAGGGTCTCTTCTAAAATTACGGCTGGCATCCTCACAGATGCTACCTTTAATAATTAATAATAATAATTAATAATAATTATGCAGCACTGCACAGCGCTTCCCAAATCAGTCCCTGTCCCCAATGGGGCTCACAATCTAATCAACCTACCAGTATGTTTTTAGGAGTGTGGGAGGAAACTGGAGGATCCGGAGAAAACCCACGCAAACAGTCACAGATACACCCCCTCTATTGTCCTAATTCAGGAAAATGGAAGTAGGCCTGTAGGTGATTCACAGGCAGCTTCCCTGAATAAGTCAGCACCAATATTACTAGTGGAGAACTGATGGATAAAGTGACGAGAGAGGTGGAGGCTCTCAGGGCAGAATGCAGGACACTAGATATTCATTTCTTCTGTAAAGTCAAAATTTGGTTTTCATTGTGGGTATTTATAACAGTGAAGGCTATCATGAAATCTCACCACTGAATCTCAATTACATCAATTCAGATATTAATACAGACAGTCTGTATGGAAAAAAAACTGTCTACTAATTTATTTGTAAACCTACCGTTAGGAAATGCTGAATAAAGTTAATATTGGATCAACTCTTGAGACCTCTTTCAGCTTTTGCATAAAGAGCAGGCATGATGCATTGCAGTGACCATCTGGATAAGGATAACATTACAAAGCTTTCCATTGAAAAAAGGAAATGCTGTCTGTTCATGAACTATTCTCTGCTCTCTATTAGGCAGCCAGAAGAGAAACGACTCCAATATTCCTAATGTAATGTCCAATATCCAATACAGGCAGTCCCCGGGTTACGTACAAGATAGGGTCCGGAGGTTTGTTCTTAAGTTGAATTTGTATGTAAGTCGAAACTGTATATTTTATAATTGAAGTTCTAGACAATTTTTTTTCTTTTGTCCCAGTGACAATTGGAGTTTCAAAATTTTTGCTGTAATTGGACAAAGGATTATCAATAAAGCTTCATTACAGACACCTTACAGTTGATTATTGCATTCTGGGACCATAGTAAAGCATCCAGAGAGCTTCACCAGAGGTCATAGTGGGCTGAGGGGTCCGTCTGTAACTATGGGTTGTCTGTAAGTCGGGTGTCCTTAAGTAGGGGACCGCCTGTATTACTAATGTAATGTAATGGGAATTCATTGTATTACTTTCCTGTACATTGATATATTATTGCACATTTCTTTCAAAAGCTGAAGTGTTAATGGTTTATTTTTTATCAATTAACTAAATACAATGTGAATGAACAGGAATTCCTTTTTTTATTTTTTTCCTTTTTATTTTATATAGCACCTACAGATTACGCAGCGCTGCACAGATCTTGCCAAATCGGTCCCTGTCCCCATGGAGCTCACAATCTAAACACCTTAGCAGTATGTTTTGGACTGTGGGAGGAAACCGGAGGACCCGGAGGAAACCCACAATAACACGAAGAGAACATACAAACTCTTTGCAGATGTTGACCTGGGTGGGATTGCTGCAAGTCCTCTCAACATCATTGAGGGAATTTTTAAAGCCTTGCCCTAGAGTTTTATGGAGGACAAGGCATTTATAAAGCCTAATTCTTGCCAGTGTCCTGGCTTTTGTGATACAGTGTAAAGGATCATGGCAGGGCTGGAAGGAGATGGACGGGGCATCAGTACTGCAGCCCACCAAATTTACTATAGTCCCATACAGCATATACACATCAAATACATACATACACTATACAAACACCATACAGACCAAAAGTTTGGACACACTCTCATTCTAAGAGTTTTCTGTATTTTCATGACTATAAAAATTGTAGATTCACACTGGAAGCATCAAAACTATGAATTAACACATGTGGAATTATATACTTAACAAAAAAGTGGTAAACAAATGAACATATGTCTTTTATTCTAGGTTCTTCAGTAGACACCTTTTGTTTTGATTCCTGCTTTGCACACTCTTGGTTTCTCTTGATGAGCTTCAAGAGGTAGTCACCTGAAATGGTCTTCCAACAGTCTTGAAGGAGTTCTCGGAGATGCTTAGCACTTATTGGTCCTTTTGCATTCACTCTGCGGTGCAGCTCACCCCAAACCATCCTGATTGGCTTCAGGTCTGGTGACTGTGGAGGCCAGGTCATCTGGCGTAGCACCCGATCACTCTCATTCTTGGTCAAATAACCCTTACACAGCCTAGAGGTGTTTGGGATCATTGTCCTGTTAAAAAATAAATGATGGTCCAACTAAACACAAACCGGATGGAACAGCATGTCGCTGCAAGATGCTGTGGTGACCATGCTGGTTCAGTATACCTTCAATTTTGAATAAATCCCCAATAGTGTCATTGGCTGGTGACTCAGATGAACTTATCCTCTGCAGCAGACGTGACTCTTGGTCTTCCTTTCCTGGGGTGGTCTTCATGTCAGCCCGTTTCTTTTTACAGCTTAATGGTTTTTGCATCTGCACTGGGGGACACTTTCAAAGTTTTCCCAATTTGTTGGACTGACTGACCTTCATTTCATAAAGCAATGATGGCCAATCATTTTTCTTTACTTAGCTGCTTTTTTCTAGTCATAATACAGTACAAACTCTAACAGTCTACTCTGTAGGACTATCAGCTGTGTATCCACCTGACTTCTGCACAACACAACTGATGGTCCCAACGCCATTTATAAGACCATGAATCCCACTTATTAATCCTGACAGGGCACCTGTGATGTGAAAACCTTTTCTGGTGACTACTAATGCCAAGAGTGTGCAAACCAGTAATCAAAGCAAAAGGAACCTAGAATATAAGACACATTTTCAGTTGTTTCACACTCTTTTGTTTAGTATATAATTCCACGTGGTTATTCATAGTTTTTATGCCTTCAGTGTGAATCTACAATTTTTATAGTCATGAAAATAGAGAAAACTCTTTGAATGAGAAGGTGTGTGCAAACTTTTGATCTGTACTGTATATACATACATACAGCATCATATACACCCATGCAACATATACACAGACAAACAGTATATACGCATCACATAGACACACATATATAGCATATACACATTACCATATACAGACATACAGCATACAAACACACATACAGTATATACAAACACACACACATCCAGCATATATACACACCCAATACCCCAGATACTGGGGTCTCCTGACACTGCAGGCCCCATAGCAGCTGTTTGGCTGCTACTTCTGCAGTTATGCCCCTGAGTCACTGCCAAAAAACTGTGGGAGCCCATAGCTGAAATGTCCTCCAAGGTCTGACCCAGCAGTGATCCCATCTGGATCTACTAGGAGGCTGCAGCCGGGATGCTGTGTGTCGGTGGAGGGAATATTAAGACAAGCGTAGAAAATGCCACTTTTAATAAATTCCCCAAATTGAGTCTTACATGAAAAGATTGTACAGAAGGATTTGAACAAATTTAAATCTATAGTTATCCAAGATGTCTGGAACAATCTGCCTGTGGAGTTTCTTCAAAATCTGTTTGCAAGTCTACCTAAAAGAATTGATGGTACATTGAAGGCAATGGTAGTCATGCCAAATATTGATTTTATTTAGATTTTGTAGTTTTTATTCATTTTTTCAATACATACAAATAAACTAGTGACAGTTTTTTTCTTTAAAGGATTCTTATGTTGCATCGTTTCAGACCTGCCTAAAATGTCTGCATAATAATGTATATTGGTAGGATTCCCCAGACATAACATGCAGTACATTTATGTGAATGCCATTGTGTGGGACCATATAACCACAAGTAAAAGTGCAGGTGTTAGAGCTGGTGCACTGTATAAACTAAAAGAAATTTAACATACACATACAATATACATACAATTCTTCCCAATCACAGATCTTCGGGTCTGTACCACAGTCCTGGGTGACAGAAGGTATGTTCTGTATGTCAACTGTAACTGCAATCTCCAGACTCAGAATTTACTGCAATCTTGAAGCAATGAACCTTTAGTTCTCTGCTCCACCATTGTACCTCTGCTGTGTAGCAGCATATATGTGGGGTGGGGCGGGGGGCATTAAATGAGGCAGCAGAAAAGTCAGGGTATGAAAAAGGGCATGTTTTAATTAGGGCAACAAAATGAAGGGAAGGCTACAAAGATGGGGGCAAAAGTAGAGCTTTTGTGGCTACAGGTAGAGGGGTCAGATTAGAGGACATTGTGGGGCATAACACAGGATGGGATGTCACAGGAAGGAGGCATTATACTATATAGGTATGGTTGGCTCCATGTCTCCGTAGGCCCCTGGGTGACTCAACTGTGGGGTTGGATTTAGGGTGTTATAATGGGTGTTTAATGCAGAGCAATATACACACCAGTATTTCTGTAGGTGTCTGATTGAGCAGACCCGCACCATACTTGAGTGTAATGTTCTGTTTCCCTGCATAAATAAAGTGTCAGGCGCACTGTAGCTCCTTTCATGTCTGTGGAAGACAGCTAAGAACAAGGTGGTGGAATAAATTGTATTATTCACTGTTATATGTCAATTGGATATGAAACGTAATCTCATGAACTACACTTTTTCTCACTTATCTACACGTCTGAGTCCCTCCAGATACACTTCCATACATATGTCACTGATAATATTATGCTGCTGACTTTAGGTTCAGGGTCCCTTTAAGGCTCTTGGATGTTAAATAGGGTAATGATATACAGTTCTCACAGCTCAGTCTGAGAACAGCCCAGAAAGCGAAAGTGTTATGGAGGGGCCAGCGTTACCCACCCTGATTGAGGGATTTACTAGTCAATAGGATTTGGAGCATGCTAAGCGAGAGATGGAGCTGTAGCCAAGCAGAGAAGAGAAGGTGAGAACAATTGTGTCTGTATATCTGAGCTACTGCATGCAGGGATAGAACCTGCAATATTCTGACCATAGCTGGGAATGCAGGAAGTGGGAACAGCCGTCATGTGGATCTACATGTCAGAGTTTCCACGTTGCCTTGCTGGCATAGTGAGTGATGGAACAAAGATGTAGAATAGAGATGAGCGAGCACTAAAATGCTCGGGTGCTCGTTACTCGAGCCGAACATTTCCAGATGCTCGAGTGCTCGTTTCGAGTAACGAGCCCCATTGAAGTCAATGGGAGACCCGAGCATTTTTCAAAGGGACCATGGTTCAGGAATAAAATGTGTTATTTAATTGAAAAATAATGTCTTCTGATAATTTGCAAACATCTGCGATCTATTCTTCACTGTTCCGCGCGTATATTATCTCCCGACAAGTTAGCAGATGTAAAGAACAGTGAAGAATAGAATAAAAACAGTGAACACAGTGAACACAGTGAACACAGGATCATTTAAGATAAAAACACAGTGCAGAACACAGTGCAGAATAGATTACAGATGTTCGGCACATCTGCTTACTTGTCGGGAGATACGCGCGGAACGGCGCGAACAAAATAGCATGTGAAGAACAATATATATGTGTGTGAAGAACACATTGCAGATGTTTAAATACATCTGCAATGTGTTCTTCACACATATATATTGTTCTTCACATGCTATTTTGTTCGCGCCGTTCCGCGCGTATCTCCCGACAAGTAAGCAGATGTGCCGAACATCTGTAATCTATTCTGCACTATGTTCTGCACTGTGTTTTTATCTTAAATGATCCTGTGTTCACTGTTTTTATTCTATTCTTCATTGTTCTTCACTGTGTTTTTTTTAATTAAATGCTCGATCTCGAGCAGGGGAAATACTCGTCCGAGCAACGAGCCGTCTCGAGTACCCTAATGCTCGACCGAGCATCAAGCTCGGACGAGCATGTTCGCTCATCTCTAATGTAGAAGTCTAAGAAGATCTCCTGACAACTTCTCAAGGATTAACTCAAACCTGAGAACTAATCTGATAGGGAAAAAAAAGGATTTTGGTGTAGGATGAGGCAACATTTTAGAAGGAACTACCGTAATAGATCCTGTATTTTTAGATATTATGGATTATTAATGGCTACAAGAATGTATTTAAATGCACTGGCTTATCATATCTTTTATTTTATCAGATGTTGTATTAAATTGAGTTAAGTCGATAATGAACAGACCCATAAATTTAAAATTTACCAGAGGTCCAGGAGCCCTACTAAGATCAGGACGGCATGGGCACCGATTTTGCGAAATTAATAAATTCCTTGCCACTTCACCATATCTAAAAACTCCTGTATATTTAGGATAGAGACCTGAGGACAGGGCCGGCGCCAGCACTGGGCAGAGCTGCTGGGGGGCCCACATAAGGCTGTACCTAAGGAATCCATGGGGGTGAAGGGGGCTGTATCTAATAGATTCATATGGGGTTTAGGATGGCTTTATATAAGATAACCATGAGAGGGCTGTTTTGTATTATAAACTAGGGAATATTTTAGGGAACAGGAGACTGTTTTAGTGTCAGAATTTTTAATGCCATCACGCGAGTTGACTCCAAAGGGCCTACTAAGGCTCTGTCGCCCAGGGGCCTTCTGAAACCTGGAGCTGACCCTGCCTGAGGAGATTACAGATATGTAAATCATCAGTAACTAAATCTTTAGAGATACTAAGATCACTAGAGACATCCTTGACCCTTCTAGAACTAAAGGCATTTAGGTTGTCAATGTATGACATACGAGCATACATTGACAACATACGAGCCGGCCATAAACACTAGAAAAGATAGAGCATGCTCTACCTTTTTCCCGTGCACAGTATGGTATTGAATGGCTGTCCACTATAGGCATCTATGAGGATACGTACATCCCCACAACGTCCAAGTAACCAGGTGTTACTGCACCCCACAAGTTATGCCCTTTCCCTCTCCAAAGCTATACAAATGGTGTATGCTGAAGATATAGTATGGTGCAGGAGAGCACCAGAGCATAGGTCAAGCAAGGTTAAACCAGTAGATGATTTGTGTAATGTGGGTTGTACCAGTTTAGCTTCCCCTTTTCTTCATTATACCACAGCATGTTATGTGTCTTGGCATCATACCTAGCAATATTACGAAAATACAATTGTTCCACTTTGTTTATTGTACTTCCATTCTGAAAGCCGTCCTCTGTGTTATGGGCTTTATTTCCTCACTAAACATCCCTTTGCATGATACACCCATGGGAGCTACTAATGAAGGGTGTTACAACTTGTAGGATCCAGTGGTTCTAGCTAATTGTTAGCAGTATCCACCCACAATACAAAGTTTATTTATTCAGACCTGTATCATCTATATTAACCCTATAATCAAAAAGTGATACTAAGATGGAAGTTTTGTGTGATGGAGTCAAAGAGACAGATAGTAGACCTTTTCTGAAGACCTGTAGCAGTCATATTCAAGGAAATATTTTTCTGAGCTACATCCAGAGGTTCACAGAAACCATCCAGACCGGAGCCACAACCTGCAAGCTGCTAGCACTACTTCAGCCCAGCCTGCCACCAGATTCCCTCTTTCTTAAACCGTCCCTCTCATCATATAAGGGTATGAGAGGACTACCGACAGCCATCTGAGGGCAACCTTGACCCTCCCAGCTAGGCCTCACAACTAAGCCCGTTCTACTTCTGGGCTACAACTTCCCGTTCCCATTTAGGCCAAGGTGGCTACGTTGCTGTTACTTTGGTAATTCATAACCCAATTCATGCATTTTGGCGGTGACAACTCTGGATGAATGTGCTGGTGCTTCGTCGTGTTGAATTAGCACCTTCTTTTTCGCCAAATGTGGCCATGTCTCCTTCAATTTTTGTCAAAGCGGTCTAATAACTCACTGTAGTATTGTCCAGTGATCGTTCTTCCTTTTTATAAAAAATCCATGAGGATGATACTGTTTGCATCCCAAAAAATCGTCGCCATGACCTTTCAGGCCGATGGGATAGTCTTCACCTTCTTTGAGGTAGATTCACTCGGAGAAATCTATTGTTTTGATTGTTGCTTACTTTCTGGTGTGTAATGATGAATCCAGGTTTCATCAACGGTTACAAATCAACGCAAATGTTCCTTCAGATCTCGCTCACATTGCCCCAAACACTGCTTAGAAGTTAACAGCTGCATCCACTTGTTGTCCACTGTGAGCAATCGCGGCACCCATTGGGCTGACAATTTTTTCATCGGCAACTTATCATGTAAAATATTAATTGTCGTTCTGGTTGACACACCTACAGCCTCTGCTACTTCACGCACTTTCGTTTGTCGATCAGCGAGTATAATGTCGTGGACTTTTTGAATGATTTCCTCGGTACCAAGTCTTCTGGGCGTCCTGGTCGTTCCTTATCAAAAACTGATGTTCGCCCACGTTTCCATTTGTTGAACCAATATCTAGCTGTGGTCATAGATGGCGAAGTGTCACCATAAACAGCATCCAACTTTGCTTTTATCTCCTCGCATTTTTTCCCATCCAAAAACAAAAAGCGAATTACTGAACGATACTGCTCTTTTTCCATCTTAGCGAAAATCACAAAACATGTCTTAGTCTAATGGCTGCCAAATCCAAACTAGCCAATCAATTAGTCTGCAATTTGTTTTGCCGTCATTTGATACATGGAATCAAACGATGATAACACCAACTTCCTTCAGGAACGCACTCCGTTGTGAAACATGGGTACTTATTGAACCGCCCTTGTTCATACAGTCTTTTAGGAACATATGAGATCTATGCCTAATCTTAGTCATGTATGGCAATTAGTAATTCACCTGTAGGAAACACATCTTTTGACAGCTACCCAACACGTTCTCTATAACCTAACAATAAGTTCAGTAGATCGCATCTGTCAATCTGTAGAAAGGGATCCTTATGCTAATGGTGCGTGAGTCCCAGCGTTGGTATGGAGACAAAATACACTGCTCAAAAAATTTACGGGAACACACAACTGACATTTTCTAGATCTGAATGAGTGAAATATTCTCTTTGAATGCTTTGTTCTGTGCAAAGTTGAATGTGCTGACAACAAAATCACAAAAAAAAATCATCACTGGAAATCAAATTTATTAACCAATGGAGGCCTGGATTTGGAGTTACCCCCAAAATTAAAGTGGGAAAACACACTACAGGCTGATGTAATGTCCGTAAAACAAGACAAAATGAGGCTCAGTATTGTGTATGGCCTCCATGTGCCTGTATGACCTCCCTACAATGCCACAGCAACCCACACAAATGTCTCTGGCAGTGCAGCTCATCCTGGATGACACATCAATGTGAGCTGTGGCAAGAAGGTTTGCTGTGCCTGTCATCGTAGTGTCCAGAGGCTGGAGGTGCTACCAGGAGACTGGCCAGTACACCAGAAGATGTGGACGGGGCCGTAGTTTAATTTAATTTTAATTTATTTACAGCCCCCATATACATACTCCTAAGTTAAATTATATAGAGTACTCCATATAAGGCCACACAGATTAATTAAATTCCAGCCCCTATATACAGATCCCCCAGAGTATGCAGTGACAAACTGCACACACTTTACACAGCCTCCTCCAGCAGCACACAGCCTCCTCATATACACAACCTCCCTCAGTATGCACAGCCCCCCCCGATATACACAGCCTCCCCCTGTACACACAGCCTCCCCCTGTACACACAGGCTGCCCCTGTACACACAGCCTCCCCCTGTACACACAGCCTCCTCATATACACAACCTCCCTCAGTATGCACAGCCTCCCCCTCAGTATAGGATTGGTAGGATAAAAAGCCAGATGAGACATGCGCTGTTCAATGATGTGTTGACCTTTCATCAGAATAAAGGTGGACAACGCGTTTCAGGAACGCACCGTTCCCTTCGTTAGGACCAAGTCACAATGTTTACATTAGTTCATTGGCCTTCGGTGATGATGTCACACTGGCCTGTGTCCTGCAGAGCAGTGTGCTGCTCCACTCTGTCTATCAAATACATCGGTGCCTTAAAGGCATCAGTGTACTTCATTTTTCAGGTAGTACTTGCCAGCATTTGGCAAGTTCATACTAAAACGGTGATCCGTCGCCCCCAAAGGGTCAGCAATCGGCCTCCTGAGGAGTGACCAGATGTGGCCCTGGTCATACAGGCACGTGGAGGTCACACACACTACTGACCCTTATTTTGTCTTGCTTTAGGGACATTACATCAAAGTTGGATCAGCCCATGCATTTTTCCACTTTAATTTGGGGGGGGGGGGGGGCTCTAAATCCAGGCCTCCATTGGTTAAAAATTTGATTTTGAGCATTGTATATTAGTTTTGACCTCTGCAGAATGGAACAAATCTTATATTCTACCTGTAAATAAACTTCTTACATAGCAATTGGAATTTACACTGTTCCTTCAGAGACAAATTACTCTGTCAAAGTGCGCAGCATCATACATATTTTATTTCATCCTCTTGTGTGAGCCACACTATGATTCCTTTTATCTGTCAGCATCATGGAAATAATGGAATTATGTAAATGTTGTAATGTGTTGTATGCATGGCTCACATTATCGACGATATCTAAAATACCGTCACATTGGGAAATTTATCATAGTGGCGTTTCCTAATATAATAGTTGAAGCGGTTTCCAGGAGTTATGGAACATGGCTACTGCCTGGCCCCGCTTATCTCATATTGATGATCTGTCTATACCAGGGATATGTCATAGGTCTCAAGGTCCTGGAACAATACTTTTAGCTTTCTTGCACTTGTAGTGTTCTATGACAATATGCAGAGATTAGGTGTGGTTGTTTTTTTCTGAAATCAGACAGGAAATTCTCACATCAGCCATAGAGGTGTCAGTCTCTTTGTAGCTATTTATAAAATGGAAGCTCCAGGACTGATAGGGAAGTTATTGTATTGCTCATCATTAATGAGATGGATACATGACATCCGTGCGTGATGGAACATTTCTGTGATAAATTAAGAAGCTTTTTATAGTATGTAACAATTAATTTGCCTGGATTTCCGAGACTTATACAATGTTGTTCGTCATACTATTTGTTAAGTATATATTGGGGCAGATTTACTTACCTGGTCCTGTTGCGATCCCCGAGGTGCAATGTCAAGATCGTGCTTCCATTTTCCTGCATGTGTTACTTCCCCGCTGAGGTGCACCGGAGTTCACCTTCTTCTTCCCGATGTATGTGAGTGCATTGTCTTGCGACACAATTTGAATTGTAAATCCCGCTGTTTGTCCGAATCAGTGAGGTTGTCCGTCGGCCACCCTCCCCGATTTGTGTGGCATGCGCCGAAAACCCCCACTTATATGCAGCAAAATAAGTGGGAAACACAACGAAAATACGCCGTGCGGACCCTTAGTAAATGTGCCCCAATGTGTCTGCTCATTCTTAAGTTGTGCAGCAACTTCAAGGTGCTTTTCTGTACTGCTCCGATTTGTTTGAGGTTCCTCTTTCTGCTTTTGACCCCCCTGTGATTGAACATATCACATGGTCATTGCCATGAGATCCAGCTTTATATGAGCTTTGCATCCAGTCAGGAAATGAAAACTTTTTCTCGGATATTAACGACTCGGTTTGGCTGGACAGGAACCTCTTCATTTCTCTATCTTTTCAGAGAAAACTTTAAAAGGAGTCTATCTGCTCATTCTGCTTGACCAAACATCTCCCAATATTAACGTTATTGCTAAATATAAAACTGGACACAAGTTCCTCGGCGCTTGGAAAGTTGTCTGGGACTTATGGCTAAAATAGCCGACCCCTTCTTCGTGTGCTCTAATTCTCAGTGCTAGTATCAGGAGGGGGTTCAGGTAGGTCTAGCAGGAGAGACCCCGAGAACTTGCTACGGGCCTCTTATACAGTGATAATGTGAAAGGGGTTTTCCCTGTCTGATAGCAGTCTGACCATACAAGGGACTCCTTGTATTATACATCACTATAATGCATGGGTCCGGTCTTGTACACTGTGCTCTGTCCATGTAATCCAGCTAGTGCATGGTCCAGGCTTCAAAGACCAACCTTGGCCACGTGTTTTAGCCCTTATTCATATAGGGGACTAAATGCACTTAGCTCATCACACTTGCTGGAGATCCCATCAGCCATATCCCCTGAGATCAGACAGGGGAATTGTTTTTATTTTCTATACAATCAAAAATATGTGTGATCAGGAGCTTGACATATTGGTATCATATGGGTACTATAAGGTATCTCTTTCCTGCATAAAGTACTATAAGCTGCCAGACTTCCTTTAATCTACTGCCTGAATAAAGAAGGGGAAGTAGAAAGGTGTTGGGTAGAGATGAGCGAACATGCTCGTCCGAGCTTGATGCTCGTTCGAGCATTAGCGTACTCGAAACTGCTCGTTGCTTGGACGAATACTTCGCCCGCTCGAGAAAATGGCAGCTCCCGCCGTTTTGCTTTTTGGCGGCCAGAAACAGAGCCAATCACAAGCCAGGAGACTCTGCACTCCACCCAGCATGACGTGGTACCCTTACACGTCGATAGCAGTGGTTGGCTGGCCAGATCAGGTGACCCTGGGATAGACTAGCCGCTGCCCGCGCTGCTCGGATCATTCTGTGTCTGGATGCCGCTAGGGAGAGAGCTGCTGCTGGTCAGGGAAAGCGTTAGGGTGTTCTATTAGCTTACTGTTAGGCAGGAGTGATTCTCCAAGAACCCAACAGCCCTTCTTAGGGCTACAATAACGTTCTACTTTTTTTTTTTTTTATTTGCATCTAGTACCATTTTGTGAGGAATTAGCAGTGAGACTTGCTACCGTTGTGTTTAGCTCTTAGTGGCACACATATCCACCTCAAACACCAAAGTGGGAAAATTTAGTAGGGGTTGGATTTCAATTAGGCACAGTCTGCCATTTTTCCTTTTTTATTTTACGTTTATTTTGTTTAATAACTCAGTGTCATCTCATCTGGCATAGTAGTGTGCTTTCATACTTGGCTAGAAAATAGCCATAGGAGAATCCAAACGGCTTACGCCTACAGTAGCGTTATATATTTGATTTCTGGTTGATCTGCTGGTGGCTGTACTTGCTGCAGTGCATCTACTAGCCAATTGTGAGCAATTTGTAGAGAGACTTGCGACCGCTGTGTTTTGCGCTTAGTGACGCACATATCCATTGCAAAGACCGAAGTGGGAAAATTTAGTAGGGGTTGGATTTCAATTAGGCACAGTCTGCCATTTGTCCTTTTTTATTTTACGTTTATTTTGTTTAATAACTCAGCGTCATCTCATCTGGCATAGTAGTGTGCTTTCATACTTGGCTAGAAAATAGCCATAGGAGAATCCAAACGGCTTACTTACGCCTACAGTAGCGTTATATATTTGATTTCTGGTTGATCTGCTGGTGGCTGTACTTGCTGCAGTGCATCTACTAGCCAATTGTGAGCAATTTGTAGTGAGACTTGCGACCGCTGTGTTTTGCGCTTAGTGACGCACATATCCATTGCAAAGACCGAAGTGGGAAAATTTAGTAGGGGTTGGATTTCAATTAGGCACAGTCTGCCATTTGTCCTTTTTTATTTTACGTTTATTTTGTTTAATAACTCAGCGTCATCTCATCTGGCATAGTAGTGTGCTTTCATACTTGGCTAGAAAATAGCCATAGGAGAATCCAAACGGCTTACGCCTACAGTAGCGTTATATATTTGATTTCTGGTTGATCTGCTGGTGGCTGTACTTGCTGCAGTGCATCTACTAGCCAATTGTGAGCAATTTGTAGTGAGACTTGCGACCGCTGTGTTTTGCGCTTAGTGACGCACATATCCATTGCAAAGACCGAAGTGGGAAAATTTAGTAGGGGTTGGATTTCAATTAGGCACAGTCTGCCATTTGTCCTTTTTTATTTTACGTTTATTTTGTTTAATAACTCAGCGTCATCTCATCTGGCATAGTAGTGTGCTTTCATACTTGGCTAGAAAATAGCCATAGGAGAATCCAAACGGCTTACGCCTACAGTAGCGTTATATATTTGATTTCTGGTTGATCTGCTGGTGGCTGTACTTGCTGCAGTGCATCTACTAGCCAATTGTGAGCAATTTGTAGTGAGACTTGCGACCGCTGTGTTTTGCGCTTAGTGACGCACATATCCATTGCAAAGACCGAAGTGGGAAAATTTAGTAGGGGTTGGATTTCAATTAGGCACAGTCTGCCATTTGTCCTTTTTTATTTTACGTTTATTTTGTTTAATAACTCAGTGTCATCTCATCTGGCATAGTAGTGTGCTTTCATACTTGGCTAGAAAATAGCCATAGCAATAGGATAGCATCGTTTGGTTTTAAAAACTCAAAAACACAAAAAAAAAAAAAAACACAAAAAAAAGTTAAAAAAAAATTAAAGCTATAACTCTCATTTTAAAAATGTTTAACCCGAGGGCTAGGGGTAGAGGACGAGGGCGGGGACGTGGGCGTCCAACTACTGCAGGGGTCAGAGGCCGTGGTCCTGGCCGGGGTGAGACACCACCTGCTTATGAGGGAGCAGGGGAACGCCGCAGAGCTACACTCCCTAGGTTCATGTCTGAAGTTACTGGGACTCGTGGTAGAGCACTGTTGAGGCCAGAACAGTGCGAACAGGTGATGTCGTGGATTGCTGACAATGCTTCGAGCAATTTGTCCACCAGTCAGTCTTCCACGCAGTCCACCCATGTCACCGAAATCGCCACTCCTCCAGCTCCTGCACCTCAGCCTCCTCCCCCCCAGTCTGCCCCCTCCCAGGAAAATTTGGCATTTGAACCGGCATACTCTGAGGAACTGTTTTCTGGACCCTTCCCACAGTCACAAACCACTTGTCCGGTTGCTGCTGAGCAATTTTCCGATGCCCAGGTTTTCCACCAGTCACAGTCTGTGGGTGATGATGACCTTCTTGACGTAGTGGAAGTGTGTAAAGAGGTGTCCGACGATGAGGAGACACGGTTGTCAGACAGTGGGGAAGTTGTTGTCAGGGCAGGAAGTCCGAGGGGGGAGCAGACTGAGGGATCGGAGGATGATGAGGTGACAGACCCAAGCTGGGTTGAGAGGCCGGGTGAACACAGTGCTTCTGAGACGGAGGAGAGTCCTCGACCAGAACAGGTTGGAAGAGGCAGTGGTGGGGCCAGACGGAGAGGCAGGGCCAGAGCTGGTGCATCAGCGCCAAATGTGTCAACTAGTGAAGCTCCCGAGGGCTCTTGCGGCGAGGGCTAGATCTTCAGAAGTCTGGAGGTTCTTTAAGGAAACACCGGATGACCGACGGACTGTGGTGTGCAACATTTGCCAA